>NC_140991.1:272686186-272701186 GCF_052327205.1 Somniosus microcephalus
TTTCTGGCCTTCCACAAGGTGACTTAGGATAGATTTAGGGGTGGGAGTAAAGTGGGGATTTCGTTAGATTTGTATTTTAGTCGATTTCCCTCGTCGTTTCCGTTTTTCCTCCCCTATTTAAGCAATTTTACCATGATTACTTTGATCGTGTGGTGTAGTTTCTTAGTTTTAATAAAATTTGACTTTCTTGCATCCAGACCATTTGCCCGTTTTAATATATCATTAATTATAAGTTCCTCCAGTCAGAACTGGAAGGAGGGGTTTAGCAATTCGAAACTGCTGATTGGAACTGGTCACCGTGCAGTGGAAAAAGGCTGCCTGACCAGGTAAATTACTGTAAACCAGGTAAAGGATGCCCCCCCTACAAATTGGCAACCGCGGCAGGACTGGAGGCAGTTTTTGGTATGATGGGTGGCCTGGATCTGGAGAAAGCATCAGCTCTTGCTTTTCTTGCTTTCAGTCTGTGGGTAGCCCTGCAGAAGTTAGCGGCAGCGTGTAAGCTGACCTATTATGGTATAGGTGGCTAGGTTAAGAAGGGTGCGATGAGGGTGCGGGAGGCGGTTACAGAGGCCAAGAATCGGGAGTCAGAGTTTGAAAAGTGCCAGGCGGAGGTAGAACGCCTCATAAGAGAGGTGAATGAGGCCAGAGATAGTGGGATGAGGGTGCGGGAAGAAAATGCACGCCTCACCCAAGAAGCTAGTGAGGGCAAAAGCCACGCGAGGTACAAGATAGAGTTCCTAAAGGGCCAAATTACAGAAGCAAAGAGTAACGAGATGAGACTGCGGGAAGAGAATGCCCGCCTCACCTCAGAAGTAACAGAGCAGGAGGAAAAGGTTAGGGAGGTAAAGGCAGCTTATAAACTGGCCTGCGACCAAAGGTTTAGTGGAGCAGATCATACCCCATGTAACAGAAAGATAGAGTTCGGGTATGGAGTTAAGAAGGACTAAAGGGATGGTATGTCTCATAAGTCCGAAGGGAAGTCCGTCGGACAGTACCAGCAGCCCAAATCAAACCGCCCCACAGGCAGCGCCCAGAACAGGGCTGGCTAAGGAATTGGAGATCCCAAGACAGCAGCCCACAGCTCCGAGTTTTGAGGAGCTCTGACAGCAAGAAGGGGTGGACAATGGGGTGGTAGGAGAACGCCAGCAGGTCCCGCTAGGCAGGCGGGGACCAGGACCAGTGTACCCCCTCTGACAACGGAGGTACGGTCCGCCCGTGAACGATAATGACCCTGGGGCTGTTCAGCATACCTATCTGGTACCCTATGATACCCAACAGCTCAGAGGCCTGGTGAAACATATTCCCCTGCTCTCCGAAAAGGGAGACCCCTCAGTGCACTTCCAAGGGATAGAACAGGCAGCCTGTGTTAACGGCTGTGATGACGAAGAGAAAGCCAAAATGTTGCTTTTCTCTGTAGATAGTAAGCTCTATCAGACCCTTTCAGATGAGGCTAAGAGAGGGCAGAAGGGTTTTGGGGACCTAAAGGAGGAAATACTGGAAGCCATGGGTGCGAACGACGGCAGTCCGTTTGATCGCATAGGGAAAACACTGCAGAAGGAAGGGGAGACCCCACAGGCATTTGCAGACAGGCTGTGGCCAGTCTACAACAGTGCGTGTACAGGGGGACAAAATAGGGCACACCTGAACCAGCAGTAGTGGACCCAATGGCTTCGTTGCCTGGTGTCCAATTGCCTGCCCCAGATAAAAGCAAAGGCTGATACTTGGTTTGACCACCGAGACCCCCTAGCAACCGAAGAGACTGTAATCCGGCAGCTCACGGTAGCATATAGGAACGGCAGGAATAGTGGGACCCCCCAGCAAAAGGGTAAGGTCCACGAGGTTAAACCTGGGGCTCAATACAAGCAAGAGTGGCGCCAGGAGGGGAGCCGTCCCTCCCAGAACAAGGTCACCTGTTACAGGTGTGGGGAGGATGGCCACTGGTGCAGGGATTGTAAAAAGCCTGGGAGAGACGATAAAGCCAGGACCCCCACAGCTCCAACTCTGAAGGCAGAGACAGAAACTCCTCCCAATACAGTCGAGTCCGTCATGGAGTAAAATAAGATCTTTCCTCACGGCCAATCAGGGAAAGGTAGCAGCCATCAGTGCTGCTGTAGCCCCCTCGCCCACCTCTGCCTCCCCACAATGACTGGCCGATATGGTGGCCAAGGAGGGTGCACGTGCAGGCACTTTCTGGGACCTATGAATCCGGGCCAGTGGCAGCGATTACAGGCAGGGATGGGACACAGGGAAAATCAGGAAAATGGTATAAATCTGACCATACAAGTTCAAGTTCACAGGCTGTAAAGACAGGCGCTGTGGCTTGTTTCAAGGGAAAAGTTGTCCGGCCCACCAATGGGGACACTTCCCCGCCCCAGTGGGACCTAAGTTTTGGCCAAAGTTTAAATTTGAACCAGTTATCTAGTTCAGAAACAGCAGCCTGAGAGTAGAAATCTGCAGGCTGCTGCGAGTTCATTCACAGAAGATCGCTTGGGGGGCTCCAGGGAGGAGCCGCGCTGTGAAGAGACTGCCCGCGCATGCGTAGTCGCTGGTCTGGAGACAGGTATTCTCCAGTCTTTTGAACAGGAGGTTCACGCAGGCGCAGTCGCGCGCCTGAGGGGAGAGGTTTCCCAACACTGGGTTCGTGCAGGCGCAGTTCCCCAGCCCATGACCCCAGCGGCTCCTCTTCAGTTTTCCCTGCGCAGGCGCAGTCGCCTGTCTGAAGACAGAGGTTTCACAGCCTCTGCCGTGGGACTCCGGGGAGGAGGTTTGCGCAGGCGTAGTTCCGCAGCCTGTGACCCCAGCGGCTCCTCTTCAGTTTTCCCGCGCAGGCGCAGTCGCCTGTTTGAATACAGAGGTTTCACAGCCTCTGCCGTGGGACTCCGGGGAGGAGGTTCGCACAGGCGCAGTCGCCTGTTTAAAGGGACAAGCTTCCCAGCCCGCTTCTAGAATGGTTCCCCCTATCGTGTGGGACTCTGGGGAGGAAGGGATAGCAATTCCTCTTGCAGGGGACATATGGAAGGAAGATTTTCAGCCACCAGCAGCGGGTGGTGAGGGGATACCTGCCCCCAGTACAGGAGTGGGTAGGGAAAAGGAGACAAACCCGGATTACTGGCAGGCTGCCAGGTATATTAAACAGTGCGGGCTGTTTGCATCAGGGGGAGAAGGTTCCCAGCCAGCTAGGGCTGTGATCCAGGCTCAGGGTCCGTCAGCCAAAGTTTCCCCCACAGAGACGCCCCTCAGAAGGTCTCGGTGGGTCCGCAAGCCCAAGATAAGATGGTCACCAGGGTACCTGCCACAAAGAGCAATCTCCCGAGCCTGGGAGGAAACAGATCACAGAGGTCCCCAACTAGCAGCCATAAGCTGCCAGGGACAAGAGGCAGGAGGCAGTCCAGCTTCGCTGCAGGCAGCAGTAATCTGCAACAGTGACACCAGAGATTAGCCTGGCCATCTGGAGACGGGTGGCATTTGTATTATAGCTCTGTGTTAAGTTACCAATGTTAATAGCTTGCTTTTAAGGTGTTTAAATTTTAAGTTTAGAATGTAACTAGTAGTTTTGAGTTTAAGTTTAAAGTTTAAGTTTATAAGTGTGCTAAATGCTTGTATTTCGGTCCGAGGTCGAGGGACCCGACCATGTCTCCACCTAAGGCAGCAGGCCAGGGAGAGACCTGGCTGCATGTCCTTTTAAGTTCTTTTGCAGGAGAGTGGGCAAAGGAGCAGCCCTGTTCGCCCAGCCCGAGCTGGGCATCGAATGAAGATAAACAGAATGTTGGGGATCACCTCGCCACTGGACAAATGCAGGAGGAGACCCCGCAGCGACCTTCGGGAGAAACCAGACAGGGTCCGGAGGAACCTGCCCACTCATCCTACGTGGAAGAGATGGCCCCAGCTGGCCCCACCCCAGCACTATCCTGACCGAATTTCACTTGTGGGAGACCTCACTATTGAGGAGTCATGGTGGGGAAGCGCGGGCGCCTTGTCAGATAGGGACGTGTTCCCCGGGAGTGGGTGGTGATGACCTGGGAAAGATTGTAAAGGGGAGGGGGAGACCCAAGAGTCACGTGGGTGCGTTCGGGGAAGGGAGGAACTCACCCGAGGCCCACGGGCAAAGTTGGAGTGTAAGTGTGGCTGGGAAGGATGAGTGGGTGGCCGGATCTGGGATCCAAGTTTGAGTGTGGGGCCAGTGAGAGCTGCCACACAGGCACCCATCATTTTCTCCAGCCAGTCGAGGGCAGACGGGAGGGGGAGGGACTGGGAATTGCGATCCCATACTCCCCAGTCTCAGTCTGTGAAACATGAGGGGTACCCCGCCTCCACAAAGGGACAAGGGAACGGCTTGGGGCTGGTGGAGTAGACTGTTCTGTAAAATCCATTCTGTATGTTTTAAAAGTTTAAGACCATTAAAGGGGGGGTGGGGTGGGGTGGAACGAACATTTACTGCCTGGGTGGGAGGAGCAATACCCACTCGAATTTCGCGACCCATCATTGGCACGTGATGGTCGGGGTTTATTTCAGCATTTTGTTTCAAATGTTTAATGAAGATTTTTGTATTTTGTTTTACACTTCCAAGCGGTGCAGAGGCGTAGGACCCTCTCCGTGCTTGGGATCATTTTGATTACATTGTATAACCAAGATTGCAACATTTTGTAATATGTTATAATATAACAAGTGCTGCAGGGGTATGAGACCCCCTATTGTAACATTTTGTAATTGATGTATCTGTAGATGCCTACCATACCACGGTTTTTCTCAGATTTGAGGGGAATAGATGGGTCAGGGAATCAGTGATAGGTAGCTATAGGTAAATACAGAGGATGGTTGTTTGTCGGGGTCAGAAAATTTTTGCTCACTTCTTCAAGAGGATACTGCAAGCAAGTTGGAAGTATCCAAGGGGTAAATGTAGGGGTTCGCAAAATCCCCTCAGCCCCTGAAGATCGGGAAATATTAATCCACATCGTGGACAGAGATTTGTGTGATTTAAATTGTCTCTGGGTTGGACAACGTTTTAAAACATACCCAGAACCGGAAAAAAAGGCTGCGTTAAAAGGCTCGTAAAAGGGTAGCCTATGGACACTGGAATCAAAGAACTTTATGAAAATCGCACACTTTAAGATTGTACATTTTATTAAAGGATGTACTCTTGAGTTTTGAATGGTATAAATTGCCCAGGGATAAAAATGGCCGTCAGAAAGCATGGCAAAGGACTTGGAAGCCGCTCCTGTATGTCTGTGAAAAGGGGGAGGATCAAAGATGGCAGTCAAATCTGTCAATCAAAGGGACGTTCCCTCCCTGCAGAGACAGTCGATTTGTTTACAGAAACTGCTACAAGGATGTTGTTGTATCCGTGTGTTAATGGAGACACGGAATGCAGGAGTTGGTTTCACAGGTGTTTACTGAACAAAGTGTGGAGGTGAACTAACAGATACAAGACACTATACAGACTTATATAGCCCGAGTGGCCATTACCGGCATTACAGTACACAGGGGCTCTTAAAGGCACATACACCACAATTCCTCCCCTTTTAGACAACCAGTACATAACATTTTAAGTAATCATTAACATATTACAAGAACAATAATCTACACATTTGCTGCAGCTAATCAATTATAAGTCAGTCTCTCTGGAGGCTCCCTGACTCAGTCCGGATAACGCCTCGGTGGTGTAGTAGTTTTTGGTGGTGTAGTAGGTTCTTTTGGCAAGGTCGGTTTGGCTTGAATGCCAGTGTAGGTTTCATCTGGTTCCAGTATCACCGGATCGGAGGTAGATACTATGGGTATCTCTGCTTCATCATTAGGCGTATAGAGTTGTGGTGTAGGTTGTCCCTTTTTGGATGACTCTATGATCTGGTCAGCATGGCGCCTTATTATGCTTTCTCCAATGTCCAAGGTATACATCAGCGGTCCTAGTCGTGTGCAAATAGTCCCAGGCTGCGATTTCTCGGTACGGTAGTCCCGGGCCAAAACTTGTTGACCTATCTGGAAGGTTCTAGTTGGCCTTTCGTTCATGCCTTGAAATTGCCGGTTCTCCACGTCCCTTCTGATGTTTGGCTTGATCAAATCCAGCCGGCATCTTAGGCTTCTATTGAAGAACATCATGGCGGGAGTTTGGTTTGTAACCACATGTGTTGCATTCCTGTATGCAAACAAGAAGCTATCTACCTTATGCTGAAGTTTTATGTCTTCATTACCCATGGCCTTTATGGCCTTCTTGAAGGTCTGGACAAACCTTTCAGCCAATCCATTGGTGGCGGGATGGTATGGGGCGGACGTGTAGTGCTTAACCCCATTGTTTTTTAAGAACTTCCTGAATTCTTTGGACACAAATTGCGGTCCATTATCAGAACAGATCTGTTCAGGCAGCCCATTCCTGGCAAATATGGTCCTTAATACTGTGATGGTTTTTTCCGTGGTGGTGGAGGACATCTTTATTACCTCCGGCCACTTAGAGTGTGTATCAACCGCGATTAAGAACATTGAGTCCATAAATGGACCAGCAAAGTTGATGTGTACCCTTTGCCATGGAGATGCGGGCCACTCCCATGGATGTAGAGGAGCTTGTGGTGGGGTGTTTTGGACCTTCTGGCATCCTAGGCAGCTCTTGGTCATTTCTTCGATGTCTCCATCGATACCTGGCCACCACACAAACGCTCTGGCTAGGTTCTTCATTTTCACTCCACCCAGATGCCTCTCGTGAAGCTCCTTTAGCAGTTTATCCTGGAGCTTGGGTGGAATCACCACTCTGGATCCACACATCAAGGTTCCTCGGCACACTGACAGCTGTTCTCTTCTTTGCGAGAATGCTGGCAACAATGGTTCGCCATGTGCTGGCCATCCCTTCACCGTTAAATCGTAGACTTGTGAGAGAGTCGGGTCATTTCTCGTTTCCTTTTCAATGGCAGAATTTGTTACTGGTAGACATTCCACTATGGTTGAGTGGAACATCTCCACTGGGTCCACTGTAGGTGCCTCTTCTACCGTTGGCAATGGTAGGCGCGATAAACCATCAGCATTCCCATGCTGTTTTGATCCTTTGTATTCTATGTCATATTGGTGTGCCCCTAGGAAAAGGGACCACCTCTGTAGCCTTTGCGCTGTCATAATGGGAACACCCTTTTTAGGGTTGAATATGGAGACGAGGGGTTGATGGTCAGTCAACAAGGTAAATTTTTGTCCGTGTAGGTAATGGTTGAATTTCTTCACTCCCCATACCAGGCTGAGTGCTTCCCTGTTGATCTGGGCATAGTTACGCTCAGCTGAGTTCAATGAGCGTGACGCAAAAGCTATCGGCCGCTCCAAGCCATCAGGGAATCTATGCGATAATACCGCTCCTACGCCGTAAGGGGATGCATCGCACGCCAGTCTGATTGGCAGTGATGGGTTGTAATGAGCCAAAACTTCCTTGGACGTGATCAGGCCTTTGCATTTATGGAAGGCACGTTTACAGTCTTCGCTCCATTTCCAAATTACTCCCGTTTGTAGCAGTTCGTTAAGAGGGTGCAGAAGAGTTGACAAGTTCAGTAAAAATTTATGATAGTAATTTATCAATCCCAGGAACGACCTTAATTGTGAGACATTTTCAGGTGCTGGGGCTTTTATGACCGCTTCAATTTTTTCAGGTGACTTATGCAACACTTCCTCGTTAATTATGTGGCCACAATATGATATTTGTTTCTGGAAAAATTCGCACTTGGGGCGATTTGCTCGTAGGCCCCGTTCTCTCAGCCTAGTGAGCACCTGCTCCAAATTGGCAAGGTGCTCGTTGTCGTTTTCTCCTGTTACAAGGATGTCGTCTAAGTAGCATTGAGTCCCCGGAATCCCTTGGAGGACTTGCTCCATAGCTCTTTGCCAGATAGCTGGAGCTGATGCTACTCCGAAAACCAGTCGATTGTACTAGTACAGGCCTTTGTGTGTATTTATCGTGAGAGACTTTTTAGAGGCCTCTTCAACCTCCATCTGTAGATATGCCTGTGCCAAGTCAATTTTGGTGAAATGTTTCCCTCCGGATAGTGAGGCGAAAATATCTTCTATCCTCGGAAGCGGATACTGTGCCGTGTGAAGGACCGGGTTTACCGTCACCTTGAAGTCCCCACAGATGCAAATTTTTCTCTGTTCTTCAGATTTATCATTATTCAATATTTTCTGCATGACCGGGATGATGGGTGTTGCCCACTCGCTCCAATCTATCTTGGATAATACGCCTGCCTTTTCCAAATTCTCCAGCTCTGCCTCGACTGCTGGACGAATTGCGTATGGCACCGGTCTTGCCTTAAAAAACTTGGGAATTGCCGCATCTTCCACTTTTATTGAGGCGGTGACGCCTTTCAAGGTTCCTAGTTCCTGTTGAAACATTTCCTTGGCGTTGGCCAAGATGTCTTTTAATCGTTCAGGTATGACGTCATCATCATTTTTTTTCTTACTGGTCACCGTCAGTGCCTGAATGGAGTGCCAGTCTAAACGTATCTTCCTGATCCATTCACATCCCAACAGCGATGGACCACCATCTTGCAGAACGTATAAATACAACCTCTGTATTTCCTTGCTGTTGTATACAACAGGCACCTTTATTTTCCCTTTGGGGTATACTTTCTGCCCCGTATATGTTTTCAAGATAATGGATGTGTCTTTCAAAGGTATATGCGGAAATAGCCGCTTGTAATCCCGTCGACTTATGATGGTCAGAGCTGATCCTGTATCTAGCTCCATTTTAACTGGGGACCCCGCTATCGCGAGGGTAACCCAAATGGTCTGGTAATCTTCTTTGCCAATTACATTATGTAATTTGAGACAGCTTAGTCTCTTGTTTCCGGAGTCGCTATCGCTCTTCTGGTCTTTGGAGCTACTGTCCGTCACCATTTGTACCTTTCTGTACTTTTCCTTATTGATTTTTTTCCTGTCTGTGGATTTTTTTTTTCCAGATCGGCATACACGTGCAATGTGTCCAATCTTTCCACATTGCCTGCATGCTTTGTCCTTGAACCAGCAGTCCCTCTGGTCATGGGTGGATCTGCCGCAGTGATAACATCTCTCGAAACCCTGTGTCATTTCATGGGTGCCGAAGTCCTGTGGCTTTTGCTGTGTCTCTGCAGCTCCTCTTGCGGCTGCTTCGTATGATACAGCCATACTGAAAGCCTTGTCTAGTGTCAAATCTTTTTCAGAAAGTAGCCTTTTCTGTGTTCTTTCACTTAGGAGACCGCAGACAAATTTGTCTCGAAGAGAATCTGCCAGTCCTGCCCCGAATTGGCAGTGCTTTGACAGCTTTCTTAATTCGGTGAGGTAATCAGCATTTCTTTCATTCTTGTGCTGATTCCTCTTGAAGAATTTGAATCGTTCCGCTATCAGCAGCGGTGTTGGGTTTAAGTGCTCCTGTAGGGTATCAACAATCTCCTTAAAATTCTTGTCCTTTGGTTTGGCTGGAGTGATTAAGTTTCGTAACAGCCCGTATGTCCTTGCGCCCATTAGATTTAGAAGTACTGATGCCTTTTTATCATCTTCTATTTCATTTGCTGTGCAATATACCTCCACTCTTTCCACATATATGGTCCAATCCTCTATATCGCTATCGAAAGCATTAATATTGCCAGCCTTGGGCATCCTGAAAAAAAATGGCGCCTCCCGCGCTTTCCTTTCTTCCCTGCAGAAAAAATGGCGCTTCCCGCGCTTTCCCACCGCTGCTGCTGCTGACAACGCTGTTCTCCGCGGTTTTTATTTACATAGATTTTTTTTCAATAGGTGGAGACTCATTCCAGCCGGACTCTCTGGGACTTTTCCCTCCCTCTGCTTGGTCCGAACGCCGACCTGCTTTGCAGTGCCGGCCGTCTCCCGAGTGCGCCCCCTCTGTCTCTGTTTGCCTCCGCCTTCGCTGCTCGGCCCTGCTGTAGAGCCAGCCGATGGAGCGCCAGCCCGCCGCCCAGGAAGGATTATTGCAGTACCTGCCACCAGCTCGGCTAGCTGGTGAAACCACAGTTTTTTGTTTTCTTTCTTGTTTTTCTTCGACTTCCGTCTGAGGAATCGATCTCCTTGAGGTGCTGCCGAATTGCAGGTAAGTACGTTTCCAATTTGTCACCACTGTTGTATCCGTGTGTTAATGGAGACACGGAATGCAGGAGTTGGTTTCACAGGTGTTTACTGAACAAAGTCTGGAGGTGAACTAACAGATACAAGACACTATACAGGCTTATATAGCCTGAGTGGCCATTACTGGCATTACAGTACACAGGGGCTCTTAAAGGCACATACCACATACACCACAGATGTTTGCACAAGGGATTAAACCACTTGACTGCAGTTTCAGTGACCACAAGCTAACGGGTTTCTGTTTACATAGTAATACAACTCCATTCAAAACCCATCAGGGTGAATGGAGATGGTTCGAAGGCTCGCAGATGACACGAAAATTGGTGGGGTGGTAAATTGCGAGGAGGAAAGCCTTCGGCTACAGGACGATATAAACGGGTTGGTCAGATGGGCGGAAAAGTGGCAAATGGAATTTAACCCTGAAAAGTGCGAGGTGATGCATTTTGGACGGACAAATAAGGCAAGGGAATACACAATGAGTGGTAGGACCCTAGGAAGTACAGAGGGTCAGAGGGACCTTGGTGTACATGTACATAGATCCCTGAAGGCAGCAGAGCAGGTAGATAAGGTGGTTAAAAAGGCATATGGGATACTTGCCTTCATTAGCCGAGGCATAGAATATAAGAGCAGGGAGGTTATGATGGAGCTGTACAAAACGCTGGTGAGGCCACAGCTGGAGTAGTGTGTGCAGTTCTGGTCGCCTCACTATAGGAAGGATGTGATTGCTTTGGAGAGGGTGCAGAGAAGATTCACCAGGATGTTACCTGGGATGGAGCGCCTCAGCTATGAAGAGAGGCTGGACAGGCTGGAGTTGTTTTCCTTGGAGCAGAGAAGGCTGAGGGGGGACCTGATTGAGGTGTACAAAATAATGAGGGGCATAGATAGGGTAGATAAAGAGGAACTTTTCCCCTTAGTGGGGGGGTCAATAACAAGGGGGCATAGATTCAGGGTAAGGGGCAGGAGATTTAGAGGGGATTTGAGGAGGAACTTTTTCACCCAGAGGGTGGTTGGAATGTGGAACTCAATGCCTGAAAGGGTGGTGGAGGCAGGAACCCTCACAACATTCAAGAAGCATTTGGATGAGCACTTGAAATGCCATTGCATACAAGGCTATGGACCAAATGCTGGAAAATGGGATTAGACTGGACAGGGATGGATGGGCGGCGCAGACACGATGGGCCGAAGGGCCTCTTTCTGTGCTGTAAAACTCTATGACTCTATGACAGACATTTGAAAAGAGACACTTAAACTGAGAAAAGGAACAGTTTAAAATTGAATGGGTTTGAATCACCCATTACTGGACAATGGGGACAGTTGGATGCCTTTTGTTTTAGCCCAGAAACTTCCGGATCTGGGCGGGAACATTTCGGCCCGAAAATTGGGGTATAAGAGATAGCTTCTCAGAGGCATCTCTCTCTCTGGCTTGCCTCCGTGTGCCCTCTACAGTGTGGAGTCTGTCTGAAGAAGTAAAACACCAGCAGTTTACTTTTAAAATACTGGGGTGTTTCTTTACTTCAGGGCAGTGAAGATCTCGTGGGACACGGAGCTGGCATTGCAGTGGTGAGCATATATTTTTCTGGCCTTCCACAAGGCGACTTAGGATAGGTTTAGGGGTGGGAGTAAAGTGGGGATTTCGTTAGAATTGTATTTTAGTCAATTTCCCTCGTTGTGTCCGTTTGTCCTCCCCTATTTAAGCAATTTTACCGTGATTACTTTGATCGTGTGGTGTAGTTTCCTAGTTTTAATAAAATTTGACTTTCTTGCATCCAGACCATTTGTCCGTTTTAATATATCATTAATTATAAGTTCGCCCAGTCAGAACTGAAAGGGGTGGTTGAGCGATTCGATACCGCTGATTAGAATTGGTCACAGTGCAGTGACAAAAAGGCTGCCTGACCAGGTAAATTACTGTAAAGCAGGTAAAGGAAGGTAAATTACCATAAACCAGGTAAAGGATGCCCCCCTACACCCCCCACACGGTGTTCCCTCTCTCCCCCCACACGGTGTTCTCTCTCTCTCTCTCTCTCTCTCTCTCACCCCCCCCACACGGTGTTCTCTCTCTCTCTCTCACTCTCCCCCACACGGTGTTCTCTCTCTCTCTCCCCCCCACACGGTGTTCATTCTCTCTCTCTCCCCACACACGGTGTTCTCTCTCTCTCTCTCTCTCCCCCCCCACACGGTGTTCTCTCTCTCTCTCTCCCCCCCCACACGGTGTTCTCTCTCTCTCTCTCTCTCTCTCTCTCTCTCCCCCCACACGGTGTTCTCTCTCTCTCTCTCTCTCTCTCTCTCTCTCTCTCCCCCTCTCCCCCCCCCACACGGTGTTCTCTCTCTCTCTCTCTCTCCCCCCACACGGTGTTCTCTCTCTCTCTCTCTCCCCCCACACGGTGTTCTCTCTCTCTCTCTCTCTCTCTCCCCCCACACGGTGTTCTCTCTCTCTCTCCCCCCACACGGTGTTCTCGCTCTCTCTCTCTTTCTCACTCTCTCTCTCTCTCTCTCTCTCTCCCCCCACACGGTGTTCCCTCTCTCTCTCTCTCCCTCCACACGGTGTTCCCTCTCTCTCTCTCTCCCCCCCACCACACGGTGTTCTCTCTCTCTCTCTCTCTCTCTCTCTCCCCCTCCCCACACACGGTGTTCTCTCTCCCTCTCTCTCTCTCTCTCCCTCCCCACACACGGTGTTCTCTCTCTCTCTCTCTCTCTCTCCCCCCCCACATGGTGTTCTCTCTCTCTCTCTCTCTCCCCCCACACGGTGTTCTCTCTCTCTCTCTCTCTCTCTCTCCCCCCCCCCACATGGTGTTCTCTCTCTCCAATTCCAATTCCAATTCCAATTAAAATGCTTTATTGGCATGAAAGTTTACAGAGAACCATATTGCCAAAGCTTACATAGCAAAAAGGTACAGTTTTCCAACATTCTGTAGGTGTCAATCGATTTGACATTTGTTGGGTACATACAATATTACTTTTAAACAATATTAATTTTAAACAGTCTTTGTACTTCATTTGGTACGTTCAATATTAATTTTAAACAGTCTTAATTTTAAACAGTCCTCAGGTTGTGACATGTTGTTACATATTTGGCCCCAAGGTATGGTCTGTCTCCTTCTCCTAGGACTAATCTCAATTTTGACAGATCATCCAATTCCTTGAAATCTGGGGTTGTTTGGCTTAGCTTGTTGAATAATATGTTTCTTGATGTGTTGAATTTTTCGCATTTTAGGAGGAAATGCATTTCTGTTTCAACCTCGCCAGCCAGACATTGATCGCATATTCTATTCTCTCTAGGCTGCCAGGATTTCTTGTATCTGCCTTTTTCAATTTCCAGTTGGTGGTCGCTTAGTCTGTACCTGGTGAGGGTCTGTCTCTGTTTTGTGTCTCTGATGGTCGTGAGGTAGTCTGCCAGTTTATATTCTCTTTTTAGGGCCCGGTAACATTCTAATCTGCTTTGGCTTTCGGTTATTTTGTTCCAATGTTCCAGGTAGGTTTCTTTGCATTTTTTAATGATTTGGTTCACTCGGATTGGTGTTTGGACGGCTGTGTTGGTCTGGGGCTGGTCAGGGTCCGGCTGAGTACTTAGTTTCCGTAGCAGCTGACTCAGGGGACTCTTTTCTGGGTTTAGCTCTTGGGTCTGAAAGGCTTTGAAATGAAGGGTGTCTGGGGAGCTAGATTTGAGGTGATTTAGGAAGTTTAGTGCTCGTTTTTGGATGTTTATTATCAGTGGGTATCTGCCTAGTTCGGCTCTGCATGCATTTGTTGGCGTTTTTCTTTGGGTGCGAAGGATGCTTCGGCAGAATTCTGCATGTAGGGCTTCTATTGTATGTTTTTCCCATTTAGTGTAGCTTTGGTGATTTAGCGGGCCCCATACTTCACTACCGTACAGTGCAATGGGCAGGATTATGCTGTCAAATATTTTGAGCCAGATTTTGATTGGGATTTGGATGTTGTAGAATTTTCTTTTTATTGCATATAGGGCTCTTCGGGCTTTTTCTTTTAGTGCATTCACTGCTATGCTGAAGCTCCCTGATGCTGTAATAGTTAGACCAAGGTAGGTGTAGCTCATAGTGTGTCCTATAGTGATATCACTGAGGGTAAACTGGTATTTGTTTTCCTGACATCTGGGCCTTTTTTGAAAAATCATGATGTTGGTTTTCTTTAGATTTACTGTTAGAGCCCAATTTTGGCAGTATTTGTCGAGTAGGTCTAGTTGTTGCTGTAATCCCTGTTCTGTGGGAGACAGCAGAACCAGGTCGTCCGCATAGAACAGGGATTTCACTTCTCCATCCAGGAGACGGAGACCTGGTGACTCGCTTTGCTCCAGCATGTCTGCTAATTCATTTATGTATATGTTGAACAGGGTCGGGCTCAAATTGCAGCCCTGCCGGACGCCTCTTCTCTGGGTGAAGAAATCGGTGCGTTTGTCTCCAATTTTGACCCCGCATTTGTTTTTCAGATACATTGATTTAATAAGGTCATAGACTTTGCCCCCTATTCCACATTGAAGAAGTTTATAATAGAGCCCTTCGTGCCATATAGAGTCAAAGGCTTTCTTGAAGTCGATGAAACAGGCGAATATTTTCCCATTTTTTGTTTGGTGTATATGTTTTTCAATGAGGGTGTGAAGGGTATAGATATGGTCGGCGGTGCGGTGTTTTGGAAGAAAGCCTATTTGGTTTTTTCTGAGGATATTATGTTTGTTAAGAAAATCAAGTAATCTACTATTTAGAATACTGCAGAATAACTTCCCTAGACAACTGTTGACACAGATGCCGCGGTAGTTATTTGGGTCTGATTTGTTTCCGCTTTTATATATATATCTCTCTCTCCCCACACACGGTGTTCTCTCTCTCTCTCTCCCCCCACACGGTGTTCTCTCTCTCTCTCTCTCTCTCTCTCTCTCTCCCCACACACGGTGTTCTCTCTCTCGCTCCCTGTCTC
>NC_140991.1:272703686-273008533 GCF_052327205.1 Somniosus microcephalus
AGACTTTGCCCCCTATTCCACATTGAAGAAGTTTATAATAGAGCCCTTCGTGCCATATAGAGTCAAAGGCTTTCTTGAAGTCGATGAAACAGGCGAATATTTTCCCATTTTTTGTTTGGTGTATATGTTTTTCAATGAGGGTGTGAAGGGTATAGATATGGTCGGCGGTGCGGTGTTTTGGAAGAAAGCCTATTTGGTTTTTTCTGAGGATATTATGTTTGTTAAGAAAATCAAGTAATCTACTATTTAGAATACTGCAGAATAACTTCCCTAGACAACTGTTGACACAGATGCCGCGGTAGTTATTTGGGTCTGATTTGTTTCCGCTTTTATATATGGGGGAGATTAGTCCTTGGCACCAGATATCGGGAAAACAGCCTGAACGTAATATGATGTTGAATAATTTGAGTACCGCACCCTGCATCTCCATATTGCTGAACTTGAGCATTTCATTTTTGATGTTGTCTGGGCCACAGGCTTTCTTTAGGTGGAGAGATTTTGTTTTTGTGGCCATTTCTTTCCATGTGATTGGGGAGTCTAGAGGGTTTTGGTTGTCTTTGATTGTTGCTTCTAATGTGTGGAGTTTTTCTGTGACCTGATGTTGACTTGGGTTTGTTTCGTTTATTGGGATGTCTTTGTAGAGGCTTTCAAAATGTGTTCTCCAGATGTCGCCATCTTGGATTGGTAATGCTTGCAATTGTGTTGTACTCAGGTTATTCCACATTTCCCAGAATTGTTTTGGGTTGGTGGAGTTTTCAATTTCTTCTAGTATTTTGTGGGTATAGTTTTGTGTTTTGTTCCTAATGGTGTGTTTATATCTTTTGAGGGTTTCATTGTATCTAGTACGTAGGTCCGGATTGTTTGGTTGGCGATGCTTTTGGTTTGATATTTTTCTCAGGTCTTTTCTGGCATTTTTGCATTCGTGGTCAAACCATTTCTTATTTTTATTTTGTCTTTTGTGACTCTTCCTCTTCTGTTTCACGAGGTCGGCTTTTACAGCTGCCTCATGAAAGATCATATTTATATCCTCTATGGCCATGTTTACCCCATCTCTGGTGATCTCATATAGATTTTCTTTAAATTTTGAAATTTTACTTGTGAGATCAGGTGAATTTAGTGCTGTGATGAATTTATCTCCACTGTCTGGGGCCCATCTGTATGTCTGGTTTATTTTATGTAGCTTACTGGGTTCCTTTTTTGTGTCTGTAGTTTGGGCAGAAAGTTTAAGGTACACATTTATTTGGTTATGGTCTGAGAGGGGGGATTGCTGCCTGACAGTGAATGCGTTGATATCGCAGGGGTCCAGGTCAGTGATTGTATAATCCACCACACTAGACCCAAGAGTTGAGGAATATGTGAGTCTCCCTAAGGAGTCCCCTCTGAACCTACCGTTAACTATGTACAGGCCTAAGGCTCGGCAGAGTTGCACTACCTCCCTACCGCTTTTATTTATTTCACAATCGAGGTTGTTTCGGTTTGCGATGGCTGGTGTGACATATAGAGGGGTCTGGCCAAACACATGGTTGTTGCCCTGTGGGTCTATGAAGTCAGGTTCACATCCTGTCCTTGCATTTAGGTCCCCACATAGTAGCACCTTTCCTTGGGCCTGGAAATGGCTGATTTCCATGTGGAGAGTGTCAAATATCTCCTCTTCAAAATATGGCGATTCTATTGGAGGTATGTAGATCGCACATAAGTAAACATCGTTTTTTGCTATTCCTATATTTTTATCTAATTTTAGCCATACGTGTGATTTTCCCTGTTTTATCGGTGAGATGTGTTTGTTCAGTTCTCCTTTATACCACACCAGGATTCCCCCGGAGGTTCTGCCCTTGCGTGTCTTAATGTTCTTTACTGAAGGCACAATAATTTCATGGTACATTGGGGGACAGTGGGTCGGCATGTCCTTTTGGCACCATGTTTCTGTTAACACAATTATATCAATGTCTTTTATAGCTTTTAGGAATTCAGGGTCTGTACTCTTCATCCCAAAAGTTGAGGAGCGGAGGCCCTGGATATTCCAGCAGCTTATGTGGAAAGAACGCATTTATATAGTTCAATAAAACGAAATAAAATGGACCTATTTTGTGGGATGAGTGTGGAAACACTATTTTCTATAATGCTAAATGATGATTTAGTATAAATTTCATGAGGCATGCACATATATCTATCTAATAGTAGTAATAATACTGATAAGATAACAATAATGATAATGATAAATAACAATATTAATAATTTCTCCGGCTTTCTATCAGGCTGTTCAGCATCGTCATGATCTTTCTCAGTTCTTGGTCTACAGTCTGTGGTCTAGAGGGGGGTCTTGGGTCAGGTATAAAAGCACGGTTCTGTTGTTGGTTTTGTAAAGGGGGGTGGGGGACATTGGTGGTCCTGTTTGGGTTACGGCTCCCAATGGTAGAGGGGGTGGGAGGGCTGCGTCTTTTGGCAGTGTTTATGAGGTTTTTTGCAAAGACCCACATCCGCTGTTTGAGTAGATGTATTTCGTCATAGAGGTCCCTTGTGTTGATGTTTGGATGATGGGCCAGGTAGACGTTGGGGAAGACAGAACATCTCGTGTCGATCTCCCTGTTGGTGTTGTGGATTATATAGGCTGGGGTGTCCTTTCTGGGCAGTAGTGTGGAGATCACGATCCGCGCCTCGGGGAATTCCTTGCTGGCCTTTTCCGCCATCCTGCTCACCGCCCTAGCAGTGCCTTCCCGTAGGGTGCGTAGGTCGTTTGTGCCTGTGTGGATCACAAGCCATTTGGGGCTTCCAAGGGATTCTTTGTTCAGGATCTTCATTGCATGTTCTGTGTTGCTGCACCATTTTTTCAGGACTTGATGACCTGGGAACAGCCTCTGGGGGTCCAGAAACTTTCCGTTGGAGTCGGTCAGCAGGACCGCCTGAGGGGCTGGTTTTTCAGACTGGGTAGCAGTAGTCTGGGCAGGACTCGACTGATGGCTGGTTGTTGGCTGGGTTTCTGGGATATGTTGTGTGGCAGGAGCGGGGTTTGAGGCTTTCGGTGTGTCCTCGTGTGGGGGGGCATCTGACGGGTTCTGCGTCCCTGTGTGTGAGGACTGGGTAGCGGTAGTCTGGGCAGGACTCGACTGAGGGCTGGTTGTTGGCTGGGTTTCTGTGGTGAGCTGTGTGGCAGGAGCGGGGTTTGTGGCTTTCGGTGTGTCCTCGTGTGGGGTGGCATCCGACGGGTTCTGTGTCCTTGTGTGTGTTGTTTTTTGGACCTTAAGAGGTTTGTGTTGCCTGCTGAGCCTTTCTACGGCCTCCGTCATTTTGTTTAGTTGGGTATGGAGTTCTTTGATCTTATTTGTTTGTTCCTCTACGGTCTTTCTCAGATTTTGGATGGTGGACTCGTTTTCCATTTTCAGCTGTTTGAGTTCCTCCGTCCAGTTCTTGGTCTGTGTTTCTCTGTATTCGTTGAATTCGAGTTCTAGTTTGGACAGACTCTCTTTCAGCAGTTTGTTTGCGTTGAGAGGTGTGGGGGGGGTGGAGATGGTCAGGGAGGTGTGTGTCTCTGCTGGACTCTCTTCTTCTTCCTCCGCTTGGCTCTCATCATCCTCTGTTCGATTCTCTTTTGCCTCCTGTCCATTGGTCCTATTTGTGTCTGCCTTAGTTTTCAACTGGGGGAATTCCTTTTCGAAGGAGTCCAGACTTTCTACATTCCCCTGTATCATGATCTTTCCTTTTTTGTTGTAGTAGCTTATGGTTAGCAGGGGGTCATCTTTATCTAGATTTCCATCTTTACATATTTTCAGTCTGCCTCCACTGCCAATACCTTCGCTGGAGACGTATGCGTAGTATTTTTGTAAAGTCTCCTTCCATGAGGGAATGGAGTCGGTGTAGAATATGAGGTTGTTCTTCGTCTTAATCCCTTTGTGTGTGGTATAGTCAACGTAGAGGACCTCTGGGTTACTTTTTAGTGTTATGTCCTTGTGTTTTTCCTTTGCTTTATTTTTTGTGCATTGCTCAGGATATTTCATTTCCCTGCTCATTGTAGTCGTTTGTTTTGTCTCAGGTAGATAACTTTTTTTCTCTTTTTTGTGTCGTGTTCCACCTTATCCCACTTTTAGGTCCAAAATTGAGAGTTTTTCAGGGGTTCATCTTTGATATAGCTGCTCTTAAAAGTTTCTCTCTCTCTCTCTCACAGGTTCCTGGTTCGGGTTGTTTATCGTTTCTCTCTGGTTTCTATTCTTTTTTTTTTTTTTTCTTCGGGTTTGTTGTTCTTTTTCTAGGTTAACTAAATTTAGGTAGATCTAGGTATAGCTTTTTTCCTCCGGACCCGGAGTTTTCCTCTCTCTCCTCGCGTCGGTCTCAGGCTGTTTCTGCTCTGGTCCCAGCCCCTCGGCTCGGCTGTGCAGTCCCGTCCCGGCCCGGTGTTTGTCCGAGTTTCTCCGACCCCGGAGTTTCTCGGGTTTCAGGCCCCGGGCTTGCTCTCTCTCCGGGCTTCTGCCCTGGTCCCAGCCCCTCGGCTCGGCTGTGCAGTCCCCGCCCGGCCCGGTGTTTGTTCGAGTTTCTCCGATCCCGGAGTTTCTCGGTTTTCAGGCCCCGGGCTTGCTCGCTCTCCGGGCCTCTGCCCTGGTCCCAGCCCCTCGGCTCGGCTGTGCAGTCCCGGCCCGGCCGAGTCTCTCCGACCCCGGAGTTTCTCGGGTTTCAGGCCCCGGGCTTGCTCGCTGTCCAGGCCCGACCCGATCCGGCACCCCTACCTCTCCACTCGCCTCCCTGACTGGCTCGGGCCGCTCCTCCCGGTCTGGGTCGACCCCTGCTGCCGCTCGCTCTCCCTCTCTCCGGTGCCTCGCTCGGCCCGGTTCCTCGGGCCTTTCTCCGGCTTCAGGCCCCGTGCTCCGGTTGACAGAGTCACACACCGTTCTCTCTGGTTCTCGCGACCTCGCTCTCTCTCTCTCTGTCCCCGGGCCTCACTGTGTCTCTGGGCCGGTCTCTCGGTCTCGGTCTCTCTCTCTCTCCCTGTTTTGGAGTTCTCTCTCTCTGTTCCCGGTTTCTCTCTCTCTGTTCCCGGGTTTTCCTGCGCTGTTCTGGCTCTGATCCCCCGGCCGCTGTTTTGCTTTGAACGGTCGGTTGCGCGGCGCCTCTCTCGATGTCTCTCGTGCTCTCGTGCTCTCTGCCTCTCTCTCCTCTGTCTCTGTCTCTCTCCCCTCTCTCTGCCTCTCTCCCCTCTCTCTGTTTCTCTCTCTCTCTCTCTCTCTCTCTCCGCACACGGTGTTCTCTCTCTCTCTCCCCCCCCCACACGGTGTTCTCTCTCTCTCTCTCTCTCTCCCTCTCCCCCCCAACACGGTGTTCTCTCTCTCTCTCTCTCTCTCTCTCTCTCCCCACACACGGTGTTCTCTCTCTCTCTCTCTCTCTCTCTCCCCACACACGGTGTTCTCTCTCTCTCTCTCTCTCCGCACACGGTGTTCTCTCTCTCTCTCTCCCCCCCACACGGTGTTCTCTCTCTCTCTCTCTCTCTCTCTCCCCACACACGGTGTTCTCTCTCTCTCTCTCTCTCCCTACACACGGTGTTCTCTCTCTCTCTCTCTCTCTCTCTGTCTCCCCACACACGGTGTTCTCTCTCTCTCTCTCTCTCTCTCTCTCTCTCCGCACACGGTGTTCTCTCTCTCTCTCCCCCCCGCACACGGTGTTCTCTCTCTCTCTCTCTCTCTCTCCCCCCCAACACGGTGTTCTCTCTCTCTCTCTCTCTCCCCCTCTCCCCACACACGGTGTTCTCTCTCTCTCTCTCTCTGTCCCTGTCTCCCCACACACAGTGTTCTCTCTCTCTCTCTCTCTCTCCGCACACGGTGTTCTCTCTCTCTCTCTCTCTCCCCCCCCAACACGGTGTTCTCTCTCTCTCTCTCTTCCCCCCCCACACGGTGTTCTCTCGCTCTCTCCCCCCACACGGTGTTCTCTTCCCCCTGCCCGCCCCCCCATGGAGGGCCAGCAGCTTGAGCCGCTTTTTACAGGTAGAATTTTTTTAAGCAGCATTCCTTTTCTCCCCCACCCCCACATACTTAAGGATAACACAGTTGTACAGACTTATCCTACAGTATGTCTTGATGCATTTTGTTAGTAGTTTGATGGCCTGTGATGAATTAAACTAGCATCTAATTTTGGGTTAGATATCTTGCGTCATACTGTCAGCGGTGAAGTATCTGATGGCTTTTTGCACTCTTTAGCAAATTGGTATAATGTTGAATGAGTCTGGAACTTGCACAAAATTAGCTGTAAGCTTGTATTAGCATAAGATGAATAGAATTTCTTGTCAGTAAGTTAACCATATTGACGCCCACATTCTTAAACTGGCATTTCACACTTCATCTCCATTTTGTTAAATACCAGCACAGTAGAGGAAACAATCTGTTTCTGAAATTAAAGCAGAGCAGTATGGAGCCTCTTGTAATCTTGACATCTGGTTACATTTGGTCGTGGAAAATAGCCTCTTCAATGTGAATAAATTCAGTGTGTTGTCTTTTGCCATCCCAAGGCATCTACCAAACTGTCCCAACTATTGATTGTGTTACAAGAGGTTTAATTTGTGACCCTTTTTATAAAAGGATCTATTGTACTTTATCTTAATGTCTCACTCTTCAAAGTAAAGGAAATTATTCTAAGTACAAATTTTGATATGTGGCTCATTACAGTTAATGGTCCAGCAGCTTTTAAGTGGTTTGAGACAGACTCTTCAATCAAAATGAAGGGTATAATTAAAACTTACTGTAGAATGGCCACAAGTTAATTATAACTATTAACCGAGTATAATTTATTTCAAGAATAATTTATATTTTTATATTAAATTCCTTCAACTAATTGGGGCTGGAGGCAGTAGCGTTAAATATTTTCTTCAGTAAGTCTATACGTAACTGCTGCAGAGTTATTAGCAGCATTTGTCCCTTTCACATTGTTACCGTCATAGATGACTGGTCACATGGATATCATCAGTTTTGCTTAGGGTGGGGTCCCATGCATTGCAAACGAAGGACACCCTCATAAGCAGTTGGAAAACAGGAAATGCATTTCTTTTTCATTGAATCCAAATCATTTCTGTGGAAATGGACCGACTGACCTAGTCTCAGGCTCTTGATTTTTCTCAAGGATCTTTGTGGTTTCCTTCTGTGAGTGAGTTACTAGTTGTACACTGAAATTCTCTGCTGGTGATGCATCTCATAGACGATGTTGCAAATCGATTCCACAATACCATTCAGGAGAATATTTTGTTAAATAGAGATTTTAAATACTTTTGGTTATGTTCTTAAGACATAGAGGCCTTTATAATCTGTCAGCAATAATGCTTGAATTGAACAAGAAATATCAATGAAACAATCGAGTGCCACCTTTACAACAAGCTGATGTAAAGTCATAGACGTTTCTTTTAAGAAAGTAAACGGTGGCTGTTGCAGCAACTTGTTCTCTCCGTAACATTGAACAGATTAAAATCTGCTGTGATCTTAGTTGTGTAGGAATTAAACAACGGGGGTGGGGTATTTGTCTCTGGTCAGTCAGAAGCCTCTGAGCTGCTCCAGGGACCCCCGTGTGGTTTCGAAGCGCTCCCCTATTCCTGGTTCTGACCGCCGGACTTATTCGGTAGCGATGTGGACAGAAAACGTGACTCATGGTTTGGGTGCAAAACAGATCAGTATTTATTGAAACAAAAAAGAAAGAAACAACTTAAAAATTGATACAGCACAGCTATGCCTGGTACAGCACTTTTGCTTAACGCAGTACACTTAGTGTCCACTAGCGCGCTCTTTGCTCAGTGCAACACTCCTTTATTTAAATATACAGCACTTTTAAATATAGAAACACCTTGCTCACTACAGCACCTTTGCTTAGTAGCTTTTACTTAAAAACTGCACTTTAATACAGCAACTTTCAGTGTTCACTGAAGCACTTCTCTGCTTAGTGCAACACCCTTTTAAATAGCACTTTTAATATAGAAACAGCTTGCTCAATGCAGCACCTTTGCTTAGTGGCTTTTACTTAAAAACAGCACTCTAATACAGCTACTTTCAATGTTCACTGAAGCACTTCTCTGCTTCGTGCAACACCCTTTTTAAATAGCACTTTTAATATAGAAACACCTTGCTCACTACAGCACCTTTGCTTAGTGGCTTTCACTTAAAACAGCACTTTAGTACAGCTACTCTCAGTGTTCACTACAGCCTTATCTGTTAGTGCAACACTGTTACTTAAATAGGGGAGGAGAGAACGGACACAATGAGGGAAGATCGACTAAAATCACAGTTCTAACAAAATTCCCACTTAATTCCCACCCCTATACCTATCCTGAGTTGCCTTGTAAAGGGGCCAGAAAAATATATGCTCACCAATGAAAACGCCTTCCCCGTGCCCTGCGATCTTTGATCTTCACTGCCCCGAAGTAAAAACACCCCAGTATTTTAAAAGTCAACTGCTGGTGTTCCACTCCTTCAGGCAGGCTCCCATGTTGTAGAGAGCATGGAGGTGAGGCCACAGAGAAAGAGAGGCTTCTGAGAAGCTATGTTTTATACCTCATTTGGGGCCCGCCCAAATCCAGATGTATCTGGGCTAAACAAAAGGGATCCAAACTGCCCCATTGTCTTGTAATGGGTTTGGACGAATCACCCATTCGTTTAAACTGTTTCCAGTTTAATTGTGTCCTCAACGCAGCGCCATCCACACTCTCAAGACCAACCGCAACATCGTCATCAAACCAGGAGACAAAGGAGACGCCATCGTCATACAGAACAGAACGGACTATTGCAAAGAAGTATACTGACAACTGGACAACCAGGAACACTACAGACAGTTACCCGCAGATCCGACCAAAGAACACACCCGCAACTCAACAGACTGACCAAGACCTTTGATCCAGACCTTCAAAGCATCCTACATGCTCTCATCCCACGTACTCCCCGCGTGGGAGACTTCTACTGCGTCCCAAAGATACACAAAGCCAACACACCCGGACGTCCTATCGCATCAGGCAACGGAACCCTGTGTGAGAACCTCTCTGGATATGTCGAGGGCATCCTGAAACCCATCGTACAGGGAACCCCCAGCTTCTGTCGCGACACTACAGACTTCTTACAGAAACTCAGCACCCACAGACCAGTTGAACCAGGAACACTCCTCGCCACGATGGACGTCTCGGCACTCTACACCAGTATCCCCCACGATGACGGCATCGCTGCGACAGCCTCAGTACTCAACACCAACAACAGCCAATCTCCAGACGCCATTCTACAACTCATCCGCTTCATCCTTGACCACAATGTCTTCACCTTCAACAACCAGTTCTTTACCCAAACACACGGAACAGCCATGGGGACCAAATTCGCACCCCAATACGCAAACATCTTCATGCACAAGTTCGAGCAAGACTTCTTCGCTGCACAGGATCTCCAACCAACACTATACACCAGATACATCGACGACATTTTCTTCCTATGGACCCACGGCAAAGAATCACTGAAAAGACTACACGATAACATCAACGAGTTCCATCCCACCATCAAACTCACCATGGACTACTCCTCAGAATCGGTTTCATTCTTGGACACACAAATCTCCATCAAAGACGGACACCTCAGCACTTCACTCTACCGCAAGCCCACGGACAACCTCACGATGCTTCACTTCTCCAGCTTCCACCCTAACCATGTTAAAGAAGCCATCCCCTATGGACAAGCCCTGCGAATACACAGGATCTGCTCAGACAAGGAGGAACGCGATGGACACCTACAGACACTGAAAGACGCCCTTGTAAGAACGGGATATGATGCTCGACTCGTCGATCGACAGTTCCGACGGGCCACAGCGAAAAATCGCACCGACCGACCTCAGAAGACAAACACGGGACACAACCAATAGAGTACCCTTCGTCGTCCAGTACTTCCCCGGAGCGGAGAAACTACGCCATGTTCTTCGCAGCCTTCAACATGTCATCGATGACTATGAACACCTCGCTAAGGCCATCCCCATGCCTCCACTACTCGCTTTCAAACAGCCGCCTAACCTCAAACAGACCATCCTTCGCAGCAAATTACCCAGCTTTCAGGAGAACAGCGACCACGACACCACACAACCCTGCCACAGCAACCTCTGCAAGACATGCCAGATCATCAACACAGATACCATCATCACACGTGAGGACACCACCCACCAGGTACATGGTACATACTCATGTGACTCGGCCAACGTTGTCTACCTCATACGTTGCAGGAAATGATGCCCCGGAGCATGGTACATCGGCGAGACCATGCAGAGACTGCGACAACGGATGAACGGACACCGCGCAACAATCACCAGGCAGGAGTGTTCCCTCCCAGTCGGGGAACACTTCAGCAGTCAAGGACATTCAGCCTCCGATCTTCGGGTAAGCATTCTCCAAGGCGGCCTTCGAGACACACGACAACGCAAAATCGTCGAGCAGAAACTGATAGCCAAGTTCCGCACCCATGAGGATGGCCTCAACCGAGATCTTGGGTTCATGTCATGCTACATGTAACCCCACCTGACGCAGGGTCATCCAGACTCGAGTCGACATTGGCTTGTTCTCTCTACAGATGCGACCGGACCTGCTGTGATTTCCAGCAAAAAAAAAATGTTTTTTGTCTTTTTTTGTTTTTCATACAGACCCCAGCATCTGCAATATTTGACCCCTTGTGACCCCACCTCATTGTTCTTTGATGTAATGTTTTCCTGACTGACCTGTTTGGACACCATTCACACCTTTGATTGCTGTGATTATCTCTCTGCCGAGGTGTGATAAATGGCAGTTGGCAAGATTACCTGTAAACATCTGACATTATTCTCTGACTATATAAGCTGTGTCTTTATGCATTTCTCCACTTCACCTGATGAAGGAGCAGCGCTCCGAAAGCTTGTGTTTTCAAATAAAGCTGTTGGACTATAACCTGGTGTTGTGTGACTTCTTACATTCCTCATTGTCTGTGATGGCTTTGAATAAAGTTGCAGTTTAAATGTGTCCTTTGAATAAAGCTGCCGTGGTTTGAACTATTTCCTTGATTGCTTGAGTAGTGTAAACAAAAGTCATTGTCCTTGTGGTCAGACTGAAACCGCAGTAATCCTTTGTGTAGCAGTTTCTGTAAACACATCAATTGTCTCTGCAGGGAGGGGGAACTCCCTGAACTGCCTTTGATTGGCAGTCTGGTCAGCCATCTTTGATCTTCACCTTTTTCACAGACACACACACAAGCTGCCTTTTCAATTCCTTGTCTTCTGCCATGCGGTCTGGTGGCCATTTTGATCCCTGGATTTTTAAAGGTATATTACCCAGGTATTCTTTAATCAAAAAATCAATCTTCGGAACTATAGGAAATCTCAAAATTACTGCGAACTCCTACAGTCCCCCATCGGATACTAAAACTTGCTTGTAGTATCCTTGCCAAAAGTGAGCAATAATTTCTGACCCCCCACAAACAACCTTCCCTTATTCTTAACTAAATCTATCTTTGATCCCCCAACACCTCCATCTCCCCTGCCCAGAGAGAATCGTAGTACGGCAGGCATCTGTTGACAGAAAACCCAAAATTAATTAAATAATCAATACACAGAGGGGTCCAATGCCCCTGCACCACTTATATTCACAATAAGTCAAGCATGGAGGGGGTCCTACACCCCTGCACCGCTTGTAACATAATTTTAACATGATACAACATCTTTAAAGGGATTGTCACCCAGCCAACATATCTGCTAAAAAAACAGATGGAAGACAAACAAGCTTCCTTTAACGACAAACAAGCTTCCTTTAACTCCAAACAAGCAGTAAAATAATTAACAAATTCTGTAAATTCTTAGTCTTAAATTCTATTTCCAGCAGCAGTTTTAAAAGTTGTGGGCAACTGCCTCCCGCGGACCCCTTCCTTTGCGAGCTGGGGGTGCTTTCTTTCTCAAATCCCACGACACGCTGGTCCCATGTACTTTCCGGAACTCTGAAAAAGACAAAGAAAAAACATCTCGCCAGTTCCCCTGGCTCGGGGGGGGGGGGGGGGGGAGTGTAATCAGGTCCCGCAACCTTGATCCACAATACAATTCTGGAACGGTACCACACTTAAAACTTGTACACTAATATTAATTGCAATATAAAAATTAAAATTAACACGTTCTACCTTAACCTTATACACACTACTTGAACAAAGCTAAATACAAGCGCTGCCCATCTCCGGGTGGCCAGCTTAATCCCTGGTTGGGCTGCGGCACGGCTGGACTGATTCCAGCTTTTAGTCCCTTGCAGCTTATGGCTGCTAATTGGGGACCTCTGCCTTTTGGCCTCTCCCTGACTCGGGAGGCCACCCTACTCCACTGGAAAGTGGGTGGCCATACTTTCTTGGGCTGGGGTACCCGAAGAGATCTCCGAGGGAGTGTCGCCAGTGGGGCTACCCTGGCGAGCAGACCCTTAGCTCGGGTCACACTCCCTGCTGGCTGGGGACCTCCTCCTTCGGGTCCCTCCCTTCCCAAACCTGGGCTGGGGACAGGCAATCCCTTGCCACCGGCTGCCGGTGGCTGAGAGCCTTCCCCTTCAGGTCTAAAACCTGGTTCAGGCTCCTCCCCGGAGTCTCACAAGAGAGGGGGAATCACTCGGGCCAAGTGCTGGGGAGCTTCGACAATCCCAGCTGCCTGTTCCCCTGCCCCCTGCTTAAACAACCCGCATTGTTTGATATAACTGGCTGCCTGCCAGTAATCCTGTTCAAAATCATGAATGGCTCCTCCCCTGACACAAGCCACAGCGCCTGCCTGTGCAACCTGTGAACTTGTACCTGCTGTGGGCTGGGGATTTCTATTCTCAGGTTTACTCCTGGCTGCCTGTTTCCCTGTGGGTCCCATTAAGCTAGATGGGACCCCGTTAGACCAGGGTGAATTGGTCAGGTCTTCCGAGTGGACCACCATGCTGGAGGCTCCAGCGTCCACCGAATATCTCCCCTGCACCATCTTCACCCCTGTCCCAACATCGGGCCTGCTCCCCTCAGCATTTTCGCGGGGACACAGGTCAACAGGTTGCACTGGCTCCAGCCATTGCTGGGAGTGGGATAGGGTCAAAGCACCGGTGGTGGTTGCTACGCTCCCCTGGCCAGTCAGAAGAGACCGCACTGCCTCCAATAGTGACTCGACCCGGGGGGGGGAAATTCTTGTCTCTACCACTTCATCCTCCACCCCCCTTTGCTGCCAGAGCTCCTGAAAGCTCGGACCTGCCTTCGGGCTGATCAGACATATCATCCCCTTGGCCCTCCTTAAAGCCATCTTCAGGCTTTCTATCTCTGCCCTACAGGGGCCATGATCTGCTTCCTCAAACCCTTGCTCACAGACCAGCTTATATGCTGCCTTTACTTCCCTAACCTTCTCCTCCTGCTCTTTTATTTCTTGTATGAGGCGAGCGTTCTCCTCCTGCACCCTCATCTCATTGTTCTTGGCCTCTGCCACTAGGCACTTCAGGTACTCTGACTCGTACCTCGCGTGGCTTTTGCTCTCACTAAACTGGAACACCAGGCGCTCTATCTTGGCCTGGTATTCTTCAACCTCCCTTTCCCTATCCCAACTCTCTGCCCTGGCTTCCCTAAGCCTGCGGGTAACCTCCCCAAGCCTGCAGGAACCTAACCACAAACAAACCAGTGGGATAAAAAGAAACCCAATAATTGCTGCTCTCTCCAGACACAAACCACTGTCTGCCACATCACACACCGCTGCCAACGTCCTGCCGCGGTCGTCATTTTGTAGGAATTAAACAACGGGGGGGTGTTATTTGTCTCTGGTCAGTCAGAAGCCTCTGAGCTGCTCCAGGGACCCCTGTGCGGTTTTGAAGCTCTCCCCTATTCCTGGTTCTGACCGCTGGACTTATTCAGTAGCGATGTGGACAGAAAACGTGACTCGTGGTTTGGGTGCAAAACAGATCAGTATTTATTGAAACAAAAAAGAAAGAAACAACTTAAAAATTGATACAGCACAGCTATGCCTGGTACAGCACTTTTGCTTAACGCAGTACACTTAGTGTCCACTAGAGCGCTCTTTGCTCAGTGCAACACTCCTTTATTTAAATATACAGCACTTTTAAATATAGAAACACCTTGCTCACTACAGCACCTTTGCTTAGTGGCTTTTACTTAAAAACTGCACTTTAATACAGCTACTTTCAGTGTTCACTGAAGCACTTCTCTGCTTAGTGCAACACCCTTTTAAATAGCACTTTTAATATAGAAACACCTTGCTCACTACAGCACCTTTGCTTAGTGGCTTTTACTTAAAACAGCACATTAGTACAGCTACTCTCAGTGTTCACTACAGTCTTATCTGCTAGTACAACGCTGTTACTTAAATAGAGGAGGAGAGAACGGACACAACGAGGGAAGATCGACTAAAATCACAGTTCTAACAAAATTCCCACTTAATTCCCACCCCTATACCTATCCTGAGTTGCCTTGTAAAGGGGCCAGAAAATATATGCTCACCAATGAAAACGCCTTCCCCGTGCCCTGCGATCTTTGATCTTCACTGCCCGAAGTAAAAACACCCCAGTATTTTAAAAGTCAACTGCTGGTGTTCCATTCCTTCAGGCAGGCTCCCATGTTGTAGAGAGCACAGAGACAAGGCCACAGAGAGAGAGAGGCTTCTGAGAAGCTATCTTTTATACCTCATTTGGGGCCCGCCCAAATCCGGATGTATCTGGGCTAAACAAAAGGGATCCAAACTGCCCCATTGTCTTGTAATGGGTTTGAATGAATCACCCATTCATTTAAACTGTTTCCAGTTTAAATGTGTCCTCATTGTCTGTGATGGTTTTGAATAAAGTTGCAGTTTAAATGTGTCCATTGTATAAAGCTGCCGTGGTTTGAACTATTTCCTTGATTGCTTGAGTAGTGTAAACAAAAGTCATTGTCCTTGTGGTCAGACTGAAACCGCAGTAATCCTTTGTGTAGCAGTTTCTGTAAACACATCAATTGTCTCTGCAGGGAGGGGGAACTCCCTGAACTGCCTTTGATTGGCAGTCTGGTCAGCCATCTTTGATCTTCACCTTTTTCACAGACACACACACAAGCTGCCTTTTCAATTCCTTGTCTTCTGCCATGCGGTCTGGCGGCCATTTTGATCCCTGGATTTTTAAAGGTATATTACCCAGGTATTCTTTAATCAAAAAAATCAATCTTCGGAACTGTAGAAAATCTCGAAATTACTGCGAACTCCTACAGTAGTACAAATACTTTTATGCTGTAAAATTGCAAGAGATTTGATTTAGTCTTTATGGAAATGTGCTGCTGGATATGAAGTCTAGACCTGTGCGCAGCAGCCATTGTAATCTTTTGGAGCCCTTGGTGTTTTTAAGGAGGTTAGTTATCAAGGATCCATTATCGAGAAGAAGCCTTGCAAATTCATGCGTTTAACATAAAATATGTTTTCAAGTGAAGAAAATGAATAAAAGGCTTATCTATTTTTACCCAGGAACTACTGATGTTCCTTGGTATGTTCAAGAATGGACTCAGTTCCTCAAATTGAGGTAAACTATCTCGTGCAGAAGACCTTTGAAGGGATGGAGCCAGGATTTTGGCTCTGGATGGAGGAAGTGGGCAAACAGGAGAATTTCTACATGGAGTTGTTCAGTAACAACTATTTAAAAAATAAAAATTATGTCTATTTTGAAAGGGACAAAAGAAGAAACAACCCATAGACATGTATGAAGAGAACTGGGTGGCAAAACACATTACACACATTGTTCTTCAGCTAGAAGGGTTAGAATCATATGGAATATAGAGAATCATATGGAATATAGAATACTACAGGACGGAAGGAGGCCATTCAGCCCATCGAGTCTGCGCCAGCTCTTTCGAACAGCAATATATTTAGTCCCACTCCCCCACTCTTTCCCTCATATCCTTGCAGTTTTTTTCTCCTTCCAAGTATTTATCAATTCCCTTTTAAAGGCTACTATTGAATCTGTAGCCACCACCCTATCAGGCATTGCATTCCATAGCCTAACCATTCGTTGCGTAAAAAAAAAATTTCCTCGTGTGTGTCGCCTCTGGTTCTTTTGCCAATCATCTTAAATCTGTGCCCTCTCATTATTGTTCTGTGTGAAATTAGTTTATAATCTCATCCCCAATCTTAAACTGACATGCGCCGACAGCACCGAGCTATGACACCTACACGCAGTCACAGGAGTGACTTTTGTGGAAATAGTTTCATTGCATTTCAAGCTTCTGCCAAAATCATAACACCCAACAAAACAATGTTTCAAGACATTTTAAAGTAAAAAGCATTACTTCAGCACCGTAATGTCAGTATTCAGTTTCATTGTCCGTACAGAAGAGGAATCGGTTTGGACTCTGGTGTGAGTCCAAAAACAGCATTTCTGGTTATAATGATGTAAAGCCCATATTTAAACATCACCTCTCTAAGCAATAGGAGGCATTTTAAGTTGACAGAATAATTTTATTGCCACTTGTACCAGTGGGAGGAAACAAACACTTTTTTTTAACTATTCTCCTAGAACTGCAACAACACTTCAAAGATTAGGCCTCATAGTGTCTTGTCTCCTGCTATTATCACTGCTGCCATCTTCTGTTTTCTACTGAAGCACTTTACAAGTCATTCTATTACTTTTCCTCTGTGTGTGGTTGTGGTTTTGAAACTCTTCCCTTTGTTTGGTTCCTTTTTAAACGCTGTTCATCTGTAATATTTTCCAGTTTTGATGAAAGGGTCCACACCCAAAACATTAACTTGGCTATAGAAAAAACAGGACTGGGAATTAAACATTGCAGGGTATAACATAACATAATATGATTAGGCAGAGTTGACATGATTTTATGAAAGGGAAATTGTGTTTAACAAATTTATTAGAGTTTTTTGTGGATGTAACTATCAGGGTAGATAAAGGGGAAACAGTGGATGTAGTATATTTGGATTTTCAAAAGGCATTTGATAAGGTGCTACTTAAAAGGTTGCTACACAAAATACGGGCTCATGGGGTTGGGGTAATATATTAGCATAGATGGAGGACTGGTTAGTGGACAGAAAATGGAGAGTAGGGATAAATGGGTCATTTTCAGGTTGGCGGGCTGTAACTAGTGAGGTGCCGCAAGGATCAGTGCTTGGGCCATAGCCAATTACAATCTATATTAATGACTTAGATGAAGGGTCCGAGTGCAATGTATCCAAGTTTGCTGATGATACAAAGCTAGGTGGGAAAGCAATCTGTGAGGAGGACACAAAGCCTGCAAAGGGATATAGACAGGTTAACTGGGCTATAATGTGGCAGATGGAGTATAAATGTGAGGAAATGTAAGGTTATTCATTTTGGTAGGAAGAATAGAAAAACAATATATTTTAAATGGTGAGAAACTATTAAATGTTGGTATTCAGAGAGATTTAGGTGCCCTCGTACAGGAAGCACAGAAAATGAGCATGCCCATACAGCAAGCAATTAGGAAGGCAAATGGCATGTTGGCCTTCATTGCAAGGGGGTTGGAGTACAAGAGTAAGGACGTCTTGCTACAAATGTACAGGGCTTTGGTGAGACCACACCTGGAGTGCTGTGCACAGTTTTGGTCTCCTTATTTGAGAAAGGACATAAATGCCTTAGAGGCGGTGCAGTGAAGGTTCACTAGATTGATCCCTGGGATGAGAAGGTTGCCCTTTGAGGAGAAATTGGGTAGATTGGGCCTGCACTCTAGAGTTTAGAAGAATGAGGTGATCTCATTGAAACATATAAGATTCAGAGGGGAATTGACAGGGTAGATGCTGAGAGGTTGTTTCCCCTGGCTGGAGAGTCTAGAACTAGGGTGCATAGTCTCAGGATAAGGGGTCGGCCATTTAAGATGGAGATGAGGAGGAATTTCTTCACTCAGAGGGTTGTGAATCTTTGGAATTCTCTACCCCAAAGGGCTGTGGTTGCTGAGTCGTTGAGTATATTCAAGGCTGAGATAGATTTTGGACTCTAGGGAATCAAGGTATATGGGGATCGAGCAGGAAAGTGGAGTTGAGATCGAAGATCAGCCATGACCTTATTGAATGGCGGAGCAGGCTCGAGGGGCCGTATGGCCTACTCCTGCTCCAATTCTTATGTTCTTATGTAACATATTTAGAAAAGAGAGAGGGAAAAATGGGAGGTGGAGTAGCTGTATTTATTAGAGATAGCATAATAACAGTAGAAAAAAGTGACACAGCTAGCAAACAGAAATAGAATCCATGTGGATAGAGATAAAAGATAATAAAGGATCAATCACACTAATAGGGGTAGTCTACAGACCATCTAATAGTGGAAGGGAGCTGGAGGAAGAAATATGTAAACAAATTAGGAAAATGAGCAAAGAAACATAGAATAATAATCATGGGGGATTTCAACTACCCCAAAATTAATTGGCCAGAAGAGGTAGGTGAAGGGGATAAGGGAACGGAATTCCTACAATGTGTGCAGGACTCCTTTCTAACCCAATATGTAAGAAGCCTGACAAGAGGGGATTCGCTACTGGATCTAGTAATGGGGAATGAACCAGAGCAGATAAGAGAAGTAAAAGGGGATCAGCTAGCCAATAGTTGACCATAATATAATACGCTTTAAGATAATAATTGAGAAGGACATAAGTATGACGAAGACGCGGATAACAGACTGGAGAAAAACTGATTTTGAAGGGCTGAAGATAGAACTTGGGAAAATAAAATGGACAACAATATTGGCAAATAATGATGTAGAACAGCAATGGGAAACATTTAAAAGAGTGTACAACAGAGTCCAGGAAAAATATATTCTGCTAAAAAACAAGAACAAACTAAACACTAATAAGACACCATGGATGAATAAAGACATAAGGGAAAAATTAAGGGTAAGAAAAAAGCCATACACTAAGTACATGGACAGCAGGGAAGAGCATGGTAAGGGAGAATACGAAGAGATCAGGAGAGAAGTCAAAAAACAATTAAGAAGGCAAAGAGGAACTATAAAATTAAATTATCAAGGAACATAAAACAAAATAGTAAAATATTCTACCTGCACATAATAAAAAAAGGAAAGTCGAGATGGGAATAGGGCCACTGAGGGATGGATAGGATAATAGCAACAGCAAAATGGCAGAAATATTAAATAATTGCTTTGCTTCAGTATTTATCACGGAGCCAGAACAGGTGCACATGACGTCAGAAGATGAGATTAGAGATGATACAACCACATTTAAAATAAAAAGAGGAGAAATATTAAATAAACTAATCAAACACAAAGAGGATAAATACCCCTGGTCCGGACATTTTTAAAGAATCTAGGAAAGAGATAGCAGAGGCACTATTACATATATTTAATAATTCGTTAGAAAAAGGTATAGTGCCAGAGAACTGGTTGGATAGCTAACGTAATACCTACATTTAAGAAGGGAGATGGAACATGTCCAGGGAACAATAGATCAGTCAGCTTAACATCGGTGGTAGGAAAAATAATGGAATCCCTACTAAAGGAAAAAAATAGAAGAACATCTAGAAACCAAAAATATAATATTAAATAGTCAGCATAGAATTCAAAAGGGAAAGTACTGCTTGACCAACCTCATTGAATTCTTTGAAGAGGTAACAGAGAGTAGACAAGGGTAATGCAGTAGATGTAATTTATCTAGATTTCCAAAAGGCCTTCGATAAGGTACCACATAATAGACTAATGAATAAGGTCAGAGAATATGGAGTCAGGGGACAAGTAGAAGAATGAATAGCTAGCTGGCTTCAAGACAGAAAGCAAAGAGTAGGGGTAAAGGGTAACTATTCAGAGTGATGGAAAGTGGAGTCCCACAAGGATTTGTGCTGTGACCAATGTTGTTCACAATTTATAATAACGATTTAGACTTTGGAAACACAATTCCTAAATTTGCGGATGACACCAAACTGGGGGGATAGTCAATACTGAGGAGGACTGCAACAAATTACAAGGAGACATTAATAAACTTGCAGAATGGGCATATAATTGACAAATTAACCCAGATAAATGTGAGATATTACATTTTGGTAAGAAAAATGAGGTCACATATTACTTGGAAAATAAGAATCTAAATGGGGTAGAAGAGCAAAGGGATCTCAGAGTACAAATACACAAATCACTAAAAGTAGCGACAGAGGATAATAAGGCCATAAAAAGGCAAACCAAGCACTAGGGTTTATTTCTAGAAGGATAGAATTGAAAAGTAGAGAAGTTATGCTAAACTTGTATTGAATCTTGGTTAGACCACACTTGGAGTACTCTGTACAATTCTGGTCATCATATTATAAAAAGGATATAGAGGCACTGGAGAGAGTGCAAAAACGATTTACAAGGATGATACCAGAAATGCGAGGTTATACCTATCAGGAAAGTATGAACAGGCTGGGTCTCTTTTTCTCTTGAAAAGAGAAGGCTGAGGGGTGACCTAATAGAGGTCTTTAAAATTATGAAAGGTTTTGATAGAGTGGCTACAGAGAGTGTTTTCACTTGTGGGAAGAGCAAAACTAGAGGTCGTCAATATAAGATAGGCACCAAGAGATCAAATAGGGAATTCAGTAGAAACTTCTTTATCCAGAGAGTGGGGAGAATGTGGAACTTGCTACCAGAGGGAGTGGTTGACGCGATTAGTATAGATGCAGTTAAGGGGAGGCTAGATAAGTATATGAGGGAGAAGGGAATAGAGGGCTATACTGATAGAGTTAAATGAGGAAAGATGGGAGGAGGCTCAAGTGGAGGATAAATGCTGGCATGGTCTGGTTGGGCTGAATGGCCTGTTTCTGTGCTGTATATCCTGTGTAATCCTATGTTCTCTCCACAGATGCTGCCTGGCTTGCTGAGGGAACTCTTTTAATTTGTTCCTTCTGCCTAAGGTGTTGTCTGAAAGCTTTGGATCACAGGTTCTATCTATGTGTAAAAGTATTTATCTCCAAATTATTTTTAATGTAGAAGAATATGAGTAGCCCTCACCCTATTCATGACTTGTGTTGTTAATGTGTCCTTGTCCCTCTTGTGTCATTTTGAGGTTATGGAGCCCTATTCTACTGGAAGTTGCGTGGATATAAAATTGAGAATTTCAAGTTGTAAATGCCAGTTTAAGGCCTTTTTAAACATCGTAGCCCTTGGTGGTGTTATAATAAGGGGACATTTTATTGAGAATCTGCTATAAATGGAACGTGAAAATTTACTGAAGCCATGAAACTCCAGTACGATTTGGACAGGTTAGGTGATTGGGCAGAAACATGGCAAATGCACTATAATGTGGATAAATGTGAGGTTATCCACTTTGGTGGCAAAAACAGGAAGGCAGATTATTATTTGAATGGCAATAGATTGGGAGAAGGGGAAGTGCAAAGAGACCTGGGTGTTCTTGTGCACCAGTCGCTGAAGGTAAGCATGCAGGTGCAGCAGGCGGTTAAGAAGGCAAATGGTATGTTGGCCTTCGTAGCAAGAGGGTTCGAGTACAGGAACAAAGATATCTTGCTACAGTTGTACAGGGCCTTGGTGAGACCGCACCTTGAGTATTGTGTGCAGTTTTGGTCGCCTTATCTGAGGAAGGACGTACTTGCCATGGAAGGAGTGCAACGAAGATTCACCAGGCTGATACCTGGGATGGCAGGAATGACGTATGAGGAGAGATTGTGTCGATTGGGTTTATACTCACTGGAGTTTAGAAGATTGAGAGGGGATCTCATCGAAACCTATAAAATTCTGTCAGGCCTGGACAGACTAGATGCTGGAAGGATGTTCCCAATGGTCGGGGAGTCCAGAACCAGGGGTCATAGTCTAAGGATAAGGGGTAGGACATTTAGGACTGAAATGAGGAGGAATTTCTTCACCCAGAGAGTGGTGAACCTGTGGAATTCTCTGCCACAGAGGGCGGTGGAGGCCAGTTCATTAAATATATTCAAGAAAGAGTTGGCTATATTTCTTAAGGCTAAAGGGATCAGGGGACATGGGGAGAAGGCAGGGACAGGGTACTGAATTTGGATGATCAGCCATGATCTCATTGAATGGTGGAGCAGGCTCGAAGGGCCGAATGGCCTACTCCTGCTCCTATCTTCTATGTATCTATGTTTCTATGTAAGGTCAAAGAGAGCATCAGAAGTAAGAGACTCGGTGACATTGGAGGTGTGTTCATTGTATTTTTTTCTCGTTTTGTATTGTTACAATGCTTTATACATTTTGGTTAACATACAACACCATTGAAATAACACCAAATAGCAGCCCACAGTCCAACACCTGGCAGTGTTGCCTTTAGCTTGCCAAATGAATGTTGATTATTAGAAATAATCTCTAAATTAACCAGCTCAAAAGTCAAGCTTTAATTTAAAACTCACACCAGATGAGCTAATTGTTACATTTGATTAGACCTGTTATGCATAATTACTTAATTGTACTTTGTATTTGGTACACTGTATTCTGAATTCAGATCAGAACTTGCATTTGTGCAAATCCAGGTATAAAGTGTTATGATTCAATTAATAGATGAGCCTACTTTTTGTGTGCGTTCATTCAATAGTATGGTAGGGTCATTGGTAGCTGCCTCAACAACCAGCAAAGAGGAGCCTTTGTCAAGATAATGGAGCATTATTTAACATGCTGCAAATCAGACTTCACTGATTATTATGGTGCTGACTTTTTTTGGAAAAAAACCCTTTTCCGTTCATAATTCGGTACTTTATCAAACATCTGCATACAAGCCAGTACAGTGCTGCACACAGTGTATAAAGGTTTGTCCAGAATCCTGGGTGCAATTTTACAACTAGCATAAAATCCACTTACCCAACTCCTCTAATTTCAACTGATGCAGTGGACATCGATTTTTAATTGTTCAAAGTCAGTAGGGAGGAATATTTTCATGTACGAGCCCTTCACTCGACTGTTGCTGTAGTGCTATGGGAGTTAAATAACTCTTATTGTCTTCTCTCTTCCCCCTCTCTCTCACAGTGTTATTCAGCACAGTTGTCAACTAGAGGATTCTGGGTGGTGTGGAGAGAGGTGTTATTTAACGACAGTGGCCAGTGGTAGGATCAGCTTAAAAACTGTCTGTTACTGTGCACCCTGAGGGGAAAGCAGATGTGTTGCAGATATATGTTTTGACTGCTTTGTATCACAGTCCCAGCTGTCATTTGTGGGCACCACACTTTAGGAAGGATGTGAAGGCTTTGGAGAGGGTACAGAAGAGATTTACTAAAATGAGGGATTACAGTTACATAGATAGACTAGAGAAGCTGGGGTTGTTCTCCTTGAAGCAGAGAAGGCTAAGAGGAGATTTGATATGGGGAAAGAGCTGTAACATTTGCATATTGAATTATCATTGGCCCACAGGCATCTGTAAGGAATACTTATTATATTCACATGTGATCACATGCTGAGTTGTCATTGGCCTACAGGCATCTGTAAGGGGTCCTAACTCCATCTTGTCCCCACTGTGCTGTTATGAGTAAGATCAGACCTGATGCTTCATAAAAGAGTTAAACTGTAATACTCCGTTGTCCTGCAATTTATTATTTTTGTACAAAGTGTGCAAAACAAGACATGGTGTCAGAACAGGGATTTGAAATGGACATCATTGGAGCTTCCTTACCTCGAATGAATTGGGAATCTTTGAACTTACATAGAGAATGGCGCAAGTTCAAGCAACATGTGCAGTTGATATTCTCGGGTCCGTTGAAAAGCAAAGGGGAGGAAGAAAGATGCAGCTACCTACTCCTGTGGATCAGAGAAAAAGGGAGACATTTTTAACATATGGTCTCCCACCACAGATGAAGCAAAGGTACTGAAAAGTTATTTTGACCATTTTGAATCATATGTGATGCCCAAGACAAATACGATATTCGCTAGGTACAAGTTTCAGGAGAAAGTACAAGGAGATGGTGAGTCATTTGAACAGTTCGTGACTGAGTTAAAACTGCTGGTAAATGACTGTGAATATGCAGATAAAGATGAGATGGTCAGAGACCACATTGTGTTTGGAATACATTCAGCTAAAGTGAGAGAGAAACTTTTGAATGTTGGGTCCGGGCTAACGCTGGACAAAGCTATGGACATAGATAGATCGCATGAGATAGCCCAAGCACAGTTGAAAACCATAATCGGCGCCACGAACAGCTCGCGTGAACAGACAGTGCACGCAATTAATAGACACACACCAAAGAACACCGCCCAGAGAGCGTGTTTCAGAACAGAAAGAACAGAGAGAGTTCTAAAAATGGGCGACACAGACATAAAACGCTTCAAAAACTGTGGATATTGTGGAAACAAGATGCATGGAGAAACGGAGCAATGCCCTGCCAAAGGAAGGCAATGTGCTAAATGTGGTAAACGGAACCACTTTGCTAAAGTTTGCAGGACTGTTTTCGGAAAACAGTACACACAGTGAGTGACAGCCAAATGCCAGATAGAGAGCCAAATGCAGAGGAACTGTTTATTGATTCTGTGTCACAGAAAAAACAGATTTCAGAGACTGAGCAAGCCTTTGCCAGTATTGAGATAGGAAAACAGGGCACAGAGCTTAGGTTTAAACTAGACACTGGAGCTCAGGTTAATGTAATTCCTCTGAGTGAGTATCACAGCTTGAAGGATGAGTGTGAGCTACAGCCCACCTCACACAGACTGACCTGCTATGGGGGTGAGCAGCTCATTGTAAAAGGCACATGCGTGATGAAATGCAAGTACAAAGAAAGCAACATGATGTTGGACTTTAACATTGTTGACACTTGAGCACCTCCAGTGCTAGGCATGTTTAGACATGGACCTTGTCAAGCTAGTGCTATCATTGACAGCACCAGTTGAGAAGCAGACAGTCATGGAGGAGTTTGCTGACGTTTTCAAAGGAATCGGACTATTCCCAGGTGAATGCACTATTCACCTTGACCCAGCAGCAACCCCTGTGGTTTGCCCACCGAGAAGGATACCCCTTGCTCTATGTAGTCACCTGAAGGAGGAGCTGCAGAGCATGGAGAATACAGAAATCATCATCTGGGAAATAGAACCGACAGAGTGGGTCAACGTGTTAGTAGTGGTTGAGAAACCACGTACAGGCAAGCTCAGAGTCTGTCTCGACCCCAGAGATTTGAACAAGGCTATCAAATGCCCTCAGTACCCTCTACCAACGCTAGATGACATCACACCCAAGCTAGTGGGAGCACATTACTTCAGTGTAATTGACGCACGATCAGGATACTGGACTATCAAGCTCACGGAAGAGTCATCTAAGCTAACAACGTTCAACACACCATTTGGACGCTACCGATTTCTGCGTTTACCATTTGGTCTTATCTCAGCTCAGGATGAATTCCAGCGGAAGATCGACGAAACCTATGAAGGCCTCGACGGAGTCGCAATCATAGACGACATCCTCATTTATGGCAGGAATAGAGGGGAACATGACAGGAACCTCTGTGCGATGCTACAAAGATCACGGGAGAAAGGTATCCAGCTCAACCCCGAGAAAAGCATAATCGGATCCACCGAGATCAATTATTTCGGGCATCGCCTCTCAACTGATGGCATTAAGCCGGATCCAGAGAAAATCTCCGCCATCAAGAAGATGGAGCCGCCAAAGAACCGCGCAGAGCTAGAGACAGTACTAGGCATGGTTAACTACTTAGCCAAGTTTGCCCCGAGCCTCTCCGAAATCAACGCACCCATGTGTCAGTTGCTCAAACAATCCAATGAGTTCCTGTGGGACAAACAACATGACACAGCATTTCAGAAAATGAAAGACCTAATCACCAGAGAACCAGGACCAGTTCTTGCCTACTTCGACCCCAACAAAGAGCTCAGACTACAAGTGGACACGTCAAAGTACGGACTAGGCGCAGCATCACTGCAAGAAGGAAAGCCCATCGGCTACGCTTCCAGATCTCTCACAGACAGTGAAATCAACTATGCTCAAATCGAGAAAGAGCTATATGCTATTCTGTTTGGATGTAAGCGTTTCCACCAGTATGTCTATGGCCGACAAGTCATTGTGGAATCCGACCACAAGCCCCTTGAGTCAATCATGAGGAAACCACTAGCCGCAGCCCCACCAAGGCTACAGAGAATGATCCTTCAGCTACAGAAGTACAAATTCACAATCATTCACCGTTCGGGCAAAGACATTCCTGTCGCAGACACGCTCTCCAGAAAGTCTCTTAGCTACCAGGACAGCAGCCTCAGTGAAGGCATGGATGTGCAGGTGCACATGGTGTACAACAGCTTACCTGTGAGTGACTCAAAACTGAAGGAGATCCGAGCAGGAACAGAGAAAGATGCACAACTCACACTGCTGAGCAAAGTCATACATGAAGGATGGCCTGAGGAAAGGAGGAAATGCCCTCAGAGCATATCTGAATTCTGGAACCACAGAGACGAACTGTAACAAATCAACAGAATCGTCTTCAAAGGGGAGAAAATCATCATTCCTACCAATCTTAGAGAAGAGATGTTGACAAAAATTCATGCTGGACATATGGGCATGGAAAAATGCAAACAAAGAGCACGTGACATTATGTTTTGGCCCGGAATGTGCAAACACATTGAGGACATTGTCGGAAAATGTTCCATTTGTCTAGAACGCCGCCCATCAAATGTCAAAGAGCCCATGATACCTCACCGTATCCCAGACAGGCCCTGGCAGGTCGTGGCAATGGATATGTTCACATGGAACAACGAGGACTACATAGTGACTGCTGATCACTACAGCAAAGTTTTTGAACTGGACAAGCTTCACAGCACCACATCTGCAGCAGTGATCCACAAGCTAAAGGCAGCCTTTGCCAGGCATGGCAATGTAAAGACTTTAGTCTCAGACAATGGCCCCCAATACAAATCAAAAGAGTTCGAGTCGTTTGCCAAGGCATGGGATTTCACACATGTCACATCAAGCCCACATTACCCTCAAAGTCATGGCCTTGCTGAAAAAACTGTCCAGATTGCAAAAACACTCATGGACAAAGCCAAAGCGGACAAAAGAGACCCCTACATCAGTCTCCTTGAGTACCGCAACACTCCAGTTGACAACTTCAAGTCACCAGCACAGCTGTTGAGCCGCAGACTTCGCTCAATCCTTCCAAGCACCAACCAGCAGCTGCAGCCAGAGGTCATCAGCTGCAAGCAAGTGCATGCAAAACGTGTACAGAGACAGCAACACCAAAAGAGATACTATGACAGGTCAGCTAGACTACTGCCGCCGCTGCACAATGGAGAATCCATCAGAATCCAGGAGCAAGACTACTGGAAGCCAGCAGTCATCATCCAGCCAGCTGACACTGAGCGATCGTATCACGTCCGCACCCCAGAAGGACAGGTGTACCGCCGCAATCGCAGGCACCTCCTGAACACCAAGGAACAACACCATCATTCCGACGAGAGGATCAGTTCAACAGAGTGTGATGAACAGAGCAATACACAAAACACATCATACTTACCTGAACCTAAACCTGAACCTGATTTGTTGACCGATTCAGGAGCATGCTCAGTTCCATACCACACAAGGTCGGGACGAGAGGTCAAGCCTAGAGTTATCCTTGACTTGTAAACTGTCAAAGGGTGTAGGCGGATCGCTGCCCTAAAAAAAACTGTACATCGTTATTGAAACGTTGAGATGTTTTCAGTGCTAGTTAAATGCTGAGTTTACTTATATGTTTATGCTACCGAGAACATTATGTAGAAGAAAGGTTTAAAAGTAATGCATAACATTTTTCTTTTAAAAGAAAGGGGATGTAACATTTGCATATTGAATTATCATTGGCCCGCAGGCATCTGTAAGGAATACCTATTATATTCACGTGATCACATGCTGAGTTGTCATTGGCCTGCAGGCATCTGTAAGGGGTCCTAACTCCATCTTGTCCCCACTGTGCTGTTATGAGTAAGATTAGACCTGATGCTTCATAAAAGAGTTAAACTGTAATACTCCGTTGTCCTGCAATTTATTATTTTTGTACAAAGTGTGCAAAACAAGACAAGAGCGGGGGAGTGGGACTTCAAAAGAGTCGGCGCAGACTTAATGTGCCGAATGGCCTCCTTCTGTGCTGTACTATTCTGTGATTCAATTCATGATCAGTCAGTACTGGCCGGGGCAGTAAATGCAGGACATACACAACAGGTCTGTTAGAATCTGGAAAGAGAGAAGGGAAGTCAATGTTTCAAATCTCCAACCAAAACATCAACTTGTCTTTTTTTTCCCAAATGGCGACTGACTTCCTGTGTATCCCCAATTTCTATTTCAGATTTCCAGCATTCACCAGTTTTCTTTTTAACCTGACAGTCTATCTTATTCCACACTGATGTTGTGACAGACAGGTGCTTGTGACTGATTTGATATAACAGTTCCACGGTATATACAGGGGTATGTGATAGCTTGATCCCTACAGGTGATATATTGGATAATTAAATTATATATTATCCTTGATTTGATTTTCCAGTATTCTTAAACATTACCTTTAAATGCAGTATGAAGAAAAGCTTGTAATAGATAGGTGGCTGGATTTTTTTTTTGCTTTGTCAGAGTTGAAGAACCCAGGGCTTAAATTGTAGGTTGAAAATGTTATATCTATGAATTAGTCACTACTGCTGAAGCGATGAGGATTTGGTGTGCAATGACTTAATGACAGAGAATCAGTGGTTTCTCAGAATGATAATTGCACTTCTCAATAGTTTCTGAAGACTATAAGATCAGACAGATACCATCAAATCACATCAGTGGACACCCACCCTGTTGCCTTTAATTCCATCAGAAAAGAGTTCACCACCAAATGACTTACCTGAGGCCGAGTTGATGTAACACTAAAACATCACATTTCAAGCTGGGCTTGTTCTCCTTAGAACAGAGAAGGTGAAGGGGAGATTTAATTGATGTCTTCAAAATTATGAGAGTTTTTGATAGAGTAAATGAGGAGAAACTGTTTCCACTGGCAGGAGGGTCAGTAATGAGAGGACACAGATTTAAGATAACTGGCAAAAGGACTGTTGTGTCTGTACTTTTCTACCTAGACACAATTTAGGACTCAGAACTCAGAGATTCAAACATGAAGTGCTTTATTCAAAAAGAAAGTTCTGGAGAGTACCGAACAAAGAGAACTAAACTTAACCAAGAGAACAACCCCAACCATTTATCTGCTGTGACAGCGCCACCGCAGGTGGGAGGAGAACACCCAATACATAACATATTCCTCCCCTCTTAAATGAAAGGTCCACATTATTCCTCAACAGGTAAGTTACTTTCAATGCACTCAACTAACCAAGGGTAGAGGTAGACTGCCTCAAACCCTGACTTTACCCTGGGGTTTATTCTGCCCCAGTCTTGTGGGTAAGTCACTAAGCCTACAGATCCAAGCGTCTTGGAGGCCACCGCTCTCTGACAGGATACCGGCGGTCATCGATGGCTTCCACAGCAGTAGGCATTGACACAGGCCTAGATAGAGAAGGTGCCTGTGTCAGTCGAAAGTCAGGAGTTTGCACAGGTGGAACAGTCTCTTTGACTTCCTGTGTTGGAGAAGAGCACTGTGGCAAAGGATGCTGGTTTGCGGTATCATCTGGAAACAGTTCAGGCCAACCAGCCGTTGGAGCCTCTGTGGCTGTCTCTGCTCCTAGCAACAGTTGATCTGTGTGTCTTCTCCAGACGACGTCCTCAGCAGTCTCAACCGTGTAAGACACAGGGCCCGTCTGCGCGATCACCATAGCAGGAACCCATTTCGGTCCAGTGTTGTAGTTTCGAGCTAGGACGTGCTCTCCAGGATGAAACTGTCTCTCCTTGGCTCTTTTCTCTCTCTTTTCAACTTGAGCTTGCTGTTGACGATGGACAACCTGCTCTGCCCTTGGAGGTTTGAGTAAGTCAAAACTTGTCCGCAACTGCCTCTTCATCATGAGCGAAGCGGGGGAAGTTTTGGTTGTGGCATGCAGCTCGTTCCTGTAGGACAACAGGAAGCTGTTCAGACGTTGGTGGATTGAGCCCTGACCTTGCGATGCCTTCAAGGCGTGCTTCAAAGTTTGCACGAACCTTTCTGCCAGGCCGTTAGTAGAGGGATGATAGGGCGCAGACCTGATGTGTTGGACACCATTCACATGCAGGAAGGTTGCAAACTCCTGTGATACAAATTGTGGACCGTTGTCACTTACGAGTTGTTCCGGTGAGCCATAATGGCTGAACATCTCACCAAGTTTCTCAATTGTTTTCTCTGCCGTGGTAGACCTCATCACAGCGACCTCCGGCCACTTGCTACGAGCGTCCACAACCACTATAAACATATTTTCTTCGAAAGGACCGGCGAAGTCCACATGTACTCGCTACCACACTTCTTCAGGCCAATCCCAGGGGTGTAGGGTTGCCAGCTGTGGAACATTCCGGACCCTTTGACATGGGGAACATGTTTTGGCTTTCTCCTCAATATTTCCATCGAGACCTGGCCACCAGAAGTAGCTTCTTGCCATTTCCTTCATCCGAACCATCCCACTGTGGCCTGTATGAAGTTGTTGCCGTATAGGTTCCCTCAGAGGTGGCGGAATGATGACACGGCATCCCCAAAGAAGACAACCTGCCTGGACAGAGAGCTCATTTCTTTTTGAAACGTAAGGTTTCAAACTAGGAGAATCTCCTATAGCTCTCCCTCGAATGACATCGTCCATTATCCCAGACAGGACTGGATCATTGCGGGTGTACCTTCGCACCTCAACAGCAGTGAGACGTGCTCCCTCCACTTGTCTAAAGTAGAAGATGTCTATCTGACGAGGCTCTGGGGGAGTAACAGGCAAGGGCAGCCTCGAGAGACCGTCTGCGTTGCCGTGCAAGTCTGATTTGCGATATTTGATGTCGTATGTGTGTCCTGACAACAGTAAAGCCCACCTTTGCATCCTGCTTGCAGCGAGAGACGGAATTCCAGTGTGGGGCCCGAAGATTGAAGTCAATGGACGGTGGTCCGTCAAGAGTGTGAACCTTCTCCCAAACAGGTACTGATGAAATTTTCGAATTCCAAAAACGATTCCCAAGGCCTCGCGCTCAATCTGCGCATTGTTACTCTCGGCCTTGTTCAAGGTGCGTGATGCGAAGGCGATAGGTTTCTCTTCTCCAGAAGGCATGATGTGGGATATGACTGCTCCCACACCATATGGTGATGCATCACATGCTAGCTGCACAGGTAGCTTTGGGACGAAGTATGTCAGGACCTCCGACTTCAGCAATGCTTTCTTTGCTTGGGCGAAAGCTTCGTTGCACAGTTCAGTCCATTTCCATGTTTTGCCTTGACATAGCAGCTGATGTAACGGCTTCAGCAATGTTGCTAAGTCTGGAATAAACTTCCCATAGTAGTTAAATAGCCCCAGAAATGAACGTAACTGGCTCACATTCTGGGGTGCTGGGGCCTCCATGATTGCCTTGACCTTTGACGGCGTCTTATGCAGGCCAGTAGCGTCAATCACATGCCCCAGGCACTCGACTGAAGACTGAAAGAATTCACATTTGTCTTTACAAACTCTGAGTCCGTACTCTTTCAGTCGCTGTAGTGTCGCTTCCAAGTTCAGAAGATGATGCTCCTCATTTGTCCCAGTGACAAGGATGTCGTCCAGGTAGCACTGGACTCCTGGCAGTCCACTCAAAATCTGATCCATTGCCCTTTGGAATAAAGCAGGGGCCGACGTAATTCCAAACAGAAGGCGGCAGTACCTGTATAGCCCCTTGTGTGTCACAATTGTCAGCAGCTCCTTTGATTTGTCATCGACATGCATTTGTAGATAAGCCTGGCATAAGTCTATTTTGCTGAACTTTTGCCCTCCGGTCAGGCCCGTAAAAAGATCACCAATGAGGGGAAGAGGGTACTGTTCCGCAGACAGCACCGGGTTAATAGTCACTTTAAAATCCCCGCAGATTCGAACAGATCCATCCTTTTTCAGGACAGGAACAATGGGTGTGGCCCATTTGCTCACGCTCACAGGCTCCAGGACTCCATTCTCGACTAAGGCCTCCAAGTTAGCCTCAACTTTTGGCCTAATTGCATAGGGTACAGGTCGGGCATTGTGAAACTTTAGCTTGCTGTCCGGTTTAATGTCCAGTCTCACGCTGATCTTTTTCATGCTCCCAAGTTCACCATTGAAGAGTTCTGCATGTTTGTTTAAAACTGCAGTCAGACCTGACTCCCCTTTTGACATCATGCGGACTGCAGGCCAGTCCAGCGTGATTTTCTCTAGCCACGCACGTCCCAGTAGAGATGGGTAATTTCCCTTTACCACATATAGTGGCAGTTTCGCAGTCTGTCCGTTCAATTTAACTGTCACCTCAATGGCGCCTCTCATGGCCACAGGTTCGCCGGTATACGTCTTTAGCACAATGTTTGTTGGCTGAAGGGTAAGATGCTTTAGCATTTTGTTGTAGACAGTGTCTGAAACAAGGGACACAGCCGCGCCTGTGTCCACCTCCATCCGCACTGATTGTCCCTCCACCAGTGGCGACACCCAGTAGCCATTTGGACCACCTGCAACCGTCAGTATGTGCACCTCTTCCTCCTCAGAGGTGTCGCTCCCCTCTGTTTTGCTTGTTCCACCATACTGCACTGAATGAACACTCTTTTTCTTCTCTTGTCCAAATACAGACATTTTGCTTTCATGCTTCCCAGCTCTGTCTGTTCTTTTTTTTACCTCTACAGGCATGTTCAATGTGACCTTTTTTGGCACAATTTTGGCATTCCAGCTCCGTACACCAGCAGTCATTAGTGTGATGGCCCATTTTCCCACAATGGTAACATGTGCCGTTCCGCGCACCTTTAGGCTCAGACGACACCTTGTGAACTCTCCTTGTTGAACTCAACTGGTGAGCCTCCTTTTCCGCCATCTCCATGGAGACACTAACTTCAATGGCCTTTTCAAGAGTAAGGTTGTCCTCAGTAAGAAGGCACTTCTGTGTGGCTGCACTTAGCAGACCACACACAAGTCTGTCTCTAATGGTGTCATTCAGCACCTCCTTGAACTCGCAGTGTTCTGACAACCTTTTTAAAGCAGCAATAAACATCATCACTGATTCCCCCTCCTCTTGATTCCGTTTGTGAAATCTAAATCTCTCAGCAATAACTAGAGGTTTTGGTGAAAAATGTGCTCCAAGAATTTCCACTAGTTGTTTATATGTTTTAGTTCCTGGCTTATCTGGCTGTACAAGGCTGCGAAGTAAATTGAATGTCTTTGCCCCCATTATACTCAAAAAGGTAGGCATGACCTTTTCGTTTGCCACCGCATTCGCCAAAACAAAATAGTTAAAACGTTCCATATAAGCGCTCCATTGCTCCACATTTTCATCAAAATCACCGATGTTTCCTAATATAGTAGCCACCTCACATTTCAAATTTTATTTTCTGTTTATTCACTGCACCCGTAACGTTAATGTGATGCTGCAATCTCTGTTCCGAGTGTTTAATAGTCGAAAACAAGAAAGTTCCCACAACGCAGATTCATCCGATCCTCGTCGCCACTTTGTTGTGTCTGCACCGTTCTACCTAGACACAGTTTAGGACTCAGAACTCAGAGATTCAAACATGAAGTGCTTTATTCAAAAAGAAAGTTCTGGAGAGTACCGAACAAAGAGAACTAAACTTAACCAAGAGAACAACCCCAACCATTTATCTGCTGTGACAGTGCCACCGCAGGTGGGAGGAGAACACCCAATACATAACAAGGACAAGGGGGGAAATGTGTTTTTTTTTACGCAGCGAGTTGCTATGATCTGGAATGCACTGTCTGAGAGGGTGGTGGAATCAGATTCAATGGTAACATTCAAAAGGGAATTGGATATTTACTTGAAAAGGAATAATTTGCAGGGCCATGGGGAGAGGCCAGGGAGAGTGGGACTAATTGGATAGCTTTTTCAAAGAGCTGGCACAGGCACGAATGGCCTCCTTCTGTGCTGTAAGATTCTATAATTTGCATAGATGCTGTTATTTGCCAATTGGCAACCACACCTAGTGTACGGCACTTAAAGGGCCACTGTCTTTTTGGAAATAGTGTTTGTCAAATATTTGCTGTTTCTCCCTCTCCAAATAATAAGTTATACACCATTTTTGGGGCAATAGCGCCAGATGCAAAATGCTTCATTGATCAGTTTTAACAACATGGGATAAATTTTACGAGTTAGTATTCCTATGGCAGAACCTTACACGACGGGAGCACATATTGAGATACTGGAGATCTTTTTTTATTTATTCATTCTCGGGATGTGAGTGTTGCTGGCGAGGCCAACATTTATTACCCATTCCTTGTACAACTGAGTGGCTTGCTAGGCCATGCAGTTAAGAGTCAACCATGTTGGTGTGGGACTGGAGTCACAAATAGGCCACATTGGGGTAAAGACAGCAGGTTTCCTTCACTAAAGGACGTTAGTGAACCAGTTGGGTTTTTGCAACAACCCGACAACTTCATGGTCACTTCTACTGATACCAGCTTTTTTAAAAATAATGCTTTTTCCAGTTTTTAAAAAGAAACTGAATTCAAATTCTCAAACTCCCATGGCAGGGTGTGTGCTCGTTGTCTCTGGATTATTAATCCAGGCTTCTAAATTACTAATCCAGTAACATAACCACTACACTACCGTACCCCGATGTTGTACCAATTTAGAGACCTCCCATAATTAAAACATGTTGCTGCTGCCCATTTATCAGAAAAAGGACTAACATCTCAGCCATGTTCCTTCCCTGATTCACTCTCTCTCATCCAGTATGGCAATCACTGAAGCATTGCCATGGCCCGCAGTGCAACTTTTGCTTCCAGTAGTCACCCTTCAGTTGTAGATGGAGAGATTCCCACATCACAGGATAACTAGGAACTGGCTTGTGTGCCAACTGAATTGAGAGCAAATACAGTGCCTACAACCAATGGCAAAGTGACTGGGGATGATTTTGTGGCTGTGCAGACTAATTATTGGAATCTGCCTGTGGTCTTGAGTCTTTATATGTTGGTGAATTGTGCTCGCCCCTTTTTAAGTGGTTTATTGTTTTAGAAAGCTTCTCGGATTCCATTTACACCAGCTGTTGGTTAGTTTAATGGAACAAGCACTAGTGGGTCATTGTTCTTGACATAGATGGCATGTTGGTACCTCCCTTCCTGATTGGGTGGAGCCAAGAATAAATTATTTATTCCCTGTGTACCGTTTCTTGAGTGTGTTATTAATTGATTTGACCTTGGATCTGTGGGACTTGGTGTGCCTTAAACTTAATGGCCCTGAATTTGCCGTCGGTATGACAGTGTACTCTCAGATTATGCCACCATACTGCCTTTGAAACTGACTGCAACGTCGGGATTTGGCACATGTGCCATGCTCCCCCACCGCGGCACCCCCCCCCCCGCCTCGCCCCCCACCCCTCCCCCCCCCCAATTACAGAGCTGGTAATCAGATAAAATCTTGTAAATCAATGATACTGATGAAAACCTCGGCTCTTCCGCAGTAAGTACGCTGTTAAATTCCCCACTAAAAGCTAGACCCAAAGGGATCAGGTATAACTGGGGTTTGAACAATGTATTGACTGCTAAACAAATGTTAAGGGCCTGGAAAACTAATTTAAATTTTGTGCAGTTTGAAATTTGTCCATTTTAATAAAAATGAAAAATTTAAGAAACTTTTCAAAAAAAGTATTTACATTTTTTTAAGTTTGTGCATCTTTATTTTAGGTTTGCCATGTGAGAACCCCAATCTTTCTTTTGCCCTCTCTAACTATTTAAAAAAGTTAGAATTTTAAGGGCTTTCCCACTTCCTTGTTCGCTGTCTGTGAGAATTCTGCCTTTTGATTGGCTGCTTAGACATCACAGCACATCGCACAAGGGGATCCCCATTAATTTTTGTTGAATTGACTTCAAGGTCGGAAAACCCGACGTTCTCTACACAGAGATTGTGCGATCCCTGTGAGGAGTATACTTCGGGGCCAGAAGTGAACGCCTTCACTTCGCTGCTGGCCACAAATTCTGGGCCATTGTTTTAGCCCATAGATAAACAGGTTGTGGTTTTATGTACAACTGCATGTTCCGGGAATTGAAAACCTTGTAGATTTAGCTGTCAGACATACAGAGAGGAGGCAGGTTGATATTTTTCTCTTTTTTACTTCTGTCTTTTCCTGCCTGTCATCATCATCTTAGTTTGGGGTTATGCATTTAACATTGATTCTATTGACTCCTCCGGTTAGAGGAGGAAGGGTTGGTTTCTGCAGGAATATCTACTTAAACTTTAACAAATAGAAGACATCCCATAATTTTGGCTCATAGGAAGAGGGAAGCAATGGGAAGGAACTCTGGATCTGGCAGTATCATGAGGGTGAAAGTTGACTTTGGAAAATTGAATGGGGCGTGTGAATATGGGCATTTACAATGGGAAATGTTGACATTGGAAAATTGAATGGGGCGTGTGAATATGGGCATTTACAATGGGAAATGTTGACATTGGAAAATTGAATGGGGCGTGTGAATATGGGCATTTACAATGGGAAATGTTGACATTGGAAAATTGAATGGGCCGTGTGAATATGGGCATTTGCAATGGGAAAAGTGTGACCCAAAAAGAATGACCAGAAGAAGCAGGGTTTGTAGACAGGAAACGTAAGGCCAGAACTAGATTAGATGTTCGGTGATTCTTTTCCCACAGAATAGTGGACCTGTTGAACAAGCTGCCGGCTCATACGGTGAACGCTGGTTTGCTAAATTCCTTCAAGCGGGAACTGGCCCTGTTTCTGGCTGGGGCCGAGATCACCTCATATAAAAGGTAGGTGTTGTACAATATTAATCAGGGCCAGAGTGTTCTCCTGGAACAGTTTTGATTGCCCAAAGGGTTCGGAGAAGAATTCTCCAGATTTTATTCCCCTAATTGGCCTGAATTTTTAATCAAGTTTTTTGCTTCTCCCAGGAGGTTACAGGGCTGCTGGGTTGGATGGGGAGTGTATATATTGTGGTACACACATCATCGCAGTTGTGTGGGATAGGCTGGATGGACCAGAGGGTATTTATTACCTGTCTGTCATTGACTTATGTCATAAATATGAGTAGATGTAAGATTTTTAATAAGAATGAGATCATTTACTATAAGGTTTAAGAAAAATCGCCCAGAGTTCCTGCTTCTGATAGCTATCCAATGACTCCTGCTGAAAAGTGTGCATGTGTGGTCATTGGTTGTAAAGCAGTACAGTACTTTGCCCGAGGGAGACAGATGAAAAATGGCCACTTAGGTGAGGCACCTGAGGGCTGTCCATGCCCATGGGACTACACCTCAGCAAAAAGAGGTGCTTTCAAGAGAGGAGGGAGAACAAAAAATCAATGCTACACCCAGTGCAACCTAATGTCACTGCACCATTGAATGCATCAATTCCCAATGTCTGTTGGGAGTTATGTGCGACCTCTCGCATGTCTTGGACATATGTCTTAACATCCAACTATATTGAGCTTCCTTAAGCAAATGCATCAAGGGGATCAGGAATAACACTACCCCACTTAACTGCTTCTTGTAACTCTCACTGGAGGCTCTAATAGAATCATAGTTGGTACCTCCCTTCCTGATTGGCTGGAGCCAGTAATAAATTATCCATTCCCTATGTACCATCTCTTGAGTGTGTTACTGTGGTAAACCACTGTTATACCTGTCTGTATGTGTATGTGTATTCCACTAGGTACAGGTCTGGACATGCCTCGGCTGACTCCTCCCACTATTCCAGGTATATAAGTGACTACCTCCCAGTCCCTTAGTATTCTGGACGGGTCGACCACTCGAGACAAGACCTTCATTCTTTAGTTAATAAAAGCCTGGTTGTTACTCGCTTAACCTCAGTCTTTTGAGTAATTGATGGCGCATCAATTTTATTAACTAAATTTTTTATAATGGAGAAGATCCTCACACCAGCATGCCTGGACCTGGACAGTCGGGAAGCAGACGCTTCCACCAAGTTTGCTCACTGGCTCACGTGCTTCGAGACATTCCTGAATGCCTCCACTGCGGTCGTAACGGATGCGGACAAACTGTCTGTCCTGATCTCCAAGGTGAACCACCGAGTGTACTCAGTCATCCGGGACGCGACCTCGTACACAGCCGCCCTCCAGCTCCTCAAAACCCAGTACACGCGCCCTGTGAACGAAGTATACGCCAGGCACCTTCTGGGGAGTCGCAAGCAACAACCTGGGGAATCGACTGAGGAATACTTCCAAGCACTGTCCGTGCTTGGCCGGGCCTGTGGGTGTAAGGCGGTAACGCCCGCTAAGTACACGGAGGAACTGATCCGGGATGCCTTCGTAGCGGGCCACAGGTCCAACTACACCCGACAGCGACTGCTGGAGCAGAGTGACCTCACCCTCGACAAAGCCTCCGAAATCGCACTAACGCTGGACGCAGCCTACCGGGGCATGGAAGCCTACTCCTCTGCACCGTGGATGCCGCGGGGAACGACAACCTGGGACACGGTAGGACAGCCCCATAGCACCGTGCCACCCCAGCCACAGCCCAACAACGGCCCAACTACCGCAGCAGTGTCCCAAAGCCAGACAGCAGTATCCCAAGGCCAGAAATGCTACTTCTGTGGCCAGGCCAAACACCCCAGAGCGCGCTGCCCGGTGAAGAATGCGACCTGCTCGGGCTGCGGGAAAAAGGGGCACTACGCCAGCATCTGCAAGGCCAAAGCCACCCCGAACGCCAGCAGCGCCGCGTGTGGGCCGTGCGAGCCACCATCTTGGGCCCCCAACAACGCCGCGTGTGGGCCGTGCGGGCCGCCATCTTGGGCCTCCCCAGCCATGTGCGAACCACCGCAGCAGCAGCCATCTTGGACGACTCCAGCCACATGGGAATCATGGACGCCGCCATCTTGGACACCAGCCGGGACGCAGCAGACCGCCAAACCCCCCCCATCTGATACCCACAGCAACACACCGACCCCTACGCTGGCCTCTGTTACGCTGGACCAAATGAGACCGCACCAACTAGCTCGGTCCAAAATGGACGTTAAGGTAAACGGCCATGCAATAAACTGCCTTTTTGACTCCGGGAGCACAGAGAGCTTCATCCACCCCGACACGGTGCGGCGTTGCTCTCTCCCAGTCCTGCCTGCGCACCAGCGGATTTCTATGGCCTCCGAGTCCCAGTCAGCGGACATTGGCGGCTACTGCGTGGTGACACTAGTAGTAGACGGGACTGTGTTCAATAATTTTAAACTCCTGGTCCTGCCCGACCTCTGCGCTGCCGTCCTACTGGGGTTGGATTTCCAGTGCCACCTCAAAAGCGTTACGCTGGCGTACAGTGGCCCCCTCCCCCCACTCACAGTCCGCAGCCAGCAGCTTCCAAATTGCCCGCCGCACACCAGATGCAACCTCTCCACACTCAGAGTCCCACCCCCCCCATTGTTTGCTAACCTCACCCCTGACTGTAAGCCCATCGCCACAAAGAGCAGGCGATACAGTGCCGAGGACAGGGTTTTCATCAAAACCGAAGTGGAGCGGCTCCTGAAGGAGGGGATTATTGAGGGCAGCTCCAGCCCCTAGCGAGCCCAGGTTGTGGTCGTTAAGACCGGCGAGAAACAACGCCTGGTCATCGACTACAGCCAAACAATAAACCGCTACACCCTGCTGGACGCCTACCCACTCCCCCGCATAGCTGACATGGTCAACCAGATCGCGCAGTACCGCGTCTTTTCGACCATTGACCTGAAATCAGCGTACCACCAGCTCCCCATCTGCCCTGAAGACCGCCAGTATACTGCTTTTGAGGCAAACGGCCGCCTCTATCACTTCCTTAGGGTTCCCTTTGGCGTTACCAACGGGGTCTCCGTCTTCCAAAGGGAGATGGACCGGATGGTCGATCAAAACGCGCTGCAGGCCACTTTCCCTTACCTAGACAATGTGACCATCTGCGGCCATGACTTGCAGGACCATGACGCAAACCTCGAGAAATTCCTCCGCACCGCCCAACTCCTGAACCTGACATATAACAAGGAGAAGTGCATATTCCGCACAGACCGCCTCGCCATCCTTGGCTGTGTTGTGGAACACGGGGTCATCGGTCCCGACCAGGACCGGATGCGTCCCCTTATGGAACTCCCACTGCCCCACTGCCTAAAAGCTCTGAAGAGGTGCCTAGGGTTTTTTTCCTACTACGCTCAGTGGGTCCCCTACTATGCAGACAAAGCCCGTCCGCTGATCAAAACCACCTCTTTTCCCCTGATGGCAGAGGCCCGCTTGGCCTTCCACCGTATCAAGGAGGACATTGCCAAAGCCACCATGCACGCAGTGGACGAATCCATCCCCTTCCAGGTGGAAAGCGATGCGTCCGACTTCGCCCTGGCCGCCACCCTTAATCAGGCGGGGAGGCCTGTGGCATTCTTCTCATGAACCCTCCAGGGCCCGGAGACCAGACACTCCGCGGTTGAGAAGGAGGCCCAGGCTATTGTGGAGGCTGTGCGTCATTGGAGGCACTACCTGGCCGGAAAACGATTTACCCTGCTCACTGACCAGCGTTCAGTTGCTTTTATGTTCAACAACAAGCAGAGGGGCAAAATCAAAAATGACAAGATCTTGAGGTGGAGAATTGAACTTTCCACCTACAATTACGAGATCTTGTACCGGCCTGGGAAGCTCAATGAACCCCCAGATGCCCTATCGCGTGGCACCTGCGCCAGCGCGCAGATCGATAGGCTGAGGGCCCTCCACAATGACCTCTGCCACCCGGGGGTCACCAGGTTCTTCCACTTCATCAAGGCCCGCAACCTGCCTTACTCCATCGAGGAGGTCAGGACCATGACCAAGAACTGCCAAGTCTGCGCTGAGTGCAAACCGCACTTTTATAGACCAGACAGAGCCCACCTGATAAAAGCCACTCGCCCTTTCGAACGCCTGAGCGTCGATTTTAAAGGGCCTCCCCCTCCTCCAACCGCAATGTGTACTTCCTCAACATCATTGACGAGTACTCCCGTTTCCCGTTCGCTATCCCCTGCCCGGACATGACCAGTGCCACGGTCATTAAATCTCTGAACAGCCTCTTCACCCTGTTCGGTTTCCCCAGCTATATCCATAGCGACCGGGGCTCATCGTTTATGAGCGACGAACTCCGCCAGTACCTGCTCGCTAGGGGTATAGCCACAAGCAGGACCACCAGTTACAACCCCCGGGGGAACGGACAGGTGGAAAGAGAGAATGCAACAGTTTGGAAGGCCGCCCTACTAGCCTTAAAGTCTAGGGGCCTTCCGACCTCCCACTGGCAGGAGGTGCTCCCCGATGCGCTCCACTCGATTCGGTCACTGCTCTGCACTGCCACCAATGCCACCCCTCACGAGAAAATGTTTGTCTTCCCAAGGAAGTCCACATCGGGGACATCGTTACCGCCATGGCTGACGTCCCCAGGGCCGGTACTACTGAGAAGACACGTGAGGGCCAATAAAACGGACCCCCTGGTCGAGAGGGTCGACCTCCTCCACGCCAACCCCCAGTACGCTTACATTGCGTACCCGGATGGGCGGGAGGACACAGTCTCCATACGAGACTTCGCACCCTCGGGGACCGCTGTAACCCACTACGACACAGTCTCCATATGAGACCTCGCACCCTCGGGGACCGCTGTAACCCACTACCCATTACCACCCCCCCCCACGACCCGATATCCAACCCCAGCAGCCGGCTCGCCTTGGACCGTCACCCACGAGGACTACACTCCAGGGCCCCAGCCTACACGGGACGCGACACGGGACGCGACGCCGGAAGCTCCACCACCTCTGCCGTCGCCACGTCGATCACAGCGGCAGACAAGACCTCCGGAGAGACTCCAATACACGAACTTTTAAATACACTTCACCCCGCCGGACTCATTTTTAAACAAGGGGTGAATGTGGTAAACCACTGTTATACCTGTCTGTATGTGTATGTGTATTCCACTAGGTACAGGTCTGGACATGCCTCGGCTGACTCCTCCCACTATTCCAGGTATATAAGTGACTACCTCCCAGTCCCTTAGTATTCTGGACGGGTCGACCACTCGAGACAAGACCTTCATTCTTTAGTTAATAAAAGCCTGGTTGTTACTCGCTTAACCTCAGTCTTTTGAGTAATTGATGGCGCATCAGTTACTAAATGATTTGACCTTGGACCTGTGGGACTCAGTGTACCTTATCCTTATTGTTTTAGCCTGTATGTAGATAGATGTCTAGTTAGAACTAGCCACTTCACTCCCTCTTGTATCTCCCACTGGTTCTCTTAGAATCATAGGGCTAGAAACATAGAAACATAGAAGATAGGAGCAGGAGTAGGCCATTCGGCCCTTCGAGCCTGCTCCGCCATTCAATGAGATCATGGCTGATCATTCAAATTCAGAACCCTGTCCCTGCCTTCTCCCCATATCCCTTGATCCCTTTAGCCTTAAGAAATATATCCAACTCTTTCTTGAATATATTTAATGAACTGGCCTCCACCGCCCTCTGTGGCAGAGAATTCCACAGGTTCACCACTCTCTGGGTGAAGAAATTCCTCCTCATTTCAGTCCTAAATGTCCTACCCCTTATCCTTAGACTATGACCCCTGGTTCTGGACTCCCCGACCATCGGGAACATCCTTCCAGCATCTAGTCTGTCCAGGCCTGACAGAATTTTATAGGTTTCGATGAGATCCCCTCTCAATCTTCTAAACTCCAGTGAGTATAAGCCCAATCGACACAATCTCTCCTCATACGTCATTCCTGCCATCCCAAGTATCAGCCTGGTGAATCTTCGCTGCACTCCTTCCATGGCGAGTACGTCCTTCCTCAGATAAGGCGACCAAAACTGCACACAATACTCAAGGTGCGGTCTCACCAAGGCCCTGTACAACTGTAGCAAGACATCCTTGTTCCTGTACTCGAACCCTCTCGCTACGAAGGCCAACATACCATTTCCCTTCTTAACCGCCTGCTGCACCTGCATGCTTACCTTCAGCGACTGGTGCACAAGAACACCCAGGTCTCTTTGCACTTCCCCTTCTCCCAATCTATTGCCATTCAAATAATAATCTGCCTTCCTGTTTTTGCCACCAAAGTGGATAACCTCACATTTATCCACATTATAATGCATTTGCCATGTTTCTGCCCAATCACCTAACCTGTCCAAATCGTACTGGAGTTTCACGACATCCTCCTCACAGCATACCCTCCCACCCAGCTTTGTGTTGTCTGCAAATTTGGAGATATTACATCCAATTCCCTCGTCCAGATCATTAATATATATTGTGAACAGCTGGGGTCCTAGGACCGATTCTTGTGGTACCCCACTAGTCACTGCCTGCCACTCGGAAAATGACCCGTTTATTCCAACTCTTTGCTTTCTGTCCGCCAACCAGTTCTCTATCCAAGTCAATACCTTGCCCCCAATCCCATGTGCCTTAATTTTGCACGCTAATCTCTTATGCGGGACCTTATCGAAAGCCTTCTGAAAGTCCAAATATACCACATCCACTGGTTCTCCCTTATCTATTTTACCAGTTACATTCTCAAAAAATTCCAGTAGATTAGTCAAGCATGATTTACCTTTTGTAAATCCATGTTGACTTTGTCCGATCCTGTCACTGCTTTCCAAGTGCTCTGCTATTACATCTTTTATAATAGACTCTAGCATTTTCCCCACTACCGATTCCCCGCTTTTTCTCTGCCACCTTTTTTGAATAGTGGGGTAACATTAGCTACCCTCCAATCCATGGGTACTGTTCCAGAGTCTATCGAGTTGTGGAAGATGACCAGCAATGCATCTACTATTTCTAGGGCCACTTCCTTAAGTACCCTGGGATGTAGATTATCAGGCCCTGGGGATTTATCGGCCTTCAGTCTCATCAATTTTCCAAACACCATTTCCCTACAAATACTGATTTCTTTCGGTTCCACCCTTTCATCAGACCCTATGTTCCCCGGTATTTCTGGGAGGTTATTTGTGTCCTCCTTTGTGAAGACAGAACCAAAATATGTATTTAGTTGGTCTGCCACTTCTTTGTTCCCCACTATAAATTCCCCCGATTCTGACTGCAAGGGACCTACGCTTGACTTCACCAATCTTTTTCTCTTCACATATCTATAAAAGCTTTTACAGTCAGTTTTTATGTTCCCTGAAAGCTTACTCTGATATTCTATTTTCCCTTTCTTAATTAATCCCTTTGTCCTCCTTTGTTGAATCCTAAACTGCTCCCAATCCTCAGGATTATTGCTTTTTCTGGCCAATTTGTATGTCCTCTCCTTGGATCTTATGCTATCCCTAATTTCCCTTGTTAGCCACGGTTGGGTCACCTTTTTTGTTTTATTTTTATGCCAAACTGGGATGAACAACTTCTGTAGTTCATCCATTCGGTCTTTGAATGTTTGCCATTGCCTATCCACCGTCACCCCTTTGAGTGCCATTCCCCAATCAATCCTACCCAACTCGCTCCTCAGACCATCGTAGTTTCCTTTATTTAAATTGAGGACCCTAGTCTCTGAGTCAACTACTTCATTCTCCATCTTAATGAAGAATTCGATCATATTATGATCGCTCTGACCCAAGGGGCCTCGTACAACAAGATTGCTAATTAATCCTTTCTCGTTACATAATACCCAGTCTAAGATGGCCTGATCTCTGGTTGGTTCCTCGACATATTGGTCCAGGAAACCATCCCGTAAACACTCCAGGAATTCCTCCTCCACAGTATTGTTACCAATTTGGTTAGCCCAATCTATATGTAGATTAAAGTCACCCATGATGACTGCTGTGCCCTTATTGCACGCTTCTTTAATTTCCCTTTTAATGCCATCCCCAACCTCTGCCTTACTGCTTGGAGGTCTATATACCACTCCCACTAATGTTTTTTTCCCCTTAGTATTTCTCAATTCTACCCATACAGATTCCACATCATCAGAGCTAATATCCTTCATTACAATTGTGTTAATCCCTTCTTTAACCCGTAATGCTACTCCACCTCCCTTTCCTTTTTGCCTATCTTTCCTGATGATGAGTTCCCAGTCTTGGCCATCCTTGAGCCACGTTTCTGTAATTCCAACCAAATCATATTCGTTTACCTCTATTTGCGCAGCCAATTCATCCACCTTATTACAAATGCTTCTCGCATTAAGACACAAAGGCCTAGAAATTCATTGTAGCCACTTTTGGGGCGGTAAAGTCGGGCGGCCGCTAAAGTTTGCGCCCGCCGCCAAATCGAGGCCACTTCTCCGATATTCATTAGCTTCGCCCTAAGAGTTTGCTCAAGCGCTAAAACTGGCACTGCATGCCTCTCTTTAGGCGCTAAGCCGGTGGGCCGGGGCGCTAAACCGGAAGTTGGGCGCAGGGCAGGTGCGGCGAGCTGCTGATTGACGGCAGACACTCTGGCTCCGGTGAGCTCTTAAAGGGGGAGGGTGGATTTGTTTTTTTGAAAGGCCGACACTGGTGTATGTGTGGTTTTGGGGAGGGTTTCTCTCCATCAGTTCGGCACACCAATCATCATCATCATCATCATCCTCCTCCTCCTCCTCCTCCTCCGCCTCCTTCCCAGCCAGCCGTACCATTTCTAGTACAGGAGGGCCCTTTAATTTGCGCTCCCCGCGGCCCGCATCGGCTGTGTACCGTTCCACTTCACAGTCGTTAGGGCCGCCCGGTGCACAATGGCCCGGCGCGAGTGAAGTTCCGGTTCGGGACGCACAAAGGGCGTTGCACGACGAAATGACGTCATGATCTGCGCGCGCAGCAGGGCGCGCGCTAAGACTTTGCGCCGGCGCTAAATGTGTACTGAAGTTGGGGCGAGGCGCAGATCGCGCTGCGCCCAGGCGCTAAGCGCCTAGCGCTCGAGATCTACTCCTCCTAAGGCGCTAACGGCTGGCGTACCCAACTGAATTTCTAGGCCAAAGCCTTCAGGCTTGTTTTTTTAACGCTGTTAGACCTATTAGAATTATTATTTACTGTGGCCATGTTTGATTTAAACCGTTGATTTCTCTGACTGCCACTTTTGTTTTTCTCCTTCCTATCTTTTATTTTTATCCTTGTTTCCCTTTCCTCTGTCTCCCTGCTCAGGTTCCCAACCCCCTTCCATTTTAGTTTAAACCCTCCCCCACAGCACTAGCAAACAAACCCCCTAGGACACCGGTTCCAGCCCTGCCCAGGTGCAGACCGTCCAGTTTGAACTGGTCCCACCTCCCCCAGAACCGGTTCCAATGTCCCAGGAACTTGAATCCCTCCCCCTGGCACCATTCCTCTAGCCACGTATTCATCTGAAGTATCCTTCTATTTCTACTCTGGCTAGCACGTGGCACTGGTAGCAATCCTGAGATTACTACCTTTGAGGTCCTGTTTTTTAATTTACCTCCTAACTCCCTATATTCTGCTTTTAGGACCTCATCCCGCTTTTTACCTACATCGTTGGTGCCTATATGCACCACGACAACTGGCTGTTCACCCTCCCCTTCCAAGATGTTTTGCAGCCGCTCGGAGACACCCTTGACCCTTGCACCAGGGAGGCAACACACCATCCTGGAGTCTCGTTTGCGGCCGCAGAAACGCCTATCTATTCCCCTTACAATTGAATCCCCTATTACTATAGCTCTACCACTCTTTTTCCTCCCATTCTGTGCAGCAGAGCCACCCCTGGTGCCAGGAAGTTGGCTGCTGCCTTCCTCTGATAAGCCATCCCCCCCAACAGTACTCAAAGTGGTTTATCTGTTGGAGAGGGGGATGGCCACAGGGGACCCCTGCACTACCTGCCTGCGCCTAGTACTCTGCCTGTTGGTCACCCGTTCCCTTTCTTCTTGTCCAACCTCTACCTGTGGTGTGTCTAACTCCCTAAACGTGCTATTCACGATGTCCCGAGCATCGGGAACGCTCCAGTATGCATCCAATCGCAGCTCCAGTGCCGCAATGCGGTCTGTCAGTAGCTGCAGCTGGGTGCACTTCCTGCACACGTAGTTGTCAGGGACACAGGAAGTGTCCCTGAGTTCCCACATTTCGCAGGAGGAGCAGATCACGGGGCCGGGCTGTCCTGCCATGATTTACCCTTTAATTAATTGAGTTTAAATTAAATCAATCAATCCCACTAATTACACTACAGTTAAATAGTTTTACCAACAGTCCCCGCTACACCAGAGAGACCTTAGAAACTATAAACCAGAGTTAAAGTTTAAAGAAGAGAGAAATACTCACCAACCAATCACTTACCTGCTTCCTGCTGATGTCACACTTTGATTACTTTTGACCTCTCTCCCCTGCTGCTGAATTGGTCGGGCCTCGCTGCTGCCGCCGCTTTCAAACTGCCGCCGATGCTGCTCTCTCCCAGGTCCAGGTCCAGGCTCTGTGGTCGGGCATCGCTGCTGCCGCCGCTTTCAAACTGCAGCCGATGCTGCTCTCTCCCAGGTCCAGGTCCAGGCTCTGTGGCCGGGCCTCGTTCACTGCCGTCGCTTTCAAACTGCTGCCGATGCTGCTCTCTCCCAGGTCCAGGTCCAGGCTCTGTGGTCGGGCCTCGCTGCTGCCGCCGCTTTCGGTACCTTAGCATCTCCTGTTAGCACCTGGGCGGGGCGCTAAGGGCTTATCGCCCGAGTGCGGTGATTCCAAAGCCGCTTGTGAAATTCAGTCTGCATTTAGCGCCGGCGCTAACACTTAGCGCCTGGCCCTCTAGTGCCGCTCAGACCATGACATCACTGAGTGTGCAACGCCCCGTTAGCGCCCTGGATGCGAAATTCAGTCGCTTCCCCTGACTTACTGCCTAGCGCTGAGAACGACAGAAATAGCAGGCATTGATACCTGGGATTGCCGCTACCATGGCTCTATTTAAAGGGATCACTTACCGATTCATTGGGAGGCCAGATTCATTGCTGGCTTGTCAGATAGCGTTTTGGCTGCATTCAGATTTTCTCCATTTTTTTTTGCTTTGTTGCTGCTCTAACAGTTTCTTCACTTTTACTGCTCTGAACATTTCTACGTCCTCTTTTCTCTCATTTATGGGGGCTGTACTGGCACTCCACCTTGCCCTCCGGCAACTACGTCGGAGGCAGCGGCTGCAGAGACAGAGATTGTCAAATGTGGCCAGAGGTAGGAGGAGGGCCAACAGACCTCGCAACAGGAGGCCATACCCTTCCAGGGTTTTCCAGGAGCACTTCTCCTACATTCATTCATCTCTCAGAGGAGCAGTGTCTTAGAAGGCTCCGCTTCAGCAATGAGGTGGTCACAGAGCTCTGCCACCTCCTGCAGCCAGACCTCCAGCCTCAGATCAGGACCAGGACCTCTCTCTCGGTGGCAGTTAAGGTCACAGTCGCGCTCAATTTCTATGCCAGCAGCTTCTTCCAGGCTTCAACAGGGGATGTTGCAAAGATTTTACAGTTCGCTGTCCATTGCTGCATTTGGGAGGTAACAGACGCTCTGTACAGAAGGAGAAGGGAGTACATCTCATTCCCCATCACCAGAGAGAAGCAGGACGAACGCTCATGTGGCTTTGCAAGGATAGCAGGCTTCCCAATGGTTCAGGGCACCATTGACTGCACCCACGTGGCACTGCGGACATCTCATCACAATGCAGAGGTGTTCCGTAACCGCAAAGACTACCACTCTCTGAACGTTCAGTTGGTGTGCGACCACAGACAGCTCATCCTCGCTGTCAATGCCTGCTACCCTAGCAGCAGCCACGATGCATTCATCCTACGACCGACCAGTGTCCCAGCACTGTTTCACCCACCCCATGAAGCTCGCAGCTGGCTGCTCGGAGACAAGGGTTATCCACTCATCACTGGGCTGATGACACCTCTCCACAACCCCAACACTCCTGCTCAGCACGCATACAATGAGAGCCAAAGCGCCACCAGGAACCTGATCATTTAGACTATCGGGGTGCTAAAGCAATGGTTCTGCTGCCTTGACTGCTCTGGAGGAGCCTTGCAGTACTCCCCTGATCGCGTCTCCCTTTTCATCATTGTGTGCTGCATACTGCACAACCTGGCCATTCTGAGGGCCTCCACATCGACGTCCTCATCTGAGTCCTGTGCAGCAGAACTCGCATGCGCACTCGCCCTCCGAGGAGATGGCCCCCGAGCTTCCCTTTCCCCATGGCATTGCTGCTGCCCACTGGGTCCCGGAGTTTCACCCACATCAGACTCAATTCCTAGGCTCCCCTCCAGCGACAACGGGGCCCCATTATCGGACCTAGGGCCTTCGGGAGACACAGGCAGTGAGGCTCCGGCTTGATCTTCCTCCTCCTCTCCCGCGTCACTGCCACTGGGAGGCTGAGGGACAGGCTGGTCAGCTGGTGGCTGATTATCTGATAACATAAAGGTACAAGAGTGGGGTTAAGGTCACGGGAGGGGGGCAGGAAGGGAGCAAGGAATGAAGACAGTATACTTAGATGGAAAGTGGGAAAGGCTTGTAGTGTGAGGGGGAAGTGGTATGAGAGAAGAGGGAGAGGTGATGAACATACCGTTGTTGTCCCCAAGGGGGTCGACCTCTCCGACTGCCACAGCGCCCACAACCTGGGCCCCAATGATGCTGCGCACTTGCTCCTCCAGGTCTGTAAGGGGGTGCAGGTCCGCCTCACTTCCTTCCGTTTGTAGCTGCTCCCTCTTGTTGTGAGCAAGCTTGGCCTCCATAGAATCATAGAAAGTTACAGCACGGAAGGAGGCCATTTCGGCCCATCATGTCCGCGCCGGCCAACAAAGAGCTATCCAGTCTAATCCCACTTCCCAGCTCTTGGTCCGTAGCCCTGCGGGTTAGAGCATCCCAAGTGCACATCCAAGTACTTTTAAAATCTGGTTAGGGTTCCTGCCTCTAACACCCTTTCAGGCAGTGAGTTCCAGACCCCCACAACCCTCTGGGTGAAGAAATTTCCCCTCAAATCCCCTCTAAACCTTCCACCAATTACTTTAAATCTGTGCCTCCTGGTTTTTGACCCTTCTGCTAAGGGAAATATGTCCTTTCTATCCACTTTATCTATGCCCCTCATAATTTTATACACCTCAATAAGGTCTCCCCTCAGCCTCCTCTGTTCCAAGGAAAACAGACCCAGCCTATCCAGTCTTTCCTCATAGCTAAGATTCTCTATTCTCGGCAACATCCTTGTAAATCTCCTCTGTACCCTCTCTAGTGCAATCACATCTTTCCTGTAATGTGGTGACCAGAACTGCATGCAGTACTCTAGCTGAGGCCTAACTAGTGTTTTATACAGTTGAAGCATAACCCCCTGCTCTTATATTCTATGCCACGGCTAATAAAGGCAAGCATTCCGTATGCCTTCTTAACCACCTTATCTACTTGGCCTGCTACCTTCAGGGATCTGTGGACGTGTCCCTTTGTTCCTCTACACTACTCAGTGCCCTACCATTTAATATGCATTCCCTTTCCTTGTTAGCCCTCCCCAAATGCATTACCTCACACTTCTCCGGATTGAATTCCATTTGCCACTGTTCTGCCCACCTGACCAATTTATTGATATCTTCCTGCAGTCTACAGCTTCCTTTAAGAAAAAGGAAAGCGTGTGAGTGAGTGTGCAGCTATGTGTTTGGCAGATATGCCTACCATAGTTGAATAGCTGTTAATGTATGCAAGGCGTGAGATGTGGATGTCACTTTTAGTAGGTGGGCATAGTTGGTGGGTGAGTGTTGGGGCTGTGGTGGTTTATACAGTGTGTGCACAGAGTGAGGTTGAGATGGTGGGATGTAGAGGTTTTTGAAGCATGCACTCATCCTGACCACCCGAGTGAGGTCGTTGAATTTCTTCCTGCGCTGGGTGGGAGTCCTGTGGACCACACTTCTGGCCAGCACGTCCTGGGTGTCCTTCCTCCAAATCATCCTAAAGGCCTGTGGCAATGGCCTCCTGCCAGTGTCCGGGAAGAGCACTGCCCGTTGATGTTCCACGGCTGTGACCAAAGCCTCCAAAGCGTGGTCGCTGAACCGGCGAGCTCTCTCTCTGGGCCTCTGATCAGCCATTGGTTGCTTGAATGAAGGCTTGCAGCTCCTTGCAGGCCCAGTTCACAAGCAGCAATGATCAGAGTGAGGCTGTGCAGCATGATTAAACCTTCCCTTTAAGAACTGGACGGCGCCAGTCTGTCTGACGACTTTCTAATTGACAACGCCTAAACTTGATTAGCGCTCTGAAGGTAGCACCCCACTCTCTGACATTAGCGCCCTAAGAAAAGTGTGTAGCGCTTGATTTAGCACTCCACTTCCCTCTTGGGGCGCTAAAACTCAATTTTGCGGTCGCCAGACGATAAAGTTAGTGCCCAGGCAATGTTAGTGCCCCAAAATGGTTGATACTGAATTTTTCCCCCATATAATTTTACAGCACTCCAGGAGGCCATTTGGCCAATTGCGCCAGTGCCAAGTCTCTGAAAGAGCTATCCACTTAGACTCATTCCTCATCCCCTTTCCCATACTTGATTATTAAAAGAGAAAGTGGATAAATATTTATTTTAAAGTTGTTATGGATTCTGCTTTCACCACTGTTTCTGGTAGGGTATTCTATGTCCCAACAACCTTCTGTGTAAAATAAATACATTTCTTCTAGCCTCTTCCTTTGTTTTGATGAAGTTCCACGTAAAAGGCCATTAATTAGATGCAAAGCTGTGTGGATTCAGGATAAATCCTGGGAATGAAACCGGTTGAAGGGTAAGAATCGAATACTTGTTAGAAGGGTTATTTTAGAGTGGAGAGAAGTACTGAGTGAGTGAGTACCTCATGGCTCAGTGCTAGGGCCGCAGCCATTTCTAATTTGCCTAAATAAACTGTATTCAGAAACTCGATGCTAAGTGGTCAAATTTGTAGATGATGTCAAGCTAGGACAGGGCAATAGAATCGGATGAGGCAGCTCAGAGATTACAGAATGCATTGGACATGATATGCAAGTAAGCAGAACATTGGCAGATAAAATCTAATGGAGACAAATATGAAGTGCAACACATAGGAAGAAAAAATAGACGAGAATGGTGTTGATATAGCTATGGATGATGCTAAAAGAGACCTAGGAGTCTTGTAGGCTTAACGTTAAATATGTCCAACCAATACAGAGCAACCATCAACAAAGCCAATAGGATGTTGAACTATGTAACCAAAACAGTAGAAAGTAAATCAGAAGAGGTAATGATCAAACTGTATAGAGCTCTAGACAGATCGCACCTTGAACACTGTCCTAGTTCTGGTTGTCAAGAAAGAAAAGAGGCATTGAAGCACTGGAGGCAGTAGAGAGAAGAGTTACGAGGCCGTTGGGGGTCTGAGTTAGGAGAGAAGACTAGAGAAACTTGGGCTTTTCAGCCTGGAAAGGAGATGATTTTATAGAGGTATACGAGATTAAGGATATAGAAAAAGTTAATCCAGAATATTACTTTAAATTAAACTGCGGAAGTGGAACCAAAACGCACAGGTTCAAACTGGAGAAGGGTAGAAATAGACAGATAGAAGTTTCTCTTCAAACAGAGAGTGATCAACATGTGGAACAAACTTACAGATAGAGTAGTGGAGGCAAAAAGCCTGGAATCAGTCAAGTAAATTGGATGGTACAATGGGATGACGTTAGGATCTTTCGGGATGGATGAATTGAGATGGGCCGAATGGCTTCCCTCATGCCTAATTATCTTGTGATTTTAAACTTATGCCCTATAGTTGGGGACTGGCTGATCAATGGAAATGGATTTTCCCTATTTGCCATATAAAAATCTCTCAATTTTGAACACCTCTTTCAGATCTGCTCTTCACAGTTAAACACGTCCCTATTTTTGTGCTGTCTACAAACTGCTATACTTCATGAAAAATCTTGCTTACTTGTGCACTTACTGTCCTCGAACTTTACTTCCTATTATCACAATGTTTGGTGATGCTTTAACATCAACATTTAACATTGAAGCTACTTATGGGAATGTTTTATAATGGCATTTTCACTTTAAACCATTACTTAACACATCGTCTGTTGAATCAGTGGAATCATTCAAAATGCATTTGAAAAATGTTTCACCTGCCATCTTTTTCTCAGTAATCAAAATTTGCAATGTCTAAAATAAGGTTTTAAATAAAATAAATGGAAAAATATACATTTCACATTAACAAAATTGAATTTATCCAGTGAACTTTTCTTTCTTTAAATTCCTTCATTAAAGTTTTTACTTGAATCCCAAAAGTCTGGGCTTGGACTTGAAATTTTTGCATAGAACACGGACTCTGTTAGCTGAAGGCAGATCCTGCGATCTGACTGTTTGTAGTGTGCACAGTAGTATTTAAGCTAGCTAAATGATAGTGTAGGAACGGAGGTTCCTATCGAAAAGACTGAGTTCGACTCAGGCAATTAAAACAATGAACTTTAATGGAACAAAACAGGTTTTAACTAGAAACTGCTGGAATACATCGAATACAGGTCTGCTCTCCTTGAAGGCTCCAACGAGGACTGATCCCCTGGTCAGAAGACTGATGTCATGACGTCATCACGTTCTTCCCGCCATTGGGGAATCACGTGACTAACGGCATGACGTCATCACGTTGAAACCGCGCTGTAAAGGTAACTAGACATTGTACAGTCAAACAGTGTAATTAAAGGTACAGACACATACAGTAACTACATTGCTGTTAAAGGAATTATGTACAACCGCTCTGAGTCCTTTGGTGGCCCCGCCACATGCGCCCCCCCCAGAATTGTCTTTAACAGAAAAAGTGAGATGAGGGGGCGGTCTGACAAGTCTGTCTGATCGACTTCGATAACCTGGCAGAGGAAGTTGATGACCGGTGGTCGAGCTGGCAGTCGATTGTGGTTGAGCAGGTACGGCGAGCGTGGTCGAGTTGGCGGGCGGCTTTGGTTGATCTGGCGCGGCGGCTGCGGGCGGTCGGCCACGTTTCGGTGGTTGAGCGACGACGACTGGGTGGTCCAGGTCCAGGTGAGCCGGCTTCAATCGGTCCACCGAGATGTGATCTGGTTTTTCTCCGACGTCGACGGAAAAGGATTTGTCTCCTGGTTCGATGACGCAGAAAGGACCAGTGTAAGGGGGCTTGAGCGGATCTCGGTGAGCGTCATGGCAGATGAATACATACTCAGCATTCTTCAGCTCCGCTGGCACGTGGGAGTTCTGTAAGCCGTGATTTGATGTAGGCACCGGAGCGAAGCATCTGGCCGCTTCCTAGTGGCTAATGAGTTGCTGGGAGGCGGACCATGGCTCTGTGGGAGAAGGGAGGAAATCCCCTGGTACTCGGAGAGGCTGGCCGTAGACGAGTTCAGCTGAGGACAATTGCAGGTCTTCTTTGGGCGCCGTACGAAGACCCAAAAGGACCCATGGAAGTCTGTCCACCCATCCTGCACCTTGAAGACTGGCCCGAAGGGCGGCTTTAGGCGACCTGTGGAATCGCTCGCAAAGGCCGTTCGCTTGTGGATGATAGGCGGTGGCATGATGAAGTTTGGTGCCGAGCCCCTGAGCTACAGCGTTCCAAAGCTCCGAGGAAAATTGTGGCCCATGGTCAGAAGAGATGTCCGCCGGAACCCCGAAACGGGCAACCCAACAGGAGATGAAAGCTCTAGCGACATCTGCCGAAGTGGTGGAAACCAACGGAATTGCCTCTGACCACCTAGTGGTGCGGTCCACCATGGTGAGGAGATGAGTATAACCCTGAGAAGGCAGAAGCGGCCCCACAAGGTCCACATGCACGTGGTCGAAACGACGCTCTGGAACAGCGAACGTAGCCACTGGAGCTTTAACATGATGCTGGACTTTGGCCTTCTGGCAGATGACGCAGATATTAGCCCAGTCACGGACATCGAGGTGCATACCTTTCGAGACGAACTTCGCCGACATAAGCCGTTGTGAAGCCTTCATCCCAGGGTGCGACAACCCGTGTATGGCATCAAACACCTTCCGGCACCATGCGACCGGCACGATAGGTCGGGGAACGCCCATGGAGACGTTGCAAAGGAGCGTGGCGCCTGTGGCCTGGAAAGTGACGTTGTTGACGAGTGGACCACGGTTCGGCGGTCTTGGCCATGGCAAACGTAAGAGGATTGTGGTCAACAAAACTGTGAAGGGACGTCCTTCCAATAAGAACCAGAAATGGCGAATGGCGAGGAAAAGGGCCAGTAGCTCCCGATCAAAGGTGCTGTATTTTTTTTCATTTTTCCGTAGTTGACGGCTGAAAAACGCCAGCGGTTGCCACGTGCCGTTGACCCACTGCTCTTGCACTGCGCCGATGGCATAGTCTGATGCGTCCGTGGTAAGGGCGATGGTGGCACCTGGAAGTGGGTGCGCCAGCATGGTTGCGTTAGCCAAAGCGCTCTTGGTGTTGACGAATGCCTGGTCCATCTCGGCTGTCCAGCTGATTGAATCTTTACCGGACTTGCCCTTGAGGGCCCCATACAAGGGTTGCATAAGCTGAGCCGCCTTAGGGACAAAACGGTGATAGAAGTTGACCATCCCCAGGAACTCTTGCAAGGCCTTGATGGTTGGCGGGCGCGGGAAAGAGGTAACTGCTTCCACCTTCGTCATTAAGGGGACGGCGCTGTCCGATGTTATGCGGTGTCCCAAGAAATCGATCCGCTGCAGGCCGAACTGGCACTTGGCCGGGTTGATGATTAAACCGTGCTGGCTGAGGCGTGCAAAGAGGGTACGCAAATGGGAGATGTGCTCTTCCTTGCTAGCACTGGCGATGAGAATGTCGTCAAGGTAGACAAAGATGAAGCGTAGGTCTCGGAGCACGGAGTCCATTAAACGCTGGAATGCCTGCACTGTGTTCTTCAAGTCAAACGGTATCCGCAGGAACTCAAAGAGGCCAAAAGGGGTGATGACTGCGGTTTTCGGGACGTCTTGCGGGTGCACGGGAACCTGGTAATATCCCCGGACGAGGTCGACTTTAGAAAAGATAGAATTTCCCGCCAAATGCGCCGAGAAATCCTGAATATGCGGAATCGGGTACCGATCAGGAGTGGTGGCGTCGTTTAGGCGTCGGTAGTCACCGCATGGCCGCCAGCCGCCGCCCGGTTTCGGAACAACGTGGAGAGGCGAGGACCAGGGACTATTGGATCGTCGAATGATCCTGAGCCGCTCCATCGTGTCGAACTCCGCTTTCGCAGCCGCGAGCTTGCCGGGTTCGAGCCTTCTAGCCCGCGCATAAACCGGGGAGCCAGTAGTGGTGATATGATGTTCAACACCATGCTTCATTGCCGAGGAGGAGAAAGTGGGCCTTGTCAGCTCCGGAAACTCTCCGAGGAGCCGAGTGAAGTCATCCGGAGGAGGGAAGGCGCAGGCAATAGTGCGCGACACGGAGGTACCGTGGTAGCACGGAATCGAGTGGAAGGTGGTTGCGTTGATCAACCGGCGGTGCCGGACATCGACGAGGAGGCTGTTGGCACACAGAAAATCCGCCCCTAGGATGGCCTGTGAGACTGTGGCCGTGACGAATTCCCAAAAGAAGCGCTGACCGCCGAAACAGACTTGGACCCGCCACTTTTGGAAAGTTTGAATTGCTGCGCCATTAGCCGCTACGAGGGAAAAACCGAGGTTCCCAGCCTGCATATCGAGCTTCGACGCAGGTAGAATGCTACACTGCGCCCTGGTGTCACAAAGAAAACGTCGACCCGATAGGGAATCGGTGATATAAAGAAGTTTCCCCGTAGATCCGATGGCCATCGCAACCGCAGAGTGCCCGTTAGACCCGGTCCTCCTTCGCCAGGAACGCTGCAGGAGCTTTGTTGGGTTTTTTTGGGGCGAAAAACTGCAGGGGGAGCGGCAGCATTGTGCTTTCACGCCAAAACGGGCGTGGTAGGAGCACCAGCCCGCTGCAGGAGGAGCTGGAACCGCGTCTGTGGGGGTTGGGCGCCTCATGGCCGCGCAGCACTGCTGGGTTACCGTGAAAATTTTATCGGCTTCGGCAGCAAGCTCGGTGCAGTCTGTAATGTCGGATCTGGCTAGGGCAGCCTGTACCTGCTCCGGCATTTGGTAGAGGAAAAACTCCCAGAAGAGGAAGCATTCCGGTTCGGCACCCAAGTGCATGAGCATTTGGCTCATGAGCTCGGTCGGTTTGGAGTCCCCGAGGCCAGGCATCATGATGAGCCAGCGAGCGCGCTCTGACTTCGAGAGCCCGAAGACCTGAAGCAACCGTGCCTTAATCGCATCATACTTGCTATCAGTAGGAGGACTACCGAGGAGGCTGATGATCCGTGAGGCAGTTGCGCTGTCGAGGGCGGAGACCACGTAATAATAACGGGTCTGATCCGCGACGATGTTCCTGATGACGAACTGGGCTTCAGCCTGGATAAACCAGGCATCTGGTTGTTGCTCCCAGAACTGTGGCAGTTTCAGAGTGACGGCGTTCGTGTCCATGATGAATCTTCCACGAAAATTGTTCATAGAAGTTGGGGTCACCAATGTAGGAACGGAGGGTCCTACCGAAAAGACTGAGTTCGACTCAGGCAATTAAAACAATGAACTTTAATGGAACAAAACAGGTTTTAACTAGAAACTGCTGGAATACATCGAATATAGGTCTGCTCTCCTTGAAGGCTCCACGAGGACTGATCCTCTGGTCTGAAAGCTGACGTCATGACGTCATCACGTTCTTCCCGCCATTGGGGAATCACGTGACTAACGGCATGACATCATCACGTTGAAACCGCGCTGTAAAGGTAACTAGACATTGTACAGTCAAACAGTGTAATTAAAGGTACAGACACAGACAGTAACTACATTGCTGTTAAAGGAATTATGTACAACCGCTCTGAGTCCTTTGGTGGCCCCGCCACAATAGAATGCTTCTCTCTGTCCCGCATAAAATCTGTTTGGTTTTTCAAAATTATTTGAAGAAAAGATGGGGGACAAATTTCAAAAGTCAGGTAAAATGCATATATTTTTTAACTGCCTATGTGAGAGAGAGTGAAAAACACAACAGAGCCTATACACATTGGACTATTATAGCTGTAGTTGGTGTTTGAATTATAAATACACTATGGATATCAGAAAACATTTTAAGCTAAGAGAGATGCACAATGTCCTTCATCATCCTAATGTGAGTATTTTTTTAAATAGATGAATTTTGAAATCAAAGTATATTATCACCCATGTTTGTTGGTACTTAGAAAATGTAAACATTCCAATTACTGACACCTGCGTGACAGTCAGAGAATGGCAGACAGATACATTTCTAGGAGCCAATCACAAAATACTAAATTTGATTTTTGGCAGCAATCTCTTAAAGTGACAAACTCGTGCTCCCATACATTGGGTGTCAATGCTTCCCAAGACCCTCTCCTCAGTACTGACAGATACCAAGAATCACCAGTGAGCCAAACCCTACATTCCACCTCTACTGCCAACCTCAGGTTCTTCCTCTACAGCTCTGCTAAATCCCAGGTTCCCCTTACACAGTGATGCCAGGCCACAGGATACCACCATGCTGTTAAACCCCAGAAGGGCTACAACAGTTCTGCCAAAGTCTAAGGCCATTTCCCAATGCTACAAAAGCTCAGAGCAGCCAAAGGGCACACCCCTTAACCAGTACTACTAAATACCAGCTGTCTAACTCCAACTTGGTGCATCTTGCTGTCTATTCTCAGCTTTAAAACTGGTAAGGGATAAAAAAATTAAATACATAGGTAAAGGAATTTGTTTTATGTCATCACATTTAAGGTTAGTACAGGAAACTTTCAATTAACCGGCCACTAAATAGCCAGAAATGTCGGTTAACCGGCAAAATTCAGGAGTCGGTTCAGATAACTTTTTTAACTTTTAGTTACTTTTTTTTACTCATTTCTGGCTGTGCAAGCATCTAACTGAAGCTGTTGCTAAGCTACAGAGACGCTTGCAAGCTGTGCTGTTGTTTTGAAGCTGTTGCTAAGCAACAGGTTTTGTTGCTTTAGACGGAGCGCTGAGCTCCGTATCTTTTAACTATAGCGCTCGATTCTCCGGCATTGTTGATAGACCGGCACCAGCTCGGTCCCGTCCGTGCCGGATACCAGAAAGTTTCCTGTACAGGATAATGGAGAGTCTTGGAATTCAGTCCCCAAAACACCAGTAAAAATCCCAGAATACCACCTAATGAAAATAGAATTTGACGTAATCAGTCACTGTAAATCATCTATATATAGATATATACATCTATGTATATCCTTACACTGACCCCAGAGGACACCAGTGTTTAAATCCCTCTAGGCCGAAAAGGATCCATTGAGCACTACTCTCTGTTCTGTCCTTTTTCAATACTAACACATTCCCTATAATACCATATGCCTTAATTTTGTCAACAACCTCCCTATATAGCAACACATCAAGCTGCTTTTAAAAATCCATATACACTATCCATTAATTTACACTGTTACTTCCTCACAGATCTCTAATAGTGTCAAACATACATTGCCTTTTACAAATCCTTTCTAGCTTTCCTTAATTAACCCATGACTTTCTAACTCTGTATTAATTTTATCTCGTATTATAACCTCTAGAAGCTTACTACTGATGTTAGGCTGACTGGTCTCTAGTTACCTGCTTTAACTCTTTTTTTTCCTTTCCTGAACGCACATTGGCAGTCCTTTGCCACAACCTTCTTAGTCAAAAGGAAAGATTTCCTTTCTGCAGTAGATGTAGCAAAGCTGTAAATGCAATATAAAAAAAAAAATTACAAATAGTTTTAATGTTCCATTATATATAGCACACAGAGGAAATCCTCTCTCATTGTAGCAAAGGACTTTTAAATCATGTTGCTATGATATGTAGCCAGACCACATTTACAATATCATGTCAAATTTTGGTGGTCATTGCACAAAAATTAGTACACAGTACTTGCATTGGCATGGGTGCAGCAAAGAGCATCCAGACTGTTCCCAAGTGTAAAGGGGGTGAGCCAAGAGGAAGGATTAGAGAAGCTTAAACTTCTGAGGCTGGAAAGAAGCCAAGTGTCACAAAATAAATTGTATGTAAAGGAAACCCTGATTATTAGTACAACGTACACCGAGAGTAAGACCAGGGCACCGAGTAAAAAGTGAATTTGGAACAGATATCCGTGGGGTGGGGGTGGGGTGGTTGGGGAGAATGTTATTGATAAATGTTTGGAATAATCTGCCAGACAAGGTAATAGCAGCAAATAAATTTGTGTTCAAAATACAACTACACACCATGTCAAGAGTCAATGGGGGAGAAATTCGGTATCGCCCATTTTGGGGCACTAACATCGACTGGGCGCAACCTTTAGCGCCCGGCGAGAATTATCACCGGACACCGCGATATTCCTCTCCAGCGCCCCTGGAGGTGATTGCAGCACTAAATCAAGCACCACACACCCCTCTTAGGGCGCTAACGTCAGGGAGCAGGGCGCTTCTTCAGAGCATTACCCAAGGCCAGGCGCTGTGAATCGCACCTAATCAGACATACCAGCGCCTTCCAATTCTTAAAGGGGCGGTTCAAGCATCCTGCACAGCTGTACCCTACTCATTGCTGCTTGTGGCCTGGTCCTGGAGGGAGTCTCAAACCTTGCACTGCGATAGTGATGGCATTGCAGAGGCCCAGGGAGAGAGCCCACCGCTTCAGTGACCAGGCATTGGAGGCCCAGGGAAAGAGCCTGCTTCAATGACCAGGCATTGGAGGTCCAGGGAGAGAGCCCACTGCTTCAGTGACCAGGCATTGGAGGCTCTGGGAGAGAGCCCACTGTATCGGTGACCAGGCATTGGAGGCCCTGGGAGAGAGCCCACTGCTTCAGTGACCAGGCATTGGAGGCTCAGGGAAAGAGCCCACTGCTTCAGTGACCAGGCATTGGAGGCTCTGGTCATGGCAGTCGAACGGCGATGGGCACTGTTGTTCCCACACACTGGCAGGAGGCCATTGCCGTGAGAATGTTCAAGGCTGTGGAGGGAGGTGGCCCAGTATATCTCCTCCAGAAGTGTGGTGGGAAGGATGCACACACAGTGTCAGAAGAAATTCAACCATCTCACTCAGGTGGTCAGGGTGAGTACATGCTTCAAAAACCTTTTCATTCCACCATCCCAACCCCACTGTGTGCACAGACTGTATACACTGCCACATCCCCAAAGCACACCCACCAACTATGCCCACCTACTAAATGTCACACCCACATCTCACACCCCGCAAACATTAATGGCTATTCAACTATGGTGGGCACATATGGCAAACACATGGCTGCAGAATCACTCACACGCCGTCCTTTTTCTTGCAGGCCAAGCTGGCCCACAACAGGAGGGAGCAGCAGCGCATAGGAGGTGGAGTGGCGGCTGCTCACACAGCTTGAGGAACGAGTACGGAGTATCGTCGCGAGCCATGTTGTGGGTGCTGTGGCAATTGGAGAGCTTCATCCCCTTGGGGACAGCAACAGTGTGTTCATCACCTCTCCCTCTTCTCTCATGCCATTTTCCCCTCACAACACAAGCCCTTCCCACTTTCCATCTAATTATACTGTCTCCATTCCTCGCTCCCTCCCTGCCCCGCTCCCCTCATGTTAAATCCACTCTTGTGCCTTCCTGCTTTCAGAGAGTGAGCCAGCATCTGACCAGCCTGTCGCTCAGCCTGCCAGTGTCAGCGAGGCCGGATAAGAGGAGGAAGACGAACCCAGAGCCTCAGCGCCTGCAACTCCCGAGCCCGAGGCAGTGGACAACGGGGCCACGCCGTCACTCGAGGGGAGCATGGGAATGGCCTCTGATGTGTTTGAAGCTCCGGGACCCAGTGGCCTGCAGCAACGCCATGGGGAAAGGGAAGCTCGGGGGCCATCTCCCCGGAGGGTGAGTGCACGCATCAGTTCTGCTGCACAGGACTCGGATGAGGACCTCGATATCATGGCCATGAACATACAGGCAATGAGCATGCATCCTGAGCTCATGGGTGCCCGAGCATGGATGCACTGGCTAGGAGCGTGGAGGAGTCCACCGCTAGCACAGCTGTCATCTGTGTGCAAACCCTTGAGCCCACCCTTGCAACTCTGCAGAGGATGGTCGAATTGCTGGAGGACTGCGGGGACCCAGAGCCCATGCCGCGTGCAATGGGTGAGGTGGCAGCATCTATTGCAGCACAGGCCGAGGCAACACAATGATTTAGTGCTAGAATAGAGATCTTGGCTGGTCCCATCCAGTCTCAGACTGCTCTCATGCAGTCTCAGATTGATGTCGCACAAGTGCTGACTGCTGCTTCCTCGCTGGGTCGACCACTATCCACCGGGGCTCTCACAGCGCCGCAGTAGGCCAGCAATCTGTGCTCCAGCAGATTGCTGTGGATGCTGTGGTTCTGCCCCGGGGGAGTGGCAGTGTGTCGGTCGAGCAGGAAGGTGCTGTCCTCTCTCAGGGTGACAGCATTCCTGTTCCCTCCACTGCCACTCCGCGATTGCACTTGCCACAGCCTGTAACCCAGCCAGCCCAGACTGCTGCTGCCCATGCAGAGTTAGCGCAGTCTGCAGCCGGGCTCTCCAGGCCCAGAGCTGGTCAAGGGCATCCTGCAAGGTCATCCGCAGTCTCTGTTTCACAGATTCAGCAGCCTTCCACCAGCCTTGCTGCAGCCACTAGAGCCACATTACGGAGGGGCAGTAGGGTGGGAAGGGGTGACATACGGAGGGGATGGAGATCACCGAGGAAGGCCCAATAACTGAAATGTTTGCACTAAGTGGGGGGAGTGTTTCTCAGACATTTGATTGTGTTTGTAAATATGTTGTTCAATCTGTTACGACGTTCTCGTGTGTGCTAAGCACCAGTTCTGTTTGTAAATAAATTGTATTGTTTGTCTGTTACCAGTTGTGGTTAATAAGATACAGTTGTTCACATTAATAAAAGTGTTTGTCTCCATGTTACAAATCTGATCAACTTTGTCATTGCAACTTGGCTGCTCATAGGGGCTGAGGCGTGGCTGCGATGATGTGGCTGTGGAACCCCAGTGCCATGAGATGCCCCACTCACAAGAAGCACTGTCTGATCAGGCGTTCATGGACGGCCCTTGCAGAGGCAACGTTGTGCAGCCCCCTCCCACGTTGTTGCGGCTCCCCCTCCTCTTCCTCCTCCTCCTCTCCCTCTTCCTCCTCCTGAGGAGGTCCAGCTATCCCTGGTGGCAATGGCTGGGTCCAGTGAATGGTGAGGTTGTGCAGCATGCAGCAGACCACTATGAACAGCGACACTCAATCGGGGAGTACTGCAGGGCTCCTCCAGAGTGGTCAAGACACCGGAACCGTTGCTTCAGCAGGCCGATGGCCTGCTCGATGAGTTTCCTAGTGATGCTCTGGCTTTCATTGTAGGCGAGCTCACCAGGAGTGTTGGGGTTATGGAGTGGTGACATCAGCCAGGTGGAGAGTGGATATCCCTTGTTCCCGAGGAGCCAGCCGCGAGCTTGATGCAGGGGATCAAACAGAGCTAGGACACCAGTCTGTTGCAGGATGAAGGCGTCATGGCTGCTGCCAGGATAGTGGGCATTCACGGCGAGGAAGCGCTGTCGGTGGTCGCACACAACTGCACATTCAGAGAGTGGTAGCTCTTCCGGTTACAGAACATCTCTGCATTTTGATGAGGTGCCCGCAATGCCATGTGCGTGCAGTCAATGGCGCCCTGAACCATGGGGAAGCCCGCTATCCTAGCGAAGCCACATGCGTGTTCATGCTGTTTCTCTCATCTCATGGGGAATGCGATGTACTCCCTTCTCCATCTGTACAGAGCATCGGTGACCTCCCGGATGCAGCAATGGACTGCGAACTGGGAAATGTTCGCAATATCTCCTGTCGACGTCTGGAAGGAGCCGCTGGCATAGAAATTGAGGGCCACTGTCACTTTCACTGCCACCGACAGAGACGTCCTGGTCCTGAGTCGAGGCACGAGCTCTGGCTGCAAGAGGTGGCAGAGCTCTGTGACCACCTCCTTGCTGAATCGCAGCCTCCTGATGCACTGCTCCTCTGAGAGGTGGATATATGAGAATTGTTCTCTGAATATCCTGGGAGGGTAATGTCTGTGTGGAGAGGCCTGTTGGCCCTCCTCCCTCTGCCCACGTTTTGCACTCTCTCTCTCTGCCTCCGATGATGAAGCTGGAGGTCGAGCCCCCTGATACGCTTATCAATTACTTCATAAAAGGTGATGAGTCGAAGAAGAGATGATGAGTCGAAAGAAGAGATGAATAAGGCTTTTATTAGCTAAGAAGAGACCATGCTTCTTCGTGAGTGACTGAACAAGTCTGAACGAAACCCACACAGTGGTGGGTGGAGTCAGCTGAGGCATGCCTCCATACACAGCGCCACCCAGAGGTGGCAATATACAATACAGTGGTTTACCACATTCACCCCTTGTTTAATGTGAAGTCCGGCGGGGTGAAGGGTACTACAAGTTAAGTCTATCAGGAGGCCTTGTCTGACGTCCTGATCGTCGTGGTGGCGGCGGTGGTGTTGCAGCATCCGACGTCGGGTCTGGTGTCTGGGTGGTTGGCGAAGATTCCTGGGGCTTTGGCATGCCGTCTGCAGGGGTTGGGTTGGGAGGGGTGGTGGGGGATAACAGTGGTAAGGGGGATAACGGTGGTAAGGGGGATAACGGTGGTAATTCAGGGGTACCCGAGGGTGCGAGATCTCGTATGGAGACCGTGTCCTCCCGCCCGTCTGGGTATGTCACCCAGGCATACTGGGGGTTGGCGTGTAGGAGGTGCACCCGCTCGACCAGGGGGTCCATTTTATGCGTCCTCACGTGCCTCCGCAGTAGGACGGGCCCAGGAGAAGTCAACCATGCCGGTAGCGAGGTTCCCGATGTAGACTTCCGGGGGAAAACGAACATTTTCTCATGAGGGGTCGCATTAGTGGCAGTACAAAGCAGTGACCGAATGGAGTGAAGCGCTGCAGGGAGGACCTCCTGCCAGCGGGAGGTCGGAAGGCCCTTAGATTTTAGTGCTAAGAGGACTGCCTTCCAAACCGTCGCGTTCTCCCTTTCCACCTGGCCGTTCCCCCGGGGGTTGTAACTGGTGGTCCTGCTCGTGGCGATACCTCTTGTTAGCAGGTACTGCCGAAGTTCGTCGCTCATGAACGATGAGCCCCTGTCGCTATGTATATAGCTGGGGAACCCGAACAGAGCGAAGATGTCATTCAGACACTTGATGACCGTGGTACTGGTCATGTCTGGGCAAGGGATGGCAAAGGGGAAACGGGAGTACTCATCAACTATGTTGAGGAAGTACACATTGCGGTCAGCGGAGGGGAGGGGCCCTTTAAAATCGACGCTCAGGCGTTCGAAGGGGCGGGTGGCCTTGATCAGGCTTGCTCTGTCCGGCCTATAGAAGTGCGGTTTGCACTCGGCGCAGATTTGGCAGCTCTTGGTCATGGTCCTGACCTCCTCGATGGAGTAGGGCAGGTTACGGGATTTGATAAAATGGAAAAACCTGGTGACCCCCGGGTGGCAGAGGTCATTGTGGAGGGACTGCAGCCTATCACTCTGCGCGTTGGCGCATGTACCACGTGATAGGGCATCTGGGGGCTCATTGAGTTTCCCTGGCCGATACAAGATATCATAATTGTAGGTGGAGAGTTCGATTCTCCACCTCAAGATCTTGTCGTTCTTGATTTTACCCCTCTGCTTATTATTAAACATAAAAGCTACTGAACGCTGGTCAGTGAGCAGGGTAAATCGTTTCCCGGCCAGGTAATGCCTCCAGTGACGCACCGCTTCTACAATAGCCTGGGCCTCCTTTTCGACGGAGGAGTGTCTCGTCTCGGGGCCCTGGAGGGTCCTTGAGAAAAAGGCCACGGGTCTGCCCGCCTGGTTAAGGGTCGCGGCTAGGGCGAAGTCGGAGGCATCGCTCTCCACTTGGAAGGGGATGGACTCATCCACCGCGTGCATTGCGGCCTTCGCGATATCGTTCTTGATAAGAGTGAAGGCTGCACACGCCTCTGGTGTCAGGGGGAAGGAGGTGGCTTTGATGAGGGGCCTGGCTTTGTCTGCATAGAGGGGCACCCACTGGGCGTAGTAGGAGAAAAACCCCAGGCATCTCTTCAGTGCTTTTTGGCAGTGGGGAAGGGGTAGCTCCATTAGGGGGCGCATTCTGTCGGGGTCGGGCCCGATGACTCCGTTCTCCACCACGCAGCCGAGGATGGCCAGGCGCTTGGTGTGAAACATACATTTTTCCTTATTGTACGTTAGGTTCAGCCGTTGGGCCGTACGGAGGAAATTTGCTAGATTAACGTCGTGGTCCTGCTGGTCGTGGCCGCAGATGGTGACGTTATCCAAATAGGGGAAGGTTGCCCGCAGCGCGTTCTGGTCAACCATTCGGTCCATCTCCCTTTGGAAGACCGAAACCCCGTTGGTGACGCCGAAGGGGACCCTAAGGAAGTGGTAGAGGCGGCCGTTTGCCTCGAAGGCAGTATACTGGCGGTCCTCATGGCGGATGGGCAGCTGGTGGTACGCTGACTTAAGGTCGATGGTGGAGAATACTTTGTATTGCGCAATCTGATTGACCATATCAGATATGCGAGGGAGGGGGTACGCGTCCAGCTGGGTGTACCGGTTTATGGTTTGGCTGTAGTCGATTACCATGCGGCGTTTTGCAGTGGTTTTAACGACTACAACCTGGGCTCGCCAGGGGCTAGTGCTACCTTCGATAATGCCCTCCTTCAAGAGCCGCTCCACCTCAGAGCTGATAAAAGCTCTGTCCCCGGCACTGTACCGCCTGCTTTTGGTAGCGATGGGTTTACAGTCGCGGGTGAGGTTAGCGAACAGGGGAGGGGGGGGGACTTTTAATGTGGAAAGGCTGCAGGTGGTTTGCAGCGGGCGATTTAAAAGTTGTTGGTTGCAGACTGTGAGTGGGGGGAGGGGTCCACCGTATGCTAGTGTGACACTCTTAAGGTGGCACTGAAAATCCAACCCTAGCAGGACGGCAGCGCAAAGACGGGGCAGGACTAGCAGTTTAAATTTTTGATATTCAGTGCCCCCTACTGACAGGGTCACCACACAGTAGCCGCTGATGTCCATTGACTGGGACTTGGACGCCATAGAAATGCGATGGTGCATTGGCAGAATCGTGAGGGAGTGGCTACGTACCGTGTCGGGGTGGACGAAACTCTCTGTGCTCCCGCTGTCGATCAGGCAACTGGTGGCGCGGCCGTTTACCGCGATATCCATCATGGAGCTGGATAGATGGTGAGGGTGGCCTTGATCCAGCGTCACGGAGGCCAGTATGTGGCTTAGTGAGTCACTATAGTCATCCGCCGAGACGGTGGTCGGTTCCGGTGACGAAATGGCGGTTGAGTGCGTTGGATACGATGGCGGCGGATGCCATGCGGCCGGGGGTACACAAAATGGCGGATAAGATGGCTGCTCCCACGGCCCGCACGCTGCGCTGCTGGCTGGCTTCCCCTTGCAGGCGTTAGCGTAATGGCCTTTCTTCCCGCAGCCCGAGCAGGTAGCTGTCTTAGCTGGGCAGTGCGCTCTGGGATGTTTTAACTGGCCACAGAAATAGCATTTTTGGGCCTGGTTACTGGGCATCGAAGCAGTTCTTACCGGAGGCTGCTGTCTCGGTTGGGTTGCTGCAGCGGTTGGTGCCGGGGGCGGCGGTCCCGTGTCCCACGGTTTCGATTGCCATGTCTCGGCGCCGTTACGGGGGTATGCCTCGAGGTTTCGGTGGGCCTCCTCTAACGAGAGCGCAAGGGCAATGGCCGTCTTCAGGTCGGGTTCCTTGCTTTCTAGCAGTCTCTGCCGGGTGTGGTCTGACTGGAGGCCCCTGACGAAGGCATCACAGGCGAGTCCCTGCGCGTGCTCCACAGCCGTTACCGCTTTACAATCGCAGTCTCTGCAGAGTGCCAGTAGCGCCCGTGCAAATGCCCCTACCGATTCTCCCGGTTGCTGCCTGCGGGATCCCAAGAGGTGTCGGGCGTAAATTGTGTTCACTGGGCGCGTATATTGCCCTTTTAGTAGCTCGAGGGCCGCCACGTACGTATTAGAGTCCCGGATTAGCATATATACTTGATGGCTCACCTGGGCGGTCAAAGTTTTCAGTTTGTGATCCTCCTCTGTAACCTGTGAGATTGCGAGGAAGGATTCAAAGCAGCTCAGCCAGTGTTCAAACTTGGCTGATGCACCCACATCTTGAGGGTCGAGGTCCAGGCGTGGTGGTCTGAGGGCTCTCAGCAATGTCTGCTGTATCCGTTGCTGTTGTTGCTCCTCAGGTGTCGCCATTTAACTTTTAGCTAATAAAATTGATACGCTTATCAATTACTTCATAAAAGGTGATGAGTCGAAGAAGAGATGATGAGTCGAAAGAAGAGATGAATAAGGCTTTTATTAGCTAAGAAGAGACCATGCTTCTTCGTGAGTGACTGAACAAGTCTGAACGAAACCCACACAGTGGTGGGTGGAGTCAGCTGAGGCATGCCTCCATACACAGCGCCACCCAGAGGTGGCAATATACAATACAGTGGTTTACCACACCCCCTATGCCATTACAGCCCCCATTAAATCTTCAAAGTGTTGCTACAGCAAAGGTAACAGAAATGGGAACCTGATAAGTTTCTCTGCCGACCAACAGTCCCTCAAGTGTGGAAGCGTGCAGCCCCTCCAAACGTGTCTCTCTGAGTGTGCGTAGGCAGAAGAGTTTGCCGACGGGAGAACACAGGAAGTGCGCGCCTTTAAATAGCGCTCCCCCAGCTCCCAGCTGACTGTGCACCGTCCCCCTGTAGCTGTTGTTCCTGCTGCCAGGCGCTGGAGCAGGGGGCACGACCCAATTTTGCGTCCAGGGTGCTGCGCGCATGGATGACGTCACGATCTCCGGGCGCAGGAGATCGTGGCGCTACTGTTTAGCGCCACCGCTAATCCGCAGCTGAATATCTCGAGCGGCGCTACAATCACCGCTCAGGGGTGGTAAGTGGTTAGTGACCCCCCGGAGGCGCTAACGGGCGGCGCTAACCAAACAAATTTCGACCCCAAAGTTCTAGAGAGAGGGTTTTTGATGGGCTGAATGTTGTTTATTTATCCTTGACTTTTAATGCTTTCATGAATTGTATGGGGGTGGGGGGTAAGTGGGGAGGAGAAGAAGTGTGTTGTATATAGTGGGAGGTTCTCTTTCGCTTCACCAATGGGAGTTTGGATGACCTCTAGAAGTAAAGCAGTCTCCCCCACTGTATTCCTGGGGCAGGGGAGCAGTTCACACTTGATTGCATTTTGTATTACCCTCCTGCCTCGTGTAAATATTTATTGTTTGGGTCTTTCTCAAGGGTAGATTTCCCTTGATATATTTTGCTTGAGGGAACTTCACAACATAAACCTTTAGTACCTTCATGTAGATCTACATCTGTGTTGGTTCTAAAGTGTGCCCTTCTTCCTTCTATTAATAACTGGATTTATCAATGCATGATAACTATGAAATGGGTTTAGTTTTGCTTATCTTGTATTACCATAGTTCCTGTTCATAGCTGCATCAAACATATTTTTAAAATGCGCAGAATTCTTTTTTTAAAAAGGTACCATTTGCCACAAATATAGTTGCGGATGTTAATTCTGTTTGACAGTACAAAGCAATCCATATTGAGACCACGCAATTAACCTCTTAAACGTGCTGGATAATGCCATTGCTATTGGTAACACCTTAAGCTAGTCACGTCATCCTCCTTCCTATCATTACAAGCTGTGGAACGACAAACCCATTCAAGGCAGATGCATAGTAACAATGTTATCTTGCTGAGCAGATCGTGACTTTAAGTTTCAAAACTTCCTGTTACTCAACAAAACGTAATCACGATTTCAGTCCTTGGCCAAGCCGTTGGGTAGAATGTTTGCAGTAGCGTTCCAAATGGATACTGTCCATCTGCCTCCTACCACCCACCCGTAATTTTTGTACATGTAGGAATTCCGAACATTGTAAAGTATTGGTTGATAGGATTGCCTTCTCCTCACAAACTAAGGTGATGCCCACAAAGAACATTGATTAAGCGTCCATTTTAGAAGTCAGATTTTACAGATTGCAATGACTATATTTACCGTTAAAGTTGTGTAACGCAATATTAAACAACATGCAGGGTTTCTTCTACTTCTTAACTTAAACTCCAACTATAGCGTACAGAAAAAGCCCTAGCCGATGAGATTGACTCTGTTCTTGTAACATTTACAGGGCACATCCAGTACAAGCTCGTGTTTAGTTGGTCTGCAGACATCCAAACTATCAATATCTGAAAGGAATGTACACCACAGGAAACGGTCAAGGTTAGGTGAAAACACATGTTGTTTGTCAACTACTAAACATCTGAACTGGCAGGTGAACTAGGGCAGTTACTGTTCTAATACTCTTCTCTCTTAGGCAGTCCCTCGGAACCGAGGATGACTTGCTTCCACATTAAAAATGAGTTCTCAGGTGACTGGTGAGTCCAATGCAGGACCTACAGTCTCTGTCACAGGTGGGGCAGACGGTGGTTGAAGGGGCGGGTGGGTGGGGTGCTTGGGTTGACGTGCGCTCCTTGCGCTGCTTGCGCTTGGCTTCCGCTTGCTCCCGGCGAAGAGACTCGAGGGGCAGGATTTTCATTGGGCCGTGGAGGCGTGATTGGAGGCGTGTGGGGGGTTAAAATTGCAAAAACTGGCGGGCGGGCCCAACCCCGCCTCCATCCCGCCTCCAAGCAATTTTCATTAATTTGTGTCTAATGGTCCCTTCTCTGTCCCGCCTCCAAGAGGCGGGATAGGCCGTTAAGGCCCTTAACAAGCACTAAATTGCCTCTATAATGCCATTTTGAAAGGCCTTTGCAATTTTAACCCTTTTCCCATGTGAAACACGCCTGTTTGGTCTCCCCAGTGTAGAGGAGACCGCATCGTGAGCAGCGAATACAGTATACTAGATTGCAAGAAGTACAAGTAAATCGCTGTTTCACCTGGAAGGGGAAAACACCCCTTCCAGGTGAAACAGCAATTTACTTGTACTTCTTGCAATCTAGTATACTGTATTCGCTGCTCACGATGTGGTCTCCTCTATATTGGGGAGACCAAATGCAGATTGGGTGACCGCTTTGCGGAACACCTCTGTTCAGTCTGTAAGGGTGACCCCGAGCTTCCGGTCACCTGTCATTTTAATTCACCGCCCCATTCCCACTCGGACCTCACCATCTTCGGCCTCTTGCATTGTTCCACGGAAGCTCACCGTAAACTCGAGGAACAGCACCTCATCTTCCGATTAGGCACTTTACAGCCTTCTGGACTCAATATCGAGTTCAACAATTTCAGATCATAACCTCGGCCCCTATTACATTTTTACTTATATTTTTTATCCACACCTTTGTTTTGGCCTTTCCCCCCCCCCTTCTTTTTTTTCTCTCTCCCACATGGCAGCTGTCTCCCATTCTGCCAGCGCATTTCACACCTAATCTAGAGCCGTCTTTTGTCTCCACTAGTCCTATCACCATCTCGTCTCATTTTGAATACCTCTTAATGTCTCTTCTCTTTTGTTCTCTCCCAGCCTGGCCTCTTAATCTATTTCATTTCCTGTGCTTCTTTAGTCTTGACAAAGGGTTTTCACCCGAAACGTTGACTCTATTTTCTCTCCACGGATGTTGCCTGGCCTGCTGAGTTTTTCCAGCATTTTCTGTTGTTATTTCGGATTTCCAGCATCTGCAGTATTTTGCTATCGCTCTACAGACACAGGGCCAGCTACCTCAACATGACTGAGCAGCTTCGACTTTCGCGAGAGGTGGTGACTGACATCTGCGCAATGCTGCAACAAGACCTGCAGGCCAGAGGACCAGGTGGACAACCCTTACCAGTGGCCATCAAAGTCACCACCGCACTCAACTTTTTTGCCTCAGGCTCATTCCAGGGATCAGCAGCAGACATCAGCGGCATCTCCCAGGCGGCCGCACACACTTGCATCATGCAGGTAACCGATGCCCTCTTTGCCATCGCGCACAATAACATCCATTTCACCAAGGATCAAGCAAGTGTCATGGCGCGTGCGGTTGGATTAGCTAATCTGGCAGGCTTTCCAAGGGTGCAGGGCGTCGTTGACTGCACACATGTGGTCCTTAAGGTACCCCATCGCAATCCAGGCATTTTTGTCAACCGCAAGGCCTTCCACTCCCTTAACGTTCAGCTGGTGTGTGAACACAAGAAGGAAATTTTGCATGTTTGTGCCAAGTACCCTGGCAGTTGCTATGACTCCTTCATACTGCGCCAGTCTAGTGTGCCTCTGCTATTCAGGCCGCCAGACCAACTTAATGGATATCTACTTGGAGACAGGGGCTATCCCCTGAAGACGTGGCTAATGATGCCATTGAGGAGCTCATCCAATGAAGCTGAGGAGAGCTACAACTCCAGCCACATGTCCACCAGAGCCACAATCGAGCAAACCATCAGTTTGCTGAAGATGCGCTTCAGATGCCTGGATAGATCAGGTGGAGCCCTGCAGTACTCAGCAGCCAGGGTCTCCAGGATCGTCGTGGTTTACTGTGCACTTCACAACATGGCACAGCGTCGAGGCTTGCAGATTCCTGAGGACCAAGTGGCTCATCATATATCCTCCTCAGATGAGGATGAGGAGGAGGAGGTGGAGGAGGAGAGCGAAAATGAACATCTTGCAGAGGCCCATCAAGCAGCGGCAGCAGTACGCGAGAACATTACTGCCCGGGATGCAAGGAACGCACTCAACTTGGTCAGATTTGCTTAACCTAGCCAATCAAGCACTTTTGCCTCGCAGCTTCTTACCTGAGCATCGACAATGGCCAAGGACCAGTGGATTCCTAGCAATTTGACCACCATACTGACAATTGCAAGTAATCCTAAGCCCTCAATGTGAAAGTTCCATTCGCGAAATGACACATGCCACAACTACAGCAGTGGCCATCAGATTTTTTATTTACGTTATTCATCTGATGGCTTTTTCACAGAAAACATCAAATTTCACCCAAGTGACTACCTCTGTGACTATTTGTGCAGTATCTTTCTCTAACGCGTGCTCCTACGTGGTGCTTCCCCTGTGGCTTCAGCAGATGTGGAGGCCCCTTGCTCACTTTCCTGCTGCTCCTGTCTCGACACCTTTGGCGGGCGTCCTCTGGGGTTGCGAACCTGTGAGGGCTCGGCAACAGTCTGCTGCTCCTGCGGCTGTGCAGGGGTTGAAACGCCGATCTCAGTTGGGTGTGGACTCTGGTGGGGCTCTGACCGAGGGCTCTGCAGTGGCATGGTCGTGTGAGCGCTTGGAGAGGAGCCCCCACTTCCTTGATGTCTGCCACCAACTTCCCTCTCATGGGTCAGGTCCCCCTCAGCGCTTGCAAGTGGCTTGAGAGCACCTTGCTGCACATCAGGGGGGCCTTGGGGATCCGTATCTGCACTGGCAGTCCTACTCAGAAGGACTTCCGTGAAGGTCTGGTTTCTCTGTACAATAGATGACCATCGCTCCTCCAGAGATGTCATTCTATTCTGAACACTCACCATGTTTTCTGCACTCTGGCGACTTATCACCTCCATGGAGGTTGCCATCCTTTCCATGGTGATGCGTTCATGCGCCAATGACTCCACAAAGGCTCTGCTCATGTTCGCTATGGACTCCTCCATTCGCTCCACACTCGCTGCGACCCTGGAGACAAAACCTGCCAGAGACTTCTGCATCTGTTCCTGGAGTTCCAGCACCGCTGATCTTATGGATGGTCCCAGAGGCAGAGGGTCGACATGCAACTGAGCCGAGCTGGCAGAGTCCTGCGCCCTCCGACTAGGACTCTCCACTGCTGTCCCTGTCTCCACAATCTGCTGATGCTCACTTGTGAGCTGTAATACACCAGGTGACAACATTACGCTATCTCACGAAGGTCCCACCGATGTGTGAATGTCTGCGCTGGTGCTGGGTGCGCTGAATTGTGCTGACACTGCACCCTCAGAGGTTGCAGCTTCCTCTGAGGAGTCTGGATGCTCATGCTCTCCCTCCTGGCTAGTGGGGACGGGTGCTTGTGATGGTCCTGTGGGGGAGTAAAGGAAAGAGTCAGAGATGTGATGCCAAGGTTACATGCACATTGCATATTGCAGATGATCATAAGTCCATCTGTTAGAGCTTCAGAATCATTATCAGCAACTCATGCAATGTCAATGAGAGAGATGGAAAACTATTCTGTCACCAGCTTGCTGTGATGCACCCCTCTGTCTGTCCCCCACTTGCGCATCTTCCTCCACTCCTACGATCTCCAGGACTGCCTCCTCCCAGGGGGTGAGATGGGCTACTGAGGGTGGCCCTCCTCCTGTCCTCACTCTTTCTCGCTTATTGTAAGCTCTCTTTTTCTGCAATGAGGGAGACAAGTGGAGGTTGAGTGACAATGAAGGAGTGAGTGTAGAGATTCCATAGCATAGATACTTAGAAGGAGACAAAGATGGTGTGAGGTGGCAAGACCAAGGGCCCTCCCTGTGTGTTGTCAGTTGTTTTCATAGCATCACAGTGATAGGGAGTATGAGGGCTGCATAGTTGAATAGTTAGGTGAATGTGACCATAGAGAGAGAGGGAATGGGTAAGGGTGCATGGATGTCAGTGTCAAGTGGGATGTGGAGGTAGAGATTGCTAAAGCTGAGTGCTGGTGAGGAGAGGCAATGGGGATCATATTGAGGGCGATGGGAAATTCATACTTGGGTTTGACACCACGGAGTACAACAGCAGTGCATGTCACACCTGTTTAAACCTTCACAAAAGTCTGTTAGATAAGAGCATTTTTTATACCTTCCTGGAGTTGACTTAAATGTTTAGACACTCACATTTGCACTTTCTAAACTTTTCAACTTAACCCATGCCCAGAACAGAGCTCTCTCCTGGGCAGAATTGCAATATGAGCCAATATAAATGGGGTACTGCCTGACCGGCACCTGTGTCGGCCTGGTAGTTATAGCATAAATATGACATAAATTAAATAGAGCCTCATTTTATTGCTTGTGAATGCAGTGCCCACTCTATTTAAATACAATCTGGTTTTCCTCTCCCCAACCAAGGGACAACATTGCAGCCAATTTTAGCATTCCCTTGCCAACCCAGCCGAGATCATATAACTCCCGTTAGAACAGTGGTCAAACTGGGGACCTCTATGGCTTGTCATTGTCATTTTTTATTGCAATGTTTTAATGGGTTGCCAGGGTTTTTTTTTGAACTGATCTACCATTGACCGTGTCTCACAAACTCAATGTAGTAGGTCTCTAGAAGCTTCACTGAAAATCATAATTACTTAGTCAAATAATACTTGGACATCTGTTACTTGTGGTGATTAGGAGACCTATTCTGTTGAGGGAACTAAAGAGTGGATTTCCTAGAACAGTCTTGTAAGCTGTAATAAGCAAATGGCCTTGGGACATTGCCAACATGTCAACACTTTGGATTATTACTCTGTTTTGTAGATAGTGGAAATGCTTTGCAGAACTGCTTAACTTGTGGTATTTGAATATAAATTTATGGGTATGCCAAATGACCTGAATTTTGTACCTCAAAAAATAAGTTTGTATTTAGACCATGGAAAGAAATTCAGCAATCCATGTGTAAGAGTCAGTTAAATCTTTTCAGTTCTCATAAGGACCCGTAGCCACAAAGTAACAGCTACGTCTGAATGCCATCCTGTAGAAGTTATACTGGTTGTTGGCCATGGTTCCAGGAGTCATGGCAACAGCTCCTTTGGTGGGTGCAATAGCAGGGACTTGGGAATGTTATTGGCAACTAGATTACAGTGGAGGGTGCAATGTTAACAACATAGAATTGATACATGGGGATGACACCAGATCCTGAATTGTTCTTAGCACCTTGGGATCCAACTCCATCTTCCAATTGCATAGAAATTAACAGCACAGATTGAGATTTTTTGGCCCATTGTGTCTGTGTTGGCTCTTTGCTAGAGCAATAAAAAAACAAATTCCACTGCGCTGCACTCTCTCCGTAGCCCTGTATCTTCCCTTGCTTCCAATATTTATCCAATTTTCCTAAAAAGATGCATTAGTCTTTCAGTCACTGGATAGCAACCAAAGCATGAACCCCAGATGATTTTATTCCCCCTTCGTGCAATGTGTACCTAGAAAAATAGAAAAAGTTGACACAGCCCTAAAAAGCACAGAGCTCAAAAACAGCCCCGGAAGGATGCCTCTGACCCATGAAAACAAGAAAGGCATGAGATTCTTGTAACTGAAGCCAACTGTAGCAACTCAATTGCTTCCCTGGCTGAGATCAACTAAATCAGCAAAGAACAAGAATCAAAGCTGTGACATTATGGACTGTCTTGTTTAGTACTTTTTAAATGTTCTGAAATAGAATAAGAACACTGCAGTCTCGATGACAACTGTTGGTGTTCAATTTGTGCCACATCATTTAGTGGGATTGCCCTCCCGTTCCCGTTTTATTGCTCGCGCTGGTGGGCTACCAGGAGCTGCCAGGCCTCATATTAATGGCCCAGAACTTGGTGTCGGGGGCTTGCCGCGCGTGCAAGCCCCCGATCTGCACTCACCCTGCGCGCTGACATCTGGAGCCCGGGCCTGCTTGCATTTCCTGTCACAGGCCCGGTTCAGCTGTCGGCGCGCTGTGCTTACCTGATCCAGCGGCGTAGTTAGTGCGATGTGCTGGCTGGGATCAGGTGAGCACTGTACAACCAATCAGGGGAGGGGAAGGTTCATTCATGAGTTTGAGAGTAAGAACTGTCAAACTCATGAAAACTACGGGGGCCCAAAACACTATTTAAACTTTAAATAAAAATTTAAAAAACATCCCAATCATTAAATTAAGTATAAATAAGTTTTTTAAAAAAATTTAAACAATAATTTTTTTTTTGAAAAAAATAAATTTTTAATAAAAAGGGTCTAAAACTAAACTTACCTTATTGTAGATTCTTTAAAATAATAAACCTGTGGGGAAAAAAATTCTAAATTACACTAAAACACCACTTACCTGTAAAAATAAATACTTACATGTGCTTTTTACAAGCGTAAAGACCGGAGGCCTTTTGACATGCACAAATCCCCCAAAACAGAGGAAATCCAAGACGCACGCGCTGCCCCCTACAGCGCACGCGCTAGCCTCTTCACCTCTTGGGTTAGAGGAGAGGAAATGCCGGTTTTCAGCGCATGCGCCGTGCATGCTGAAAACCGGCATTTCCTCCGGCCAGATGCGTGAGTACCCCTTCCGTACTCACGCGTTTGGGGAGGAATTACTGCCCCATTATCATTATTGATAGGGCATGCTTGAGCTATACAAGTGAATTCTCCTCCTGGTTCAGAAAATGTGATGAATCACTATTCATGTTCCTGAAGGTGATTGATCGCTTTGCCCATTCTTCAGGTAGATTATTAATGAGATAAACTTTAGCCGAGTTCTGTTTCCTCACCCTGCCTGTGTATCTCACCTAGGTGGTTTGATAGTTACTGTAAGACCTGAGGTTATTAAATACCTTTTGATTAATTTCTCTTTTAACAGAATAGATGTACTTTTACCTCTCTGAATCAAAATTTATGTATTACAGGTAAGTGGATCCTCTTGTCTCTGATCTTGATTTCCTGGTATTTATTCCTCTTTGTTTAATAATAGAGCTATTTACAAAGGAATTGATAGAAGTATAGGCACCTGCACAGATTCAAAGCGGGCTTAGGTAAGTTGCTGAAACAATAATAGTTAAGGGATTATGAAAAGTGTGAATCATTGGGGTCGATTTTCGTGGAGCCGTCAGGCGGGGTTTCAGGTGTGTGGGGGGGGGAAATCCCAAATTTGGGGGTCCCAACACCATCCCGCCCAAAACCCTGCTCCACGCAACTTTCAGGGGCGGCGGGTACCCGCCCCGCACTGGGACCCACCGAAACCAGGCGGGAAGGGATTAGTGCCAATTAACTGCCTGTTAACAGGCAGTTTTTAGCCTAATCCCTATTTTGAGGGGTTTCGTGTAGGTTTCCCGACGGCTCCAATCCATGCCAGGTTAGAGCAGGCGGGCCGTCGGGTTGAAGGAGTTGGAGGGGTCGCGATGTCGGTGCTCAGGTGAGTGATGGGTGCATGAGTGCAAAGGTAAGTGTGTTTGGTGTCTTTAAAGTGTGTAAAGAACTTTTACTTACCTGTACTTACCTTAACAACCTTTCTTCCTGCAGCCGTCGGGAGCCCATCACTCAGCCGGAACTTAAAGCTGAACGGCTGCGATCTGTGAAAAGTGACAGCCTTCAGCTTTGAGTGCCGATGTGAGTTCTAACTGAGTCTATGCAGAAGGACTCATGTCAGAACTCAGACTGTCAGTGTTTCACAGCTTCAAACAGCTGTGAAACACTGATATTTCATCTGTCAAGAACTCTTGACAGATGAAATTGCAGTCTGTGACATCACCTGTTGCCGGGTGGCCCTTAATTGGCCTGCTGAGCCCGCTGGGCGGGCTCAACAAGGTCAATCAAGGGGAAATCGCGCAGATTGGCCGGACGTCGAAGTAGGCGGGTCTAAAACCTGAAAGTTGTAGTCCCGCCTTCTTCCCGACAGCTTCGGGAAAATCGACCCCATTGTGTCAAACTGCAAGAAACAATTTCTGTTAAGTGACCTCTTCAAATGGCTACAAATGAATAGCCTAATTTTTTTACCTCTCAGTTCTCCAACTCATTCATATTGCTCTTGCCCAGTCATTGCTAACTTCTCTGGCTCCCTGTCCCTTAGTGCATTGATTTCAAAATCCTCTTCCTCATCTACCAATCTTTATGTTGCCTTGCCCCACCCAACCTCTGCACCCTCCTCCAGCCCTACATTCTAACTAGCAACTTCCATTCTTCCAACTCTGATTCTGTGTATCCCTCCACTTCGTGCTGCACCATTGGCAGCAAGAACCATCCAGCACACTCCTAAACTCTACAATTCCCTTCCTAAAACCCTCTTCCTTGCTCCAACTCTCCTCACCTTTAGAATCCTCCTCTAAACTGATGTCCTTGCCCATGCCTTCAGTCATCACCTTTCCCCTAGCTTTACCCTAACTACTGCTGATGTCCAGCTCCATCTTTTGGATGAGACATTAAACCGAGGCCCCGTCTGCCCTCTCAGGTGAATATAAAAGATCCCATGGCACTATTTTGAAGAAGAGTAGGCGAGTTCTCCTGGCCAATATTTATCCCTCAACCATCATCACTAAAACAAATTACCTGGTCATTATGTGATTGCTCTTTGTGGGACCATGCTATGCGCAAATTGACTGCCGCATTTTCTAAATTGCAACAGTGACTACACTTCAATCGTACTTTGGCTGTGAAGTGATTTGGGACGTCTTAACATGGTGAAAGGCACTATATAAATGCATGTTCTTTCCTTTCTTGTTTACAAACTAAACTGTTGCATTTAAACATGTCGACTACTTCTCTGAGGTGTTTGGAGTCCAGCTGTGGGTAAATGGATCACTGTTAAGAATCACGAGGTCAGTGTCAGTGAGGTGGAGAACCTCCTCACCAATCTTTTATCTCACTTGGTGAATGCATTCCAGAAATCTGAAAGACTACATTGCAGAGCTGCATAGCGGGGATGGATTGGTTGTGTCAGGTTGACTAGAGACCCACTCTGCTCTGTCAAATGTCCCAGTTGGTTTGCATGCTCTGATGTATATTGTTCAAGGTGTCCATCAGCCAGAACTGTAGGTGATGAATGGAATATATCCATTTTTATTTTGTTTTCATCATGTGCTTTAAGGTGAGGGATGTCTGTACTAGGAAATTAAACCTGTTTTCTGTGTTTGGCACCCAGTGGCTGCATTGAACATTTCCAGCTCAGGAGAGCTCAAGTGCAGAATAAAACTATCTCTCCTCTTCAGCCAGTACATGAAATGTTCCATGCACCAGAAATCCTAGAAACAAAAAAGTTCCTGGAAATAGTTCAAATGAAAAATAGTTACAATATAGAAAAATAAAAAATAAACATTGCCAAAATTTGAAATAATATTGACCACAAACAATCCTTTAAAAAATTATCTTCAAAATTCAATTATTTTCCGTGCTTATTTTGTCAATCAAACTATTCCTCAAAACGTAACAGCAATTTTCAAGTAAATTTTAAAAACGTAAAGTCAATTAAAAGAAGCAAGTGCACATGTCTCTTGTACAGTCAGTGTGACTATGCACTCCCTGTTGTCCATTGCACTTCAGTGTCCTACCGTATCTCGGTCAAAATTTCTGACACATTTGTACCTTTTTAGCCAAAATGTTATATTCATGAAACAGCAGAAAAATCACAACGGAACTAGTTGATACTTTAACAATCATCAGGAATGAAATCCACCAATCGGGAAGTTCAAAAACAAAATCAAATCAAAAACGGACAGTGAGCAATAGCTGCCAATAAAAGCAAAGGAAAAATGATCAATTTACTTTAATTAAAACTTTTTGTGCCCCAATGTTATCCTCGCAGCCTGCCAAGCATGGGCTGCAACATAAAGCGTTAGAAATGACATGGTTCACAATAACACAATTAAAATTGCTGCTGATGTCCTTGTGGACCTTCATTAATGTTAATACCCAGAGGTCTCACCCTCTGCTCACAAACCTGGGCTGATACATCCCCAAAGCTAACGCTCTTCGCACCTGAAGGGAACTGTCAACTACATCTGCACCTACAATTCCCAAGTACTGCAGTCTCAATGCGCAACAGAATGATTCTCCCAGTGCAACTGGAAGGGTGCGTCATCTCCTGCGACTTTCTGATCTTATTTTATTTTGTTTTTTCGGAGTTGAAATCGAGTTGGTGAGTGAATATCTAAACTTTTTTTTTTAGTTAAAGTTTTGGATTTAAAGGATTTGTCAAATGTTTACAGTTTAATTATGTGAGGAGGCCTAGCTCAGAGAGAAAACACCACTTGTGCTTGCTTCTGTTTACAAATATTTTTTTTTCCAGTGCCGGCTTTAGGGGGCAAGCAATTGCCCAGGGCCCCAGGCCATGTGGGGATTCCACCAAGCTAACGTGGGTCATATCTTCAGTGTAATGGAAAACGTGAATTTAACCTCATAAGTCACCTTAAGGTGGCAAAATTTAATACATGGCGCTGTATAATTTTATGACAATTGTTAATCTAAAATGGCATCATTATCTTTTAACAGGTACATAGTAACAATTATTAGACTGAGTGATCTTAGTGTTTAATTCAGATTTGTATCTCTATATTCAGTTGGTAGCAATATATTTTTGTTCCCACACATTCTTGGCAAAGCTCAACAAGCACGCAATATTGATTTGCGAGGCGCCAACTGTTGCTTTCGTCCAAACAAATGGCGTTTGAAAATTCTACAATCCTGTGTTGACGTTGACGCTATGTTTGCTTGGGCAAGGCACTGGAGGGCAGCTGGCCCCCACTGAAAACAAACCCCAAGCACACTTTTTGAAGAGCAGGAAAAAGAGAAAACTGGTAGGACCATTCATAGTGATGTGTGATAATTGAGTGGAGGCAAGTAGATTGTGTAGGAATTATTAGCGGGGTTGGGGTTATTGTCTCTGGCCAGTCAGAAGCCTCTGAGCTGCTCCAGGGACCCCCGTGCGGTTTCTAATCGCTCCCCTATTCCTGGTTTTGACCGCCGGACTTATTCGGTAGCGATGGAGACAGAAAATGTGACTCGTGGTTGGGTGCAAAACAGACCAGTATTTATTGAAACAAAAAAAGAAAACAACTTAAAATAATGAATACAACACACCTGTGCCTGGTACAGCACTTTTGCTTAACACAGTTCACTTATCGTTTACTACAGCACTATTTTGCTTAGTGCAACACTCTTTTACTTAAATACAGCACATTTAATACAGTACACTCTTACTTAAATACAGCACTTTTAACTAGTGCAGCACTTTACTTCTCACAGTACTTAGTGTCTACTACAGCACTCTTCTGCTTAGTAGAACACTCTTACTTAAATGCAGCACTTTTTAATACAGCTACTTAGTGTCCACTACAGCACTCTTCTGTTTAGTGCAACACTGTTACTTAAATACAGCACTTTTAATACAGCTACTTAGTGTCCACTGCAGCACTCTTCTGCTTAGTGCAACACTCTTACTTAAATACAGCACTTTACTTCTCACAGTACACTTTAGTGTCTACTACAGCACTCTTTTGCTTAGTACAACACTGTTACTTAATAGGGGAGGAGAAAATGGACACAACAAGGGAAAATTGACTAAAATTACAGATTTAACAAAATTCCCATTAATTCCCACCCCTATACTTATTCTAAGTTGCCTTGTAATGGGCCAGAAAATGTATGCTCACCAGTGAAATGCCTGCTCCGTGCCCTTGCGGTCTTAGATTCTTCACCACCCTGAAAATGGAAATACCCCAGTGTTTAAAAATAACTGCTGGTATTCCACTCCCTTGGGCAGGCTCCTGAGTAGTAGATGGGGCATGGAGGTGAGGCTGCAGAGAGAGAGAGAGATGGCTTCTTGAGAAGCTATCTTATACCCCATTTGGGGCTGAAAACTTCCCACCCAAATCTGGATGTATCTGGGCTGAACAAAAGGGATCCGATGTCCCCATTGACTGTGATGGGTTTTGGATGAATTACCCATTTCCCTTGTGATGGGTTTTTGAATGTATGATGGGTTTTTGAATGTATCCCCATTCATCATGATGGGTTTGAATAGAGCTGTCTCGGTTTGAAAAAACATGTCTATTTCCTTAATTGCTGAGTAAACAGCCTTTGGATGTTAGTGTAAACAAAGCCATTGTCCTGTGGTCACTGGAACCGCAATTGATTGGCAGTCTCAAGTGGTTAATCCTTTGTGTCAACATTGTAGACTCTCTGTAAACAAACATCGATTGTCCTGCAGGGAAACAACCCGAACTGCCTTTGATTGACAGTTTAAATACTCCATTGCTTCAGGGCTGGTTTTTTTTCTAAATCCTTTGTCAGCCATCTTTGATTTTCCATTTTCCTATGCACACAGACTGTGTGGTGTCTTCTGCCACGAGGTCGGACAGCCATCTTTGATTATCATTTTTCACAAACACACACAGGTTGCCTTTCAAGTCCTTTTTGTCAGCCCATGCTTTGAACAGAGACTGTCTTTTGTCTTCTGCCACGAGGTCTGATGGCCGTTTTGATCCCTGGATTTTTAAAGGTATATTCTACCCAGGTATTCTTTAATCAAAAATCAATCTTCGGAACTGTAGAAAATTTGGAAATTATTGAGAAATCCTACAATCTCCCATCGGATACTAAAACTTGCTTGTACTTTCCTGTCCAAAGGTGAGCAATAATTTCTGACCCCCCACAAACAACCTTCCTGTGATAATAATAATAACTTCTGGGAAGTTATGTGCACATCACTTCCTGTGAACTGTGAACTGTGAACTCTGTGCATACATCACTTCCTGTGCATACGTCACTTCCTGTGTTTGGACTAGTATAAATACTGAACTGCTCAGTATGGTAAAAGGGCTTCACCTAGAGGCATGGTGAAGACCGCTCTTGTATATAGTTTAATTATAAGTTACTTTAAAGCTTACTTTAAAGTTCCTTGATGTGTGAGACTCTTTTGTTACATCAATTTAAGCAACTTATTATTTACACTCACAAATACTAGACCTTCGGACAAACTCGGAGTTAAGGATCCAGGGAACCACCCATCATGGAAAACATCCTTAAACCTACTCATCTGGACTTGGACCCAAACGCACCAGCAGCTGGCAGGGTATGGAAGCATTGGTACCGTACTTTTGAGAATTTTCTTGATGAATGTAAAGCGAATGCTTCTACTAAACTGAGGATACTTATCAACTATGTGACCCCAACAGTGTTTGAATATGTTGATGAATGGGATAATTACGATGAGGTGATCCGGGCACTTAAAAAAACTATATGCCAAGACCGCAAATGAGGTCTATGCTAGACATCTACTGGCCACAGCCCGACAAGGGCCAGGGGAATCGATTAACGAATTCCTTCAAGAACTTCGCAGGCTCAGCGGAGATTGTAACTTTCAGGCAGCCTCGGCTGAGCTGTACCGCGAAGATATGATTCATGATGCTTTCATCTGCGGGATTGCCTCTCCATTTATACGCCAGCGTCTACTAGAAAGTAAAACACTTGAGCTACAAAAGGCTTTTGACCTGGCTTGTTCTCTGGATTTGGCAAAGAAAAATGCAGACCTCTATCAGCTGCCCAGATCTCGATCTGCTGCTGTAACTGCAACCAGACGATTCAAGTGGCCTCAGGTGAACCCTATCATGGAGGAATCTAATCCTGATGATAATTCTGATGAAGAAGAGGAGGATGACCCCACTTTAGCAGCCTCTTGGCAATCTAGGAAGGAATGCTTCTTTTGTGGAGATTCTTTTCACCCTAGGAAATTCTGCCCTGCTCGCAATGCGATCTGCAGTCATTGCGATAAAAAGGGACACTTTGCAAAAGTTTGCCAATCAAGAGCCTCTACGAGGGCCTATCCAGCTAAGGCCTACCGAACTGCCCCAATTAGGGCCTATCAAGATGCTCTGGCTAGGATCTATCAAGCTTCCTCTCGAGCTCTCTGCCGAAGAAGCACACCTAGAGTTTCAGCCACTCTCTGTGCAACCACACCAATTACAGCTGCTTGCCCACAGAACCTGTTTCATGCAGCTACAAAAGTTTCAATTAATGGGCATACCTTAGATGCCTTAATTGACTCAGGAAGTACTGATAGTTTCATTAGAGAGCAGATTGTTGCGAAATTGAAACTACATATCTTCCCATCGGACCAGGCAATTGCGATGGCACAGTCATCACTTAATACCAGAATCTCCGGCTTTTGTATTATTGATATGACACTTAATGGTCGCATGTATCCCTCCACCCGACTTTCGGTGCTCAAGGACTTATGTAGTGCTCTCATCTTAGGGCTGGATTTTCAAAAACAGCATAAGAAACTCACCATTGAGTTCGGCGGATCCAAACCTGGACTTACTATTTCTAATATACTGTCTAAATTACCATTTTGTGCATTATCAGCAGCTTCACTTGGTGAACCCTCATTATTTGCCAGTATTCCTCCTCGATGCAAACCAATAATAACGAAATCACGGCGCTTTAGTCAGGAAGATCAATCTTTTATTGAGGCTGAAATCTCTCGACTTTTAGCAAAGGATATCATCGAACCATGTTCGTCGCCCTGGCGGGCTCAAATCATCATCGTCAAGAACCCTCTAAAACCTCACAAACAACGACTATGCATTGATTATTCGCAAACCATCAATCAATATACTGACTTGGACGCCTACCCATTGCCACGCATTGATGATATGGTTAATAAACTGGCCGAATACAAAGTGTTCTCAACTTACGATTTAAAAAGTGCCTATCATCAGGTACCCTTGAAGGTCTCAGATAAGCAGTACACGGCCTTTGAGGCTAATGGACGGCTGTACCAATTTCGTCGCCTCCCATTCGGGGTTACTAATGGAATGGCTGTCTTCCAACAGGCAATGGATGGCCTGGTTAAGCAGGAAAACTTAAGGGACACTTTTCCCTATGTTGATAACATTACTATTGCAGGTCACGATCAACAGGAACACGACGCCAACCTCCAAAAATTTTGGGATGCCCTCCATCACCGTAACTTAACTTTGAATGAATCTAAATCTGTTGAGTCGCAACCAACCATCAACATCCTTGGCTACTGCGTAGGCAATGGTATCATTAAGCCAGACCCAGAAAGACTTTGCCCGCTCCAAGAGCTCCCGTCACTTAAGAATCCGGCTTCTTTACGTCGGGCTCTCGGTCTGTTTGCATGCTACGCTAAATGGATTCCTCATTTTTCAGACAAAATCCAACCCTTGCTGCATGCTCGATCATTTCCATTAGAAACAGCGGCTGTTGCAGCCTTTAACCTTCTCAAAAAACAGTTGGAGAAAGCGGCTCTTCACTCCATCGATGAGAATCTCCCTTTCATAGTCGAATGTGATGCCTCGGAGGTGGCGATCTCGGCTACTCTAAATCAGGAAGGTCGTCCTGTAGCATTTATGTCCAGGACCTTGCAAGGTGCCGAGCTACATTATCCTCCGGTTGAGAAGGAAGCCACAGCCATCATAGAGGCGGTACGGAAGTGGAACCATTTCCTAGCTCGCCAGCACTTTACATTAATCATGGACCAGCGATCAGTCGCCTTCATGCTCGATAATCGAAAACGAACCAAAATTAAGAATAATAAAATACAGCTTTGGAGGATGGAACTGGCCTCTTTTGGTTACACCATTCACTATCGACCTGGCAAGGAGAATGTGGCCCCGGATACCCTCACACGAGCATTCTGCTCCACTATGTCGTCCTCTACTCTCATAGATGTCCATAATGGATTGTGTCATCCTGGCATTACGCGCATGCTACATTTCGTACGATCACGGAATCTCCCTTTTTCTACTGGAGATGTAAAGAAAATGTGCTCAGAATGCCGGCTTTGTGCAGAATTAAAACCTCAGTTCTTCCGCCCCTCAGATGGTATGCTCATACACGCAACCCAACCGATGCAACGACTTAGCATCGATTTTAAGGGCCCAGTACCCTCTTCAACTCGGAACACATATTTGCTCACCATGATTGATGAATATTCACGTTTTCCGTTTGCCTTCCCCTGCTCCAATATGCTGGCGTCCACAGTAATCTGCTGCCTTGAGCAGGTATTTTCTCTCTGTGGCATGGCGGCTTACATTCACTCGGATCGGGGTCCATCCTTTATGTCAAGGGAACTCAAGGACTACCTCTCAGAATGGGGAATTGCTACAAGCAAAACGACGTCATATCATCCCATCGGAAATGGGCAGGTAGAGAGGTATAACGGTATCATCTGGAATTCCGTACATCTTGCTTTAAGATCTCGGGGCCTACCAAACCAGCAATGGGAAACAGTGCTTCCGGATGCATTGCACTCTATATGGTCCCTTCTTTCTACAGCCACAAATATTACACCTCATGAGCGGTTCTTTGGATTCCAGCGTCGCTCATCTTATGGGACATCCCTCCCATCATGGCTAACTACTCCTGGACCTGTACTACTCTGAAGATACGTTCGGACGTCTAAAAATGACCCTCTCGTAGACGAGGTCAAACTAACCGATGCCAACCCCACCTATGCATACATACGATATCCCGACGGCCGAGAATCTACCGTATCATTACGGGATCTGGCTCCCTGCCCACCAGGACCTAGTGGGACATCGAGTGATGGTATTTTACCAGGAGCCTCTTGGAACCTACCGGGTACCCCCCTCCAGGGTCCTGATCTGACACCAACTAGCTTGGTGCCGGTAGAACCCCGTACTCAAAGTTGCGACCCTCCCAGTACCGTGCACCAAAGTACTGATCCACCACAGACCAGCTCTGCACCTCCCTCTGAACAGAGACAGACCGACTCTGCACCTATTGGGACTCGTACACGAAGCCATGATCTCCCCGACCCTTCACAGGGTAATCCAGGCCACACAGACTCTGACCAATGGCCAACAGCATGTAAGCGGACCAGCGACCCTCTATGACGGGAACCCAAACGGGTGCGACTCTTCCTCATTCGGCGGCTGCAGAATAAAAGGAAGACCACAGCCTTCTAATCTCGCAGGAGGGAAGAATGTGATAATAATAATAACTTCCGGGAAGTTATGTGCACATCACTTCCTGTGAACTGTGAACTGTGAACTCTGTGCATACATCACTTCCTGTGCATACGTCACTTCCTGTGTTTGGACTAGTATAAATACTGAACTGCTCAGTATGGTAAAAGGGCTTCACCTAGAGGCATGGTGAAGACCGCTCTTGTATATAGTTTAATTATAAGTTGCTTAAAGCTTACTTTAAAGTTCCTTGATGTGTGAGACTCTTTTGTTACATCACTTCCCTTAATACTTATGTAGATCTATCTTTGATCCCCGACACCTCCATCTCCCCTACCCAGAGAGAAGCGCAGTACACGGTAGGCATCTATCGACAGAAGAACAAGATTAATTAAATAGTCAATACACGGAGGGGTCCAATGCCCCTGCACCACTTGCATTCACAATAATTCAAGCATGGAGGGGTCCAATGCCCCTGCACCACTTGCAACATAGTTTTTAACATGATACAACATCTTCAATGGGATTAACACCAAGCCAACATATCTGCTAAAAATACAAATGGAAGAAAACAAGTTTCCTTTTGTTTTTATTTAAAATGCAATTGTCTGACACTTTATTAGATGGCACTATTCTTCAGCCATAAATGTATTTTAAATTTTCACCATGCAAACATAACAATTCATAGGCATATGCAATTTGTTCCCTTAACTCCAAACAATAATTAACAAGCTTTGTAAATTCTTAATCTTAATCGAGTTTCCAATAACAGTTTAAATGTTGTGGGCATCTGCTTCCTGCAGACCCATTCCTTCATGGACTAGGGGTGCTTCCTCTCTTGAATCACCCAAAACACGATGGTCCTCTGTATCTTCCGGAACTCTGGAAAAGACTAAAAAAAATCTGGCCAGATCCCCTGGCTCGGGGGAGTGTGATCAGGTCCTGCGACCTCGACTCACAATACAATTCTGGAACGGTACCATACTTAAAACTTATACACTAATAATACCACTACTGAATTTCAATATACAATCTAAAATTAACAGGCACTACCTTAATCCTTCATTGCACATTACTTGCGCAAAGCTATATACAAGCGCCGCCCGTCTCCGGGCAGCCAGCCTAATCCCTGTTTGGGCTGCCACAGGCTGCTCCCTGCGGTGTGGCTGGACTGATTCCAACTTTTGGTCCCTCGCAACTTATGGCTGCTGGTTGGGGACTTCTGCCTTTTGGCTTCTCCCTGACTCGGGAGTCCACCCTACTCCACTGGAAAGTGGGTGACCATATTTTCTTGAGCTGGGGTACCCGAAGAGACCTCCTAGGGAGTGTCGCTGGTGGGACTACCCCAGCGAGCAGACCTTAGCTCGGGTCACACTCCCTGCTCCCTCCTCCTTTGGGTCCCTCCCTTCCTAAACCTGGGCTGGGGACAGGCAATCCCTTGCCACTGGCTGTCGGTGGCTGAGAGCCTTCCCCTTCAGGTCTAAAACCTGGTTCAAGCTCCTCCCCGGAGTCCCACAAGAGAGGGGGAATCGCTCGGGCCAAGTGCTGGGGGACTTCTCCTCTCATACACACGACTGCGCCTGCGTGAGCAGTCTGTGTGTGTGCGCGCGCCGCAGGCAGTGGATTTCTAATCTCATGCATAATCCCAGCTGCCTGTTTCCCTGCCCCCGGCTCAAACAACCTGCATTGTTTGATATAACTGGCTGCCTGCCAGTAATCCTGTTCAAAATCCTTTTCCCTCACCAGGGCGGCTTTAAAGGTGGAGTCTTGGGCTTGGACCTGCTTTTGGTCCGGGGCCAAAGCTATCCCCTGTGTGCCCCCCTTTAAAGCCATATTCAAGCTTTCTATCTCTGCCCTACAGGTGCCATGATCTGCTTCCTCAAACCCTTGCTCACAGGCCAGCTTACATGCTGCCTTTACCTCCCTGACCTTTTCCTCCTGCTCTTTTATTTCTTGTATGAGGCGAGCGTTCTCCTCCCGCACCCTCATTTCATTGCTCTTGGCCTCTGCCACTAGGCACTTCAGGTACTCTGACTCGTGCCTTGTGTGGCTTTTGCTCTCACTAAACTGAACCACCAGGCGCTCTATCTTGGCCTGGTATTCTTCAACCTCCCATTCCCTATCCCAACTCTCTGCTCTAGATTCCCTAAGCCTGCGGATAACTTCCCCAAGCCTGCGGGCACCTAACCACAAACAAACTAGTGGGATAAAAAGAAAACCAATAACTGCTGCTCTCTCCAGACCCAAACCACCATCTGCTACATCGCACACCATTGCCGATGGTCCTGCTGCGGTCGCCATTTTGTAGGAATTATTAGCGGGGTTGGGGTTATTGTCTCTGGCCAGTCAGAAGCCTCTGAGCTGCTCCAGGGACCCCCGTGCGGTTTCTAATCGCTCCCCTATTCCTGGTTCTGACCGCCGGACTTATTCAGTAGTGATGTAGACAGAAAACATGACTCGTGGTTGGGTGCAAAACAGACCAGTATTTATTGAAACAAAAAAAGAAAACAACTTAAAATAATGAATACAACACACCTGTGCCTGGTACAGCACTTTTGCTTAACACAGTTCACTTATCGTTTATTACAGCACTTTTAACTAGTGCAGCACTTTACTTCTCACAGTACTTAGTGTCTACTACAGCACTCTTCTGCTTAGTAGAACACTCTTAGTTAAATACAGCACTTTTTAATACAGCTACTTAGTGTCCACTACAGCACTCTTCTGCTTAGTACAACACTGTTACTTAAATACAGCACTTTTAATACAGCTACTTAGTGTCCACTACAGTACTCTTCTGCTTAGTGCAACACTGTTACTTAAATATAGCACTTTACTTCTCACAGTACACTTTAGTGTCTACTACAGCACCCTTTTGCTTAGTACAACACTGTTACTTAATAGGGGAGGAGAAAATGGACACAACGAGGGAAAATTGACTAAAATTACAGTTTTAACAAAATTCCCATTAATTCCCACCCCTATACCTATTCTAAGTTGCCTTGTAATGGCCCAGAAAATGTATGCTCACCAGTGAAACGCCTGCTCCATGCCCTTGTGGTCTTAGATTCTTCACTACTCTGAAAATGGAAATAGCCCAGTGTTTAAAAATAACTGCTGGTATTCCACTCCCTTGGGCGGGCTCCTGAGTAGTAGATGGGGCACAGAGGTGAGGCTGCAGAGAGAGAGATGGCTTCTTGAGGAGCTATCTTATACCCCATTTGGGGCTGAAATCTTCCCGCCCAAATCCGGATGTACCTGGGCTGAACAAAAGGGATCCGATGTCCCCATTGACTGTGATGGGTTTTGGATGAATTACCCATTTCCTTTGTGATGGGTTTTTGAATGTATGATGGGTTTTTGAATGTATCCCCATTCATCGTGATGGGTTTGAATAGAGCTGTCTCGGTTTGAAAAAACATGTCTATTTCCTTAATTGCTGAGTAAACAGCCTTTGGATGTTAGTGTAAACAAAGCCATTGTCCTGTGGTCACTGGAACTGCAATTGATTGGCAGTCTCAAGTGGTTAATCCTTTGTGTCAACATTGTAGACTCTCTGTAAACAAACATCGATTGGCCTGCAGGGAAACAACCCGAACTGCCTTTGATTGACAGTTTAAATACTTCATTGCTTCAGGGCAGGTTTTTTTTCTAAATCCTTTGTCAGCCATCTTTGATTTTCCCTTTTCATATGCACACAGACTGTGTGGTGTCTTCTGCCACGAGGTCGGACAGCCATCTTTGATTATCGTTTTTCACAGACACACACAGGTTGCCTTTCAAGTCCTTTTTGTCAGCCCGTGCTTTGAACAGAGACTGTCTTTTGTCTTCTGCCATGAGGTCTGACAGCCATTTTGATCCCTGGATTTTTAAAGGTATATTCTACCCAGGTATTCTTTAATCAAAAATCAATCTTCGGAATTGTAGAAAATTTCAAAATTATTGCGAAATCCTACCATTGGAACAAGGAATATAAAACACTTGTGCACAATGGGTGGATGTCTATTGTCATGGGTAGCCGAGGAATAGTATTTTGTGTAACAAATTACCGATAGATCATCCAAGTGGGCAAGACAACACCTCCAATGACAGCCCACCTCCGTTTGCAATTAAAATCACATCAAAGTTTGCCTTGATAATTCAGTGGTCAACTTTTACACTAATGGACCCTGATGGCTGGAAAAAAACAAGTGGCCAATTTTTTTCATTATTTCCACCTTCAAAATGGATGCAAGAGCCAGGAATCTCAGGGGAAGTGGGGGGGGGGGCGCGGGGTGGCGGAGGGTAAGTACTTTGAAAGGATAAATAACTTTTTTTAATTCTTATTATGTTTGATTCTTGCAATATTAACATATGGAGCTGAATTTTATTGTTTGAGTTTCCAGCTTCACAAAAATGATGTAATGGCACTGATGAAGTGAAGACATTGGGGCAGAAATTCCTCCCCAAACGCATGAGTACAGAAGGGGTACTCACGCGTCTGGCCGGAGGAAATGCCGGTTTTCAGCATGCACAGCGCATGCGCTGAAAACCGGCATTTCCTCTCCTCTAACCCAAGAAGTGAAGAGGCTAGTGCGTGCGCTGTAGGGGGCAGCACGTGCGTCTTGGATTTCCTCTGTTTTGGGGGATTTGTGCATGTCTAAAGGCCTCCGGTCTTTACGCTTGTAAAAAGCACACGTAAGTATTTATTTTTACAGATAAGTGGTGTTTTAGTGTAATTTAGAATTTTTTTCCACAGGTTTATTATTTTAAAGAATCTACAATAAGGTAAGTTTAGTTTTAGACCCTTTTAATTAAAAGTATTTTTTTTTCAAAAAAAAAAATTATTGTTTAAATTTAAAAAAAAAATTATTTATACTTAATTTAACGATTGGGATGTTTTTTAAATTTTCATTTAAAGTTTAAATAGTGTTTTGGGCCCCCGTAGTTTTCATGAGTTTGACAGTTCTTACTCTCAAACTCATGAATGAACCTTCCCCTCCCCTGATTGGTTGTACAGTGCTCACCTGATCCCAGCCGGCACATCGCAAAACTATGCCGCTGGATGAGGTAAGCACTGTGCGCTGACATCTGAACCGGGCCTGTGACAGGAAATGCAAGCAGGCCCGGGCTCCAGATGTCAGCGCGCAGGGTGAGTGCAGATCGGGGGCTTGCACGCGCGGCAAGCCCCCGACACCAAGTTCTGGGCCATTTTATTTGACAGCCTGAACTCCAACTCTGTACCACTGAATGATTAGGCTTGTTTTCAAGGGTTTCCACAACAACAATACATCAATGTATCAGGAAGGTTAAAGGAGGAATTCCTTAATGACCCCTGAATGTTTCTCCATTCTTCTCCCACAAATAGAGCAATAATGCCTCAAGCTGCCAGTTGGATCTCATGATCCACTGTGTTCAGTATTGTGTGAGGTATTTTTTGGGACCCAATTTAAATTTGCATTAGTTGGCATCACTGTGTCACATTTATGTGATTCCAAGGTGGTAAAATGGATGTTATTGGGCTGGGGGAGGTGTAGAAAGACTAGTGCATCCCCTCAATAAAATGATAGAGGTCATTTTGCACTAGGGCAATTTCCATCCCTCCATGGCAACACCACAGAAACCTGAACCAGTACTAATGAGGAGGAGCATATCGTCTACTGTTTGCATATCCTAAATTTGCATTCAGGTTATGGACTGCTGCCCAGATGCGATTTTGTGTTCCTGAAGTCTGATAAATTGACCAAAGTCTTCAGAATGTTTTCATAAAAATGAGGGTGGGGGTGCGGGGGGGGGGGGGGAAATCAGATGAGCAAGCTTCAGGAGTTAACAATCACATCAGATGGATACAAAAACATGAAAATGTTTATTCACAAGGAAGAATAATTACAAAAAAAGAGTCCTCTGAGAGCCACAGTCACAGGCAACACTCCCAATCTGAGACCAACTCGGAGGTTTGGTCTCCAGAAGGGGCTGGCCATATGAGACATGGCATGTTATATCACCTTGTTTGTACTATTGTACACATTCACCTCTTGCTTATGGCAAATAATTATCTAAAAGTAAGTTCTTTTTCCCCTTTTGCTGCAGTTGAGACAGGAGAAGGTGGTCCACACCTATTTCCCACAGCAGCCATCCTGTGACCACTGAGATTGCCAATTTGGGACAGTCTTGTGCCCTAAGTCCATGCTTGCTATGAACTGGGCAGATGACACTTTCATCCCATCAGTCTGGGCTGGATTTGAACCCAGGAGCTCGAGGTAAAAGATTGGTGCCTAACCCACTGCACCACCCACTTCCCCAAACATTGGCTTTAAAGACATTCTGGGAACCCTGTTGTGAATTTTTGATAGTTTAGGATTTCATTCAGAATTGTTGACTTACATTCATAGACTAAATATGAAGGAGATTGAAAGTTTAGGGGCAGAATTTTTTTTAGTGTGAAGTACTCTCTCCCCCGCCCCCAAACAGAGATCTTGATATTCTTGGCGGGGGGAGGTGAGTATTTTAGGTGCAATTTTGTGTTTCATACTAGTGCTGCAACTATTAGTTTTTTATATTCTGAAGAGGAATAGTTATGTTTGTATATTACTGTGAGCCTACTATTTTCTTGGTGACTGTTTACTTATCTATTTACTGTTAATATATCTGTGGTAGTTTATACCCTAATCCACAATCTGTTGGTGTTTATTCTAGTGCTTTCCAAAACCAAGGAGATTGCATGGGAGGACAGGATATATCCAGTAAGCTCAAATGCAGTGGCATGGGTTTCCATTCGGTCTCTGGGCATGCTACATCTACCAAATATTGGGCAGGTAAAAACACATGCTAGCTTGTAGAGAGGGAGGGTTCGTTTACAGGACTGATCATTGGCACTGAACCAATACCTGAGCTGAAAGTACAAAAGCATTAAAAAAAAATCATATTTCTGTCAGGAGTCAAATGCCATGGGGATTAATACAAAAGCAAAATACTGTGGATGCTGGAAATCTGAAATAAAAACAGAAAATGCTGGAAATACTCAGCAGGTCAGGCAGCATCTGTGGAGAGATTAGGGATAGCATAAGATCCAAGGAGAGGACATATAATTTGGCCAGAAAAAGGAGCAAACCTGAGGATTGGGAGCAGTTTAGGATTCAGCAAAGGAGGACAAAGGGATTAATTAAGAGGGGGAAAATAGATTATGAGAGTAAGCTTGCAGGAACATAAAAACTGACTGTAAAAGCTTCTATAGATATGTGAAGAGAAAAAGATTGGTGAAGTCAAGCATAGGTCCCTTGCAGTCAGAATCAGGGGAATTTATAATGGGGAACAAAGAAATGGCAGACCAATTAAATACATACTTTGGTTCTGTCTTCACAAAGGAGGACACAAATAATCTCCCAGAGATGTCGGGGAACATAAGGCCTAATGAGAGGGAGGAATTGAATGAAATCAGTATTTGTAGGGAAATGGTGTTAGAGAAATTGACGGGATTGAAGGCCAATAAATCCCCAGGGCCTGATAATCTACATCTAAGGTACTTAAGGAAGTGGCCCTAGAAATAGTAGATGCATTGCTGGTCATCTTCCAAAATTCTATAGACTCTGGAACAGTTCCCATGGATTGGAGGGTAGCTAATGTAACCCCACTGTTTAAAAAAGGTGGTAGAGAGAAAACGGGGAATTATAGACCAGTAAGTCTGACATCGGTAGTGGGGAAAATGCTAGAGTCCATTATAAAAGATGTAATAGCAGAGCACTTGGAAAACAGTGACAGGATCGGACAAAGTCAACATGGATTTACAAAAGGAAAATCATGCTTGACTAATCTACTGGAATTTTTGAGGATGGAACTGGTAGAATAGATAAGGGAGAACCAGTGGATGTGGTCGATAATGTCCCGCATAAGAGACTAGCGTGCAGTTAAAGCACACGAGATTGGGGGTAAGGTGCTGTCTTGGATGGAGAACTGGTTGGCAGGCAGGAAGCAAAGAGTTGGAATAAACGGGTCTTTTTCCGAGTGGCAGGCAGTGACTAGTGGGGTACCGCAGGGATCGGTGCTAGGACCCCAGCTATTCACAATATATATAAATGATCTAGACGAGGGAACTAGATGTAATATCTCCAAGTTTGCAGACAACACAAAGCTGGGTGGGTGTGTGTGCTGTGAGGAGAATGCAGAGAAACTCCAGTATGATTTGGACAGGTTGGGTGCTTGGGCAGATGCATGGCAAATGCAGTATAATGTGGATAAATGCGAGGTTATCCACTTTGGTGGCAAAAACAGGAAGTCAGATTATTATCTGAATGGCAATAGATTGGGAAAAGGGGAAGTGCAACGAGACCTGGGTGTCCTTGTGCACCAGTCGCTGAAGGTAAGCATGTAGGTGCAGCAGGCGGTTAAGAAGGCAAATGGTATGTTGGCCTTCATAGCGAGAGGATTCGAGTACAGGAGCAAGAATGTCTTGCTGCAGTTGTACAGGGCCTTGGTAAGACCACAGCTTTAGTATTGTGTGCAGTTTTGGTCACCTTATCTGAGGAAGGATGTTCTTGCCATGGAGAGAGTGCAGTGAAGATTCACCAGACTGATACCTGGGATGGTAGGAATGACGTATGAGGAGAGATTGGGTCGATTAGGCTTATATTCGCTAGAGTTTAGAAGAATGAGAGGGGATCTCATTGAAACTTATAAAATTCTAACAGGACTAGACAGACTAGATGCAGGAAGGATGTTCCTGATGGCAGGGGAGTCCAGAACCAGGGGTCACAGTCTAAGGATAAAGGGTAAGCCATTTAGGACTGAGATGAGGAGGAATTTCTTCACCCAGAGAGTGGTGAAGCTGTGGAATTCTCTACCACACAAGGCAGTTGAGGCCAATTCATTAAATATTTTCAAGAAGGAGTTAAATATATTTCTTAAGGCTAAAGGGATCAAGGGATATGGGGAGAAAGCAGGGACAGGGTACTGAATTTGGATGATCAGCCATGATCTCATTAATTGGCGGAACAGGCTCAAGGGGCCGAATGGCCTACTCCTGCTCCTTTCTTCTATGAGAGAAACAGAGTTAACGTTTCAGGTCAATGACCCTTCATCAGAATCCATGGGGATTAAATTGGTTAGTCCCCAAAAATGGGCGCAGGGATTGTGATGCACGATTAACCCGCGCCTGTTCAGTGAAATGTGGTCAAGCCACCAACTTGGTGCTGCCTGTTAATTATAATGATTTCTGTGTGCAACCAGCGCTACCTGTTCATTGGCTGCACGCATCAGCAGGGGGCCCAATATTGTTACGAAAGCTAGCCTACACTACTTAAAGGGGAGGTGCATTGTGGCTGGAGCAGGTGCTGGGAGTCATTCTACGAGTGAATCTGACCTGGGAAAGAGTGAAGAATGGCTGACCATAGGAGAGAGTGGGAACCCGGGTTTTTGGATGCTGCACTGGTGGAGGAGGTGGAAAGGAGGAGGGATGTCCTGTATCCTCAGGGGGGCGGGAGGCCCTCCATACACACGATCAGAAGGGAATGGGAACAGATAGCCGCGGAGGTCAATGTCAGGAGTATAACCCCAAGGACCTGGATGCTGTGCCGGAAGAAGTTGAATGATCTCACACGAGTGGTCAAGGTCAGTGAATGCATCTTCAAATGCCATATCCTACCAACCGCACCACTAGCCTCAGCCACTGCTCAATTCACCATATCCCCATCACTCACCTACCAACAATCTCTATCAATCAGGACTCATACTTAATATTCATAGCTACACCTCACGCTCACACACTTAGCACTGTTACAATCCTCAGACTCACATCTCACAGCTTGCACACACTGCTAGCTATTCTACCATGTCAGCCACATCACCCAAACATATTGCACGACACTGGCACACTTCCCTCTCTCTTGCAGGAGAAGGTGGCACACAACAGGAGGCAGCAGGAATTAACTGGAGGGGGACAGGCACGCCTGCATGTTCTAACCCCCATAGAGGAGACGGTGCTGGCCAGTATGGGAAGGGCCATTGTTGAGGCCATGGCCACTGGCGGGGCTGAAGCCATTGAAGATGACGGTATCCTCATACCTAATCCTCCTTCTCACATCCCACTTCTTCCTCATCCCTAACTCGCTTCTGACTTACAAGCGCATGGAATACAGGCACCAAGGGAATGCACAAGGGCGATTAGTTTCTTTTTGTATGCAATATGTATTTAATTTATACATTTGGATTAGAATGTGTACTTTGTGTTGGCGTTTATTTTTGCATTGTGGGCAAGAGGACGATGTGATGGTCAGTGACAGAGGGAAGGTAAGGAATGTGGGACTATTAGTGAATGGGGAATTGGGGTTGAGGTTACTGGTATCGCTCTTGACTTGGTTGTTCATGTACAGCCCAGACAGAAAGGGTCTCTCTAGGTTGCCTGCTCCCTTCCTCTTCCTCCTCCTCCGCCTCCATGCCTCCTCCTCGTGCTCCTGCTCCTGCTCCTCACCTGATAGGCGGTGGCAAGGGCTGTTCTCTCAAGATGGCCAGGTTGTGTAGCATGCAGCAGACCACCACGAATCATGAGACCCGCTCAGCCGAGTACTACCGGGCTCCTCCAGAGCGGTCCAGGCTGCGGAATCGTTGCTTCAGGACGCCAATGGCCTGCTCTATCAGATTTCTTGTGGCTGCATGGCTCTCATTGTATGCATACTGCGCATGTGTGCATGGGTTGCAAACTGGAATCATGAGCCATGTTGTCAGCGAATAGCCCTTGTCACCCAGCAGCCACCCTTTGGTTTGCCATGGTGGTTGAAATACAGCTGGCATAGAGGACTGCCGCAGAATGAATGCATCATGACTGCTGCCATTGACCTGCATGATCATATACCAGCTGCACGGTGAGGGCGTGGAATGCCTTTCAGTTCAGGTACATGGCAGAGTTGACATGAGGCACCTGCAAAGCAATATGCGTGCAGTCAATGGCACCATGCACCATGGGGAAGCCTGCAATCCTTGCAATCCCTCGTGCTCGCTCTGCCTGCTTCTCTCTAGCAAGAGCGAATGAAATGAAATTGTCTTTCTTTTCATAGAGAGCCGCAGTGACCTCACTTATGGAGCAGTGCACTGCAAACTACGAGATGTTGCTATTGGGGCAGAAATTCCTCCCCAAACGCGTGAGTACGGAAGGGGTACTCACGCGTCTGGCCGGAGGAAATGCCGGTTTTCAGCATGCACGGCGCATGCGCTGAAAACCGGCATTTCCTCTCCTCTAACCCAAGAGGTGAAGAGGCTAGCGCGTGCGCTGTAGGGGCCAGCGCGTGCATCTTGGATTTCCTCTGTTTTGGGGGATTTGCGCATGTCTAAAGGCCTCCGGTCTTTACGCTTGTAAAAAGCACACGTAAATATTTATTTTTACAGGTAAGTGGTGTTTTAGTGTAATTTAGAATTTTTTTCCCCACAGGTTTATTATTTTAAAGAATCTACAATAAGGTAAGTTTAGTTTTAGACCCTTTATTAAAAATACTTTTTTTTCAAAAAAAAAATTATTGTTCAAATTATTTTTTTAAACTTATTTATACTTAATTTAATGATTGGGGTGTTTTTTAAATTTTTATTTAAAGTTTAAATAGTGTTTTGGGCCCCCGTAGTTTTCATGAGTTTGACAGTTCTTACTCTCAAACTCATGAATGAACCTTCCCCTCCCCTGATTGGTTGTACAGTGCTCACCTGATCCCAGCCGGCACATCGCACTAACTACGCCGCTGGATCAGGTAAGCACTGCGCGCTGACATCTGAACCGGGCCTGTGACAGGAAATGCAAGCAGGCCCGGGCTTCAGATGTCAGCGCGCAGGGTGAGTGCAGATTGGGGGTTTGCACGCGTGGCAAGCCCCCGACACCAAGTTCTGGGCCAATATCTCCAGCAGCAGCCTGGAAGGAGCCAGATGCATAAAAGTTCATAGCCACAGGCACCTTCACAGACACTGGAAATGCAATCCTTGCCCTGCTGTAAGGTTGGAGTTGTGGCTGCAGCAATTGGCAGATTTCAGTGACAACCTCCTTTGTGAAGCACAGACATCTCGAGTATTAGTCATTGCTGAAGTTCAGGTAGGAGAATTGCTCCCCTGACAAATTGGGTGTGTATGGCCTTCTGACGATAGCCCTTCTCCTCCTCCCTCTTCTAGCAGCTTGTCCTACTCTGCGTGGCCTCTCTTCATTCTCCCAGTCATGCTCTATTCCAAGAGGAAGGCCCACTAGTGCACCCATGTCTGGGAGCAATTGGTTTATGCAGAAGCCTTGAAGTCAGCAAGAAGTACTTCAGCACCTGCCATACCACTTCCTGTAGACTTTTGAAACTTGAAACAACTGTGGAAAGCACCAAAAACATGTAGAATTGTAGCAACCGCCAGAAGAAATAAACCAGCAGCATGTAAGTAGTTGATGATCCCTTTAAATAGCACTGGTTGGAGGGGGGTCCTTCATGCTGCGTAACGTCGTGTTCAGCTGTGCAAGGTTAAGAGAGGGCATAGGCTGGAGCGTGGAGTTCCAAAATGGCAGCACTGGCATCAAATCAGCATTGCACCCTGATTGATCTGCCTGTTCTGCATGCTTCCAGCGGACGTTAGGTGTGCGCACACTAACCCCTTTACCAATATGGCGTCCGGTGCACTTCACGTCAGAAGTATGCATGTACACCACAGATGCCATTTTACATAGAAACATAGAAGATAGGAGCAGGAGTAGGCCATTTGGCCCTTCGAGCCCGCTCCGCCATTCAATGAGATCATGGCTGATCATCCAAATTCAGTACCCTGTCCCTGCCTTCTCCCCGTATCCCTTGATCCCTTTAGCCTTAAGAAATATATCCAACTCTTTCTTGAATATATTTAATGAACTGGCCTCCACCGCCCTCTGTGGCAGAGAATTCCACAGGTTCACCACTCTCTGGGCGAAGAAATTCCTCTTCATTTCAGTCCTAAATGGCTTACCCTTTATCCTTAGACTATGACCCCTGGTTCTGGACTCCCCGGCCATCAGAAACATCCTTCCTGCATCTAGTCTGTCCAGGCCTGACAGAATTTTATAGGTTTCGATGAGATCCCCTCTCAATCTTCTAAACTCCAGTGAGTATAAGCCCAATCGACACAATCTCTCCTCATACGTCATTCCTGCCATCCCAGGTATCAGCCTGGTGAATCTTCGCTGCACTCCTTCCATGGCAAGAACATCCTTCCTCAGGTAAGGTGACCAAAACTGCACACAATACTCAAGGTGCGGTCTCACCAAGGCCCTGTACAACTGTAGCAAGACATCCTTGTTCCTGTACTCGAACCCTCTTGCTATGAAGGCCAACATACCATTTGCCATCTTAACCACCTGCTGCACCTGCATGCTTACCTTCAGCGACTGGTGCACAAGAACACCCAGGTCTCTCTGCACTTCCCCTTCTCCCAATCTATTGCCATTCAAATAATAATCTGCCTTCCTGTTTTTGCCACCAAAGTGGATAACCTCACATTTATCCACATTATAGTGCATTTGCCATGTTTCTGCCCAATCACCCAACCTGTCCAAATCGTACTGGAGTTTCACGACATCCTCCTCACAGCTTACCCTCCCACCCAGCTTTGTGCCATCTGCAAATTTGGAGATATTACATCCAATTCCCTCATCCAGATCATTAATATATATTGTGAACAGCTTGGGTCCTAGGACCGATCCTTGCGGTACCCCACTAGTCACTGCCTGCCACTCGGAAAACGACCCGTTTATTCCAACTCTTTACTTTCTGTCTGCCAACCAGTTCTCTATCCAAGTCAATACCTTGCCCCCAATCCCATGTGCCTTAATTTTGCACGCTAATCTCTTATGTGGGACCTTATCAAAAACCTTCTGAAAGTCCAAATACACCACATCCACTGGTTCTCCCTTATCTATTTTACCAGTTACATCCTCAAAAAATTCCAGTAGATTAGTCAAGCATGATTTACCTTTTATAAATCCATGTTGGCTTTGTCTGATCCTGTCACTGTTTTCCAAGTGCTCTGCTATTACATCTTTTATAATAGACTCTAGCATTTTCCCCACTACCGATGTCAGGCTTACTGGTCTATAATTCCCCGCTTTTTCTCTACCACCTTTTTTGAATAGTGGGGTAACATTAGCTACCCTCCAATCCATGGGTACTGTTCCAGAGTCTATCGAGTTCTGGAAGATGACCAGCAATGCATCTACTATTTCTAGGGTCACTTCCTTAAGTACCCTGGGATGTAGATTATCAGGCCCTGGGGATTTATCGGCCTTCAGTCCCATCAATTTTCCTAACACCATTTCCCTACAAATACTGATTTCTTTCAGTTCCACCCTTTCATCAGACCCTATGTTCCCCGGCATCTCTGGGAGGTTATTTGTGTCCTCCTTTTTGAAGACAGAACCAAAGTATGAATTTAGTTGGTCTGCCATTTCTTTGTTTCCCATTATAAATTCCCCTGATTCTGACTGCAAGGGACCTACGCTTGACTTCACCAATCTTTTTCTCTTCACATATCTATAAAAGCTTTTACAGTCAGTTTTTATGTTCCCTGCAAGCTTTCTCATATTCTATTTTCCCTTTCTTAATTAATCCCTTTGTCCTCCTTTGTTGAATCCTAAACTGCTCCCAATCCTCAGGATTATTGCTTTTTCTGGCCAATTTATATGTCCTCTCCTTGGATCTTATGCTATCCCTAATTTCCCTTGTTAGCCACGGTTGAGTCACCTTTTTTGTTTTATTTTTATGCCAAACTGGGATGAACAAATTCTGTAGCTCATCCATTCGGTCTTTGAATGTTTGCCATTGCCTATCCACCGTCAACCCTTTGAGTGCCATTCCCCAATCAATCCTACCCAACTCGCTCCTCAGACCATCGTAGTTTCCTTTATTTAAATTGAGGACCCTAGTCTCTGAGTCAACTACTTCATTCTCCATCTTAATGAAGAATTCGATCATATTATGATTGCTCCGACCCAAGGGGCCTTGTACAACAAGATTGCTAATTAATCCTTTCTCGTTACACAATACCCAGTCTAAGATGGCCTGATCTCTGGTTGGTTCCTCGACATATTGGTCCAGGAAACCATCCCGTAAACACTCCAGGAATTCCTCCTCCACAGTATTGTTACTAATTTGGTTAGCCCAATCTATATGTAGATTAAAGTCACCCATGATGACTGCTGTGCCCTTATTGCATGCTTCTTTAATTTCCCTTTTAATGCCATCCCCAACCTCCACCTTACTGTTGGGGGGTCTATATACCACTCCCACTAATGTTTTTTTCCCCTTAGTATTTCTCAATTCTACCCATACAGATTCCACATCATCAGAGCTAATGTCCTTCATTACAATTGTATTAATCCCTTCTTTAACCAGTAATGCTACCCCACCTCCCTTTCCTTTTTGCCTATCTTTCCTGAATATCGAATACCCCTGGATGTTGAGTTCCCAGTCTTGACCATCCTTGAGCCACGTTTCCGTAATCCCAACCAAATCATATTCGTTTACCTCTATTTGCGCAGCCAATTCACCCACCTTATTACAAATGCTCCTTGCATTAAGACACAAAGCCTTCAGGCTTGTTTTTTTAATGCTCTTAGACCTATTAGAATTATTATTTACTGTGGCCACGTTTGATTTAAACCGTTGATTTCTCTGACTGCCACTTTTGTTTTTCTCCTTCCTATCTTTTGCTTTTATCCCTGTTTCCCTTTCCTCTGTCTCCCTGCTCAGGTTCCCAACCCCCTGCCATTTTAGTTTAAATCCCCCTGAACAGTGCTAGCAAACCTCCCCGCAAGGATATTTGTCCCGTTCTGGTTCAGGTGCAACCCGTCCAACTTGTACAAGTCCCACCTTCCCCAGAAGCAGGCCCAGTGATCCAGGAAACTAAAGCCCTCCCTCCTGCACCAACTCTTTAGCCACGCATTCATCTGCTCTATCCTCCTATTCCTATACTCACTAGCACGTGGCACCGGGAGTAATCCAGAGATTACAACCTTTGAGGTCCTGCTCTTTAATCTGCTACCTAGCTCCCTAAATTCTTGCTGCAAGACCACATCCCTCTTCCTACCCATGTCATTGGTCCCAATGTGAACCACGACCTCTGACTTACCAGTTACATCCTCAAAAAATTCCAGTAGATTAGTCAAGCATGATTTACCTTTTATAAATCCATGTTGACTTTGTCTGATCCTGTCACTGTTTTCCAAGTGCTCTGCTATTACATCTTTTATAATAGACTCTAGCATTTTCCCCACTACCGATGTCAGGCTTACTGGTCTATAATTCCCCGCTTTTTCTCTACCACCTTTTTTGAATAGTGGGGTAACATTAGCTACCCTCCAATCCATGGGTACTGTTCCAGAGTCTATCGAGTTCTGGAAGATGACCAGCAATGCATCTACTATTTCTAGGGTCACTTCCTTAAGTACCCTGGGATGTAGATTATCAGGCCCTGGGGATTTATCGGCCTTCAGTCCCATCAATTTTCCTAACACCATTTCCCTACAAATACTGATTTCTTTCAGTTCCACCCTTTCATCAGACCCTATGTTCCCCGGCATCTCTGGGAGGTTATTTGTGTCCTCCTTTTTGAAGACAGAACCAAAGTATGAATTTAGTTGGTCTGCCATTTCTTTGTTTCCCATTATAAATTCCCCTGATTCTGACTGCAAGGGACCTACGCTTGACTTCACCAATCTTTTTCTCTTCACATATCTATAAAAGCTTTTACAGTCAGTTTTTATGTTCCCTGCAAGCTTTCTCATATTCTATTTTCCCTTTCTTAATTAATCCCTTTGTCCTCCTTTGTTGAATCCTAAACTGCTCCCAATCCTCAGGATTATTGCTTTTTCTGGCCAATTTATATGTCCTCTCCTTGGATCTTATGCTATCCCTAATTTCCCTTGTTAGCCACGGTTGAGTCACCTTTTTTGTTTTATTTTTATGCCAAACTGGGATGAACAAATTCTGTAGCTCATCCATTCGGTCTTTGAATGTTTGCCATTGCCTATCCACCGTCAACCCTTTGAGTGCCATTCCCCAATCAATCCTACCCAACTCGCTCCTCAGACCATCGTAGTTTCCTTTATTTAAATTGAGGACCCTAGTCTCTGAGTCAACTACTTCATTCTCCATCTTAATGAAGAATTCGATCATATTATGATTGCTCCGACCCAAGGGGCCTTGTACAACAAGATTGCTAATTAATCCTTTCTCGTTACACAATACCCAGTCTAAGATGGCCTGATCTCTGGTTGGTTCGTCGACATATTGGTCCAGGAAACCATCCCGTAAACACTCCAGGAATTCCTACTCCACAGTATTGTTACTAATTTGGTTAGCCCAATCTATATGTAGATTAAAGTCACCCATGATGACTGCTGTGCCCTTATTGCATGCTTCTTTAATTTCCCTTTTAATGCCATCCCCAACCTCCACCTTACTGTTGGGGGGTCTATATACCACTCCCACTAATGTTTTTTTCCCCTTAGTATTTCTCAATTCTACCCATACAGATTCCACATCATCAGAGCTAATGTCCTTCATTACAATTGTATTAATCCCTTCTTTAACCAGTAATGCTACCCCACCTCCCTTTCCTTTTTGCCTATCTTTCCTGAATATCGAATACCCCTGGATTTTGAGTTCCCAGTCTTGACCATCCTTGAGCCACGTTTCCGTAATCCCAACCAAATCATATTCGTTTACCTCTATTTGCGCAGCCAATTCGCCCACCTTATTACAAATGCTCCTCGCATTAAGACACAAAGCCTTCAGGCTTGTTTTTTTAATGCTCTTAGACCTATTAGAATTATTATTTACTGTGGCCACGTTTGATTTAAACCGATGATTTCTCTGACTGCCACTTTTGTTTTTCTCCTTCCTATCTTTTGCTTTTATCCCTGTTTCCCTTTCCTCTGTCTCCCTGCTCAGGTTCCCAACCCCCTGCCATTTTAGTTTAAATCCCCCTGAACAGTGCTAGCAAACCTCCCCGCAAGGATGTTTGTCCCGTTCTGGTTCAGGTGCAACCCGTCCAACTTGTACAAGTCCCACCTTCCCCAGAAGCAGGCCCAGTGATCCAGGAAACTAAAGCCCTCCCTCCTGCACCAACTCTTTAGCCACGCATTCATCTGCTCTATCCTCCTATTCCTATACTCACTAGCACGTGGCACCGGGAGTAATCCAGAGATTACAACCTTTGAGGTCCTGCTCTTTAATCTGCTACCTAGCTCCCTAAATTCTTGCTGCAGGACCTCATCCCTCTTCCTACCCATGTCATTGGTCCCAATGTGAACCACGACCTCTGACTGTTCACCTTCCCCCTTCAGAATTTTGATAGCATGGTGTGGAACTTCAGTTACTTGGAGAGACTAGTGAAGCTGGGGTTGTTCCCCTTAGAGCAGAGAAGGTTGAGGAGAGATTTGATAGCGGTGTTCAAAATCATGAAGAGTTTTGATAGAGTAAATAAGGAAAAACTGTTTCCAGTAGCAGAAGATACAGATTTAAGGCAATTGCCAAAAGAAACAAAGAAACACAGAAGATAGGAGCAGGAGTAGGCCATTCGGCCCCTCGAGCCTGCTCCGCCATTCAATGCGATCATGGCTGATCATCCAAATTCAGTACCCGGTCCCTGCTTTCTCCCCATACCCCTTGATCCCTTTAGCCTTAAGAAATATATCCAACTCCTTCTTGAATATATTTAATGTACTGGCCTCTATTGCCTTCTGTGGTAGAGAATTCCATAGGTTCACCACTCTCTGGGTGAAGAAATTCCTCCTCATTTCTATCCTAAATGGCTTACCCCTTATCCTTAGACTGTGACCCCTGGTTCTGGACTCCCTGACCATCAGGAACATCCTTCCTGCATCTAGTCTGTCCAGTCCTGTCAGAATTTTAGAACCAGAGATGAGATGAGAAATATTTTTTACACAGCGAGTTGTTATGATCTGGAATACACTGCCTGAAAGGGTGGTGAAAGCAGATTCAATAATAACTCTCAAAAGGGAATTGGATAAATAGCTGAAGGGGGAAAATTTGCAGGGTTATGGGGAAAGGACGGGGGAATAGGACTAATTGAATAGCTCTTTCAAAGAGCCAGCAGAGGCATGATGCACCAAATGGCCTCCTTTGTGTTGTATCATTCTATGATTCTATGAACAGTGACTGTCATGAATCAAGGGTGGAGGCAAGAGGTATGTTGGATGTCATCAGTTTGCATCTGAAAGTTGACCCTTTCATTGTGAGGTGCAGTATATAGTTGACCCTTTCATTGTGAGGTGCAGTATATAGTTGACCCTTTCATTGTGAGGTGCAGTATATAGTTGACCCTTTCATTGTGAGGCGCAGTATATAGTTGACCCTTTCATTGTGAGGTGCAGTATATAGTTGACCCTTTCATTGTGAGGCGCAGTATATAGTTGACCCTTTCATTGTGAGGCGCAGTATATAGTTGACCCTTTCATTGTGAGGCGCAGTATATAGTTGACCCTTTCATTGTGAGGCGCAGTATATAGTTGACCCTTTCATTGTGAGCTGCAGTATATAGTTGACCCTTTCATTGTGAGGTGCAGTATATAGTTGACCCTTTCATTGTGAGGTGCAGTATATAGTTGACCCTTTCATTGTGAGGTGCAGTATATAGTTGACCCTTTCATTGTGAGGTGCAGTATATAGTTGACCCTTTCATTGTGAGGTGCAGTATATAGTTGACCCTTTCATTGTGAGGTGCAGTATATAGTTGACCCTTTCATTGTGAGGTGCAGTATATAGTTGACCCTTTCATTGTGAGGAGCAGTATATAGTTGACCCTTTCATTGTGAGGTGCAGTATATAGTTGACCCTTTCATTGTGAGGTGCAGTATATAGTTGACCCTTTCATTGTGAGGTGCAGTATATAGTTGACACTTTCATTGTGAGGCGCAGTATATAGTTGACCCTTTCATTGTGAGGCGCAGTATATAGTTGACCCTTTCATTGTGAGGCGCAGTATATAGTTGACCCTTTCATTGTGAGGCGCAGTATATAGTTGACTCTTTCATTGTGAGGCGCAGTATATAGTTGACCCTTTCATTGTGAGGCGCAGTATATAGTTGACCCTTTCATTGTGAGGCGCAGTACATAGTTGTCCCTTTCATTGTGAGGCGCAGTATATAGTTGACCCTTTCATTGTGAGGCGCAGTATATAGTTGACCCTTTCATTGTGAGGTGCAGTATATAGTTGACCCTTTCATTGTGAGGCGCAGTATATAGTTGACCCTTTCACTGTGAGGTGCAGTATATAGTTGACCCTTTCATTGTGAGGTGCAGTATAATGTTGACCCTTTCATTGTGAGGTGCAGTATATAGTTGGCCCTTTCATTGTGAGGTGCAGTATATAGTTGACCCTTTCATTGTGAGGTGCAGTATATAGTTGAGAAATTGGAGGGAGTTGAGGATGAAGACTAGGACATACCAGAGGAGAACATGCAGGATTTTTTTTTAAGCAGAGGATTGTTAGGAAATGGAATAACAGCCTTTAAATGGAAAGTGGATGAATGCTTGAAAAAGAAACATTTTAAGGATTATGGTGAAAAGGACAGGGGACTGGACCTGAGTGGATGACCCTTTGAGAGACAAAACTAAGAAAGGGATGATAACAGCTTTGAATAGGCACTGGCGGGGAGAGGGAGCGGTTCATGGTGATGGAATACTGGCTCAGTACACAGCTAGTTGTCAATGCAAGTTCTCTCTCAGCCATTTATACTGCCAAATAATTTGCCTGCTGATAGTCCAGTGCAATTTCCCCCGGTCTTCTGTGTTTCCAGGAAGGAAATTAGTGGTTATGTTACTGGACTAGTAATCCAGAGAATCTGAGTTCAAATCCAATCATGGCAGTTTGAGAATTTGAATTCAGTTCAAAATAAATAAAAAGCCATTGTCAGTAAAAGTGACCGTGAATATGTCGGATTATCGTAAAAGAAAACACTGGTTCACTAATGTCCTGTAGGAAAGGGAACCTGCCGTCCTTACCTGGTCTGACCTATATATGACCCCAGTCCCACGCCAACGTGACTCTTAACTGCCTTTTGAAGTGGTCCAGCAAACCAGCCAGTAGTGTCAAATTGCTAGCAGGGCAAGTAGGGATGGGTAACACACTCCGGCCTTGCCAGCGATGACCACAACCCGGGAGTGAATTTTTTAAATCACTAAAAGATCTTGTAATGGCGTCTCCAGCTGCACTCTCCATACCATCTAACGTGTACAGCAATATCCTCTTATTTTATCATACTTACTTATAATGTATTTATTGTGTTTTCTAAGCCATAATGTTTGATCTCTTTTTAACCTAATTTCTATATCCCAAGTTAGCCCTTTGCATCGGCTTAGTCCGTCTTAGGAAAGACAGGTAGTTAAACCCGGCCCATTGACGTTTCTATGGATGTCCTAGAATGCAAGCATGAAAGAAAGAATTTGCATTTATATAGCACCTTTCATGACCTCAGGAGCCAAAGTGCTTTACAACCAATGAAGTACTTTTGAAGTGTAGTCACTGTTGTCATGAAAGACGCGGCAGCCAATTTGCGCACAGCAAGGTCCCACAACAGCAATGAAATAATGATCAGATAATCTGTTTTAGTGATGTTGGTTGAGGGATGAATATTGGCCAGGACACTGGGAAGAACTCCTTTGCTCTTCAAAATCATGCCATGTTATCCTTTACATCTACCTGAGAGGGCAGACGGGGCCTTGGTTTAACATCTCATCTGAAAGATGGCAACTCCGACAATGCAGGACTCCCTCAGTACTGCATTGGAGTGTCAGCCTAGAGTTTGTGCTCAAGCTCATCAGTGCTACTTGTGCAGGAAGAAGGGGCTTGTATGTCTGAAATAACAGGAAATCATTTGACCTCTTTCTGCCCTGTACAATTGCTTTGTGATCTATATTGAAGTCTGGATTAAGGAATAAAAGGCTTTCGCATAAATAGTAGCAGCTATCCTGGGCTGACGCACTGGATTATATCCAGGGTATTTGTAGATTTGGGATAAAAAAAAGCTCACTGATTGTTAGACGGTGCATAATATATTGTATCGTAAAAACTGCACTGAAACCCATTAACAGCTTAAAGTCTTTGATCTGAGTACACAGTTACATCTTTATATCAAAGCCTGGATGTTTGTGGGAAAAATGTGTGCATTTTTGCAGGAAATAAATCAGTGGTAAACAGAGTTTGTCAGTTAACAATAATAAGCAGTTCCAGAGAAAAATTAAATAAGCCCAGGCCTTTAACTATCGGCATCCGTGACCAATATAACTCACCGGATGTAAGAAATAAAGTGGTACTGAGAGTTCCTACAATAATTCACTCTTTATAAAAGGGAACTGCAAGAAGCATACAATTGGGTTTAAATTGTTTGGTGGCTTGCAAATTGTATCCAAAAGTGGGCATATTTTGAGGTTATTTACAGGTACTCTACAATCAACAGGAGCTGGAGAACAACTCAAGGAAGAGAAGTAAAGAAGTTCTTCAGCAAGTAGGGGGAATCTAGATTTTGTAATAATCAATGGGCATTTCCATCTCCCTATGAGCAGATCAAGGACATCGGAGGGCGAAGGGTGTGATTGCAACTAATTTTGGAGAATTTGTAGCCAGGCTTAACAAGAGGAAAGGGGTCGCCATCAGTGGGCGAGGTTTCAGTCAGGTCAGAATGTCAGTGGACTTATCTAAGAGGAGATCATGGATGAGGAGGACCTTATTTGCCCAGCTGTGGACCATTTGAAGGACAATGCACCCCTGCAATATATCACAATTTCAGCTTTCATTGGCAAATGGAAGCAGGGTCCTGTATAATCAAACATATTTTAGGTCTTATATCAGGACCATGATTGGTGGGTCACACACTGTCTGCAGAGCAACTTAATCCTTCCTCTGCTGTTGTACTAAATGGCTGCCCTAAGGGGGAGGTGGGAGGAAGGAGGAAGCTTTTAATCAATGGTGGAAGCAGGTCTTGAGATCAGTGAAGCAGAACAGTTCATGTCAGTTTGCGTGACGTGAAGGTACTATAGAAACCAAGGCATTGTCCCAGCTTTGTGCTTTCATCAAGTCATCTCTCAGCAGTAAAGACTGCTATTGTTCAGCCGCTGTCGGCCTTTTATCAGCTTTTGCTTGCTCGCTCGTGGTTATTACGGTAAATGGACTTGCATGTTATAGTACCTTTCACAACGTCCCAAAGCACATTACAGCCAATGACGTAACCTTTGAAGTGTAGTCACTGCTGTAATGTAGGAAAAACACAGCCAATTTGCACGCAGAATGGTCCCACAATATCAGCAGTGAGATAATGACCAGATAATTTTTTTTGGGTGATGTTGGTTGAGGGATAAATATTGGCCAGGACACCGGGGAGAACGCCCCTGCACTTCTTCAAAATAGTGCCATGGGATCTTTTACATCTACCTAAGAAGGCAGAACGGGGACTCGGTTTAACATCTCATCGGAATGATGGCACCTCTGGCAGTACAGCACTCCTTCGGTACTGCACTGGAGTGTCAGCCTAGATTTTGGGCTCAGGTTTCTGGAGTGGGGTTTGAACCCAAAAACTTCTGACTTGGAGGCGAGAAAGCTACTCACTGAGCCACAGCTGCCACATGATTTAACAAGTGATCAGGTCTGATGTCTTAACTCCAAATCAAACTGGCACTTAGAATGATTCTGTCCAATGGGAATACACATACACACGTAACTAGGGCAAGGAGCCCAGCACTTCAGCACAGAAAAAATTAACAAATCCACTTATTTTGGGAAAAGCTATGAGCACATTTTATGGCCTATTCATTTAACAATTTGTGTTGATATTGCCAACAGATGCATCAATTGTTAAGTGTGGCACTGCCTTCGAGTGTTTGAAGGTGATTTAATATTCACAAAGCTTCATTTTTTTAATGTAATTCTCAGTCATCATTTCTTCTAATGTTGCAAGTTTTTATGTAAACTAAATTTAATGTATATTTTTTCTGGTCTTTTTTAGATTTTTCTCTATGTCAGTTGTCAAGCAAAACAGGTAGGAAACCTGCTCCAAGTCCCTTGCCGATGCCATTCCTTCATTTTGCCACTAAGAGGCACCAATGAGCAGCCTGCGGCATCTTGGCCTCTTAATTTGGATAGTCACAAGATGACTCAATAAACAAAGACCAGGACAGCCGTGTAGCCTTAGCAGTCAAGTCACGTTGGAATACTCAAGTTTCACTGAAAGTCTCGATTGGCCTTTGAAGATAAATTCTATGCGCATATCTCCCGGACATAGACCCTCACCCAGCAGTGGGAACATTAATCAGGAAACAAACATGAAATTGTGCATCGTGCCCAAATTTATCCTTTTAACTTAGTTCTCCTCTGCGGGTGAATTTTGTTATTTCTTATCCAGGCTGCTACCTCGCTCATTTAACCTCCTGAGAGCAAGTTCTGCATAAATACTCCCTGATCCCCCAAAGGTAATCAAGCAAAGCTCCAGAATATTCGTCCATCTTCATTATTCAAGCTCTGAATAAACTATTATAATGTCCCTATAATCTCCATTGGCCATTGCCATCTCAAATGAAGGAGAAAATAAGTGAACCAGTCCCTGCTCACACAGCATACAACAACTTCCATTGATATCGTACCTTTACATTAAACAAACTCCCCAAATTATTTACCTGTTACAATACTGCTTTTCAGAATAAGTGTATGGAAAATAGAATTTTCAGACTGGAGAAAAGATGGGTTTTGAGGAGTTTTTGAAAGGAGACAGAGAGCCAGCGAATTTAGACAGAGAATTTCAGAGAGTGGGGCCTCGGTTGTTCGACCCTCTGCAATTCCTAGCAGTGGTCAGGGAGGAACCTGTGCCTTAATGTGCCCTCCACTAGCAGCTTAACCTGCTGGCTTGTGACAATATGTGAGACTAATGTAAAAAATGAGGATTAAAAAAAAAGCTATGCAATATTTAAACCCACTAATTAAATCCCCTGCCCACTATTTTAACGAAGGCCCTAACCTGTTTCTTTTATTTTTATTTCAACTCAGCTGGGATCAGTGTCTTGCCAAGGTCTTGTATTGAATAAGTAACAACTAAAACTTTGGAATGAAGTCAGTATGTTATTGTTACAATAGGAGTTTGATTCGGTTTCTCAAAGTAAGAACTGGGTCTGTACTGATAGAATTACCAATTCATGGGCAAAGTAACTACAACTTCAATATCTGCAGCCTTGCAAAGTAACAATTAGTAAATATATCAGGCTGCCTACACATTATATAGCCCACAGTGTCAATTTTTCAGATCAGAGTATAATATATATTTGCATCTAAAAAAAATCCATGAAATTAACTACTTAAAATGAAAATCCTACACCTAAAAAAGGGCTCCACTTGTGTGGATCAAACAATTGTGCAACTTGGAGCTATGGTTAAGTGAAATTTTCCATAACATTCATCAACTCATAACAGAACCCTACAGTATTGTACCAGGTAAATAATTTCAAGAAAGCCCACCACCACATTCTCATGGGCAACTTGGAATGGGCAAGAAATGCCGGCCTTGATAGTGACACCCATATCCCGAGAATATATTCTTTTAGAAAAAGTTTTTTTTTTTTTTTTTTACAATTTATGAACTAAAATGTGAACTCTGAGCCTCTAGTATGGGCAAAGTTTTAAACAATGTGTATTTATGGAACTTGGCAACCCACAGACACGTATATGTTGAGGATCTTGCATAGTTCTGCACATTTTGGTAGCACTATGCATTGATTATCTAGCCTCCCCTTAAATGCATCTATAATATTTGCTTCAACTACTCCTTGTGGTCACCATATTATAAAAAGGATTTAGAGGTACTGGAGAGGGTGCAGGAGAAGATTTACAAGGATGATACCAGAAATGCGAGGGTATACCCATCAGGAAAGGATGAACAGGCTGGTCTATTTTCTCTTGGAGAGAAGGCTGAGGGGTGACCTAATCGAGGTCTTTAAAATTATGAACGGTTTTGATAGAGAAGAGTGTTTCCACTTATGGGGAAGAGCATAACTAGTGGCCCTCAATATAAGATAGTCACCAAGAAATCAAATGGGGAATTCAGAAGAAACTTCTTTACCCAGAGGATGGTGAGAATGTGGAACTCGCTACCACAGGGAATAGTTGAGGCAAATATTATAGATGCATTTAAGGGGAGGTTAGATAATCATATGAGGGAGAAGGGAATAGAGGTTTACGCGGATAGTTAGATGAGGAAAGACGGGAGGAGGCTCGAGTGGAGCATAAATGCCGGCATGGACTGGTTGGCCCGAATGGCTTGGTTCTGTGCCATATATCCTATGTAATCCAATTCTTCTTTGCATCTGTCATTGAACCTTTAGTATTGTGTTGAACACTACCAACCAGGTGATTACTGGTTGATATTGTTGTCACCACCGTGCACTGCACCAGTGCTCACTGCTTAGCTGCAGCCAGGAGAGAGGGCATGGAATTTAAAAATCAGGGTCCAAGAGGTTATACAAAAGCAAAATACTGCAGATGCTGGAAATCTGAAAAAGAGAGAATGTTGGAAATACTTAGCAGGAGAAAGGCCATTGACCTGAAACATTAGCTCTGTTTCTCTCTCCACAGATGCTGCCTGTCCTGCTGAGTATTTCCAGGATTTTCTGTTTTTAGTCCAAGTAGTTATAGTGGTTAAACAATGCATTGGAGAGAATGTGTGCTTATTTTGTCATGTACATCTGTAGTGTATTTTACATCAAAAGCAATTAATGCAAATGATGGTGACATTACCATTAAAGAAGAAGGATTCCGTTAAATGCCTCATTTTGTTGATGTTGAGTTAAAAAGCTTTACTTTTTATTTACAATGACATTAAGAAAGTTACTCATTTTACCTCTTCTTGCCAGGAGATGGGCAGATGAACTATTGCAATTGCTTGGTATGAAGAATTCATCTGTTAACTTGTGCTGTAAACACAATTTGATTGTACCACAAAACAATGATTCTTTAATCCAACTGATTATAATATTGTGTTACTGTAAGAAAGGTTAATTTTATTCAACCTATTATAGTTTCGCAATGAATCAAGTTTACCATTCAATGAAACAGGAAAAGATCACATCGCTGCACTTTACATTTAAATAATTTTATTTGGTTTTTTTTTTCCAGTGGTACAGTTTGTACTTGATGACTGAAATGGTGGCTGAAAATGCTCAGTATTCATTGAACAAAACAGACAAACTGACTGCAAATACTTTGACTCCATCGTGAGTACAAAACTGCAAGTACAGAGGTGGGTTCTTAGAGAGAAAAAGTTGACAGAATTCATCAACAAACAAATCACATGCACCATCTTTTGTGAATCTAACACCACAATAACGTATGTGACATCATCTGGACCCATCAAGGGACGCACACCAAGTTCTGACATTTAGAGTTTCCCCCCCCCCTCCATTAGTTCTGCTAGTTACAGAGTATTTAATTTAGTACACAAGTCCACACTAACACCAACGGTTGTGGAACTGTTAAAAGTGTAGCAGTACTGATGAAAACTGAAACACTCAAGAAATGGTTTGCTAATAAATTCCTATGAATATCCTCCGAGTCCACTCCCACAGAGACAGAGACTGTCCAGTATCTTTTGGATAATACATTTAGTTGGAGCTTTCAACACCTATGGTTTAAACACAGATAAACAAAATGCCTCCAGACCAGAATGATCTATGATGATATGAAAAAAATAAGCCAGTTCTGCCCATTCTCCAGTTCACAAGGATGATCATCAGAGAGTTAGACCAGCATTAAGACCTGGGTCTGCTGCATCTTTATAAAAAACACAAGTATTTAATGCAGCATTTCCCAGCAATCTGAGAACCTTGCTGACTACCAAGTAGAAAAAAAACTTTGACAATGAACAAATTAAATGTTCTTCAAATCAGCAACATTAACAAAACAAGAAACCCATGACCTATGGAAATTAGAGCGGACATAATTTTTAAATGAATTGAGAAGGTTTTCATTGAGGATCGAAACAAAAAATACAAAGATATATAATGTGAATACAGTAGGGGAATTGAGAGAGGGACAGCCTCTACAGTTCCCTAAGAGCCAACACAGACCTGTCTATTAAGCCAGTCACTGCTAACCCAACCAATTATTTAAATGGTGGGGAGGAGGTAGAAAGAGGACATTATATGAATTGTGGACTCCCCTCCAAAAAATAATTCTTCCAAAGTATGTGGACCCTCTTCTCGCCACCCCCCCCCCCCCCCAACTCCACTGTAGAGTTGGGGGGTGGGGGGGAAGGGAGAAGAGCGAAGAGCATCCCCTTCTTGAACAGGATAGCAGGACTGGGCTTTCAGCATAGAGTGAACCTACACTGTTGGAATACCAGTTGTGGTTGGCTTTCTTTACAATGAGTGGGATCTACAATCATATTTTGCTGGACTGACTAGGCAAAGAGGCCAGCAACTCCACCGCACATACAACTATTCCTCATTCCAGAATGTTGCACTGGCATTCATTAGCAAGTTGCTTAAATAATGCACAGCACAGACCAGGAATGCAACTGCAATTTCAGTACATATTGCTATGTGTGTGTGTTCAGGACAGTGCAAGGTAAATAATGTGTGGAGTGTGAGATTCAGCCAGCAATTGTTAGCAGTAGCAGACCATGTAGGAACTCCTGATGGTCAAATAGTCTCTCTTTCATTCCTCCTCTTCCACCACTCTCTTCCCCCCCCTGCCCACCCAACCCAACAAAAAAAATAGCAAGTCCTTACTTGGGCCAAAATGCTCTTGAAAAATAGCGTTCTAGTGTACTTCAGCTTCTTGAAGGCGAGATTCTCCACCTATTGACCATTAGATATAGAGAAGATGTTTCCACTTATGGGGGAGACCAAAACTAGGGGCCATAAATATAAGATAGTCACTAATAAGTCCAATCGGGAATTCAGGAGAAACTTCTTCACTCAGAGTGGTTAGAATGTAGTACTCGTTTCCACAATGAGTAGTTGAGGCGAATGGCGTAAATGCATTTAAGGGGAAGCTAGATAAATACATGCAGAAAGGAATAGAAGGCTGCGTGATAGGGTGTGATGAAGTAGGGTGGGAGGAGGCTCGTGTGGAGCATAAACACCGGCATGCACCAGTTGGGCTGAATGGCCTGTTTCTGTGCTGTACATTCTATGTAATGACTAGACATGGAAGGCAATTCTCAATACCATTTTGTTCCGTGTCCTGGCTGGCAGTCTAACATCATTGCAAGTCTTCCCGAGGGCCAGAGAAGAGACATCAATTTGGTGAACAACAGAAGGAAATTGACACAATTTAATTACATTTTTAACAGTTCCAGGGCATTACAGGATTAAACAATGTGAGATGACACATGTAGAGAGAGATTATTAACGTGACAATTTTAACGTGTAGAATTTTTGTTGCACTTTTTCCTCCATTACTAGTCGTTCATTTCTCTAGCAGAAATTCTGTGAAACGTTGATGTTTTTAATTAGCGCAAGCTGCTGGATTTATCACACCTGCAGGAGAACACAACCTCCTCATGGAGGTAAGTTGATGCATCATATCACAGCCAGAGGTGAAGTGCTATACGTGTTAAGTAATGCTATAAATATTCAGGCACACTTAATACCATGCTGATGATCACAGCTGTGATTATTGTTTTGGTCTGTTATTTCAGTTAGAATCCTTCACGCATCTTGCAGTCTTTGCTGCACAAATAAATATGTTTTTCAGGCAATTCTTTTTCCTCAAGTTTTTTTTTGTTTTTGTTTTTTTTTACAAAAAGTATTCAGTTTTCATCTCAATGCCATAAACATAATAAAATATATTTATGTAATCTTCTATACTTAGGACTTCAAACCTCAATTAGAAATTACCTGCTACCTTTAAGTGATTTATTAACTACAAACAGTGGACAAATTGCCTGTTAAACATGTTTCCAACTCTGAATAATAGTTTAGCTTCTATAAATATGGCAATAGCTTGGAGATCTCAGTAACTGGGTCAATCTACAGAGGTCACAATTTCTTTCAGACCAAAACCTGTAGTTCACAGTCTGTCAACCCATTCACTTCCATAATCTTGTCCAATTGCTCCAGATACCGAGCCTGATCGTGCATGAAGTGAGGTATTTGTGCATTCTGCAATATGGCAATAACCTTTAGCCGGTCTACATCTTCATAAGATACCTGAAGGAAAGAGAGAATGGAAACAAAATTCATCTTTACTTTTAATACACGTAGTAAGCATTCATTTTTTTTCCAGGGGGTCAAAGGGGTTGCATCAAAAGAATACTCCAGGATAAGGGTCAGTGTTAAATTGCCAATCACAAGTGTGGTCGGTCTTAATTTTTCAGTTTAGTTTAGCCTAGCCCTAGTTTAATACAAAAGAAATAAGCCATCATCCAGATAGGAAAATCGCTGGTAGCTTAAGAGATGGCAGCTTATTACAAGGTAAGTGGGTTGGAATGCCAAATGTCCTATGCTTCTGGGGCCAAAATTTCCTTGATAAAAACACTCTTGACTGTCCCAAGAAAATCATTCCTTTAAATCTTATGAATGTCCCTGAACCATAATGCACCTTTGGAAGAGAGAGGTAGAAACTTTGCAGAACCTTTCCACGGGAGATTGGCACAAACTCTAGAATCAGGGAATCCAGGCTCAAGCTTAAAAGCAGGACGGTGTCGAGACAGCTTAGATTTAACTACTTTACAGAGAGGGTTGTGAACTGTCCAGGGAGTCAGTGGAGGCATATCGTGCAGAGAAACAGAGATATTCGAGGGAGTGGATGATTCAGGGGGGGACTCGTTTATGGGACCAACCCAATGGATGGCAGTCTTTTCTGATCCTGCACTTGTTATATTCCTATTGAAGATAAGTGAATTGGGTAAATTCCATGCTGTTTGGAAGGAGTGGGACTGATGGGCTGAATGGCCTTTTCTCATCCCAAGAATTCTCATGTTTTGAGTCTGAGGCTCATATGCCAAATTTGCAGAGTTAAAATGGACCAAAATGTAAGCACACCTTGAGTTCTTTGATACGTTTCATAAATAAGATAGGGTTAAATATTTATTTACCAAGTATTCTAATGTCGCTAAGTATACTATAATCAGCCATTTTTTCCCTCTGGTGAATTTTGGGGAATGAAAAACTTTCCACGTTGGGCACCAAGCATCAGAATGAAGCACTTTCAGGTGAGGTGTACAGAATAAAACTCCCTCAACTCTGCCCCAACAATGTACCTCAGTCACAATGTGAGATCACCTTGACTGACCAGGGTGACATTTTTCCATTCAAAGTGAGATTGCCAAATATGCGCAGTTTTGTGTTGTGGCCCTCGGAACTGGATTGGGTTTGTTCAAACTGGTTTCATGGAGGACATTCACAGCCAGTTAGACAGAGAGCTTTTATATGTTGTGTATTTACAAGCCTTCCAATTTGGGCACCTTGTTCTATTTTTGGCATCCAACTGAAATGTTAACTGCTAAATCTGACGCTTGGAAATTTGACACTTGGACACATGACTGGATCAAATAGTAGAATGGGGTAATTTCTGCCGGTTTCCCATTGCACTCTTATGGGCCAGCTGTCATCAAGAATTAACAAAAATACTTTGGATGCATGTAAATTAAATTTCTGAATAACATCTAAAATGGTCATTTGTTATGTTCACGACCTTAGTCTTTAGTTTAGTTTAATACCTCCAGTTTTCTCTTGAAGGACAAATTGGAAAATTAAACTTACCGTCATACCGACAATTTACACTGTCCTTCAGTTCTGAACAAGACAACTTAAAACCAATCCAGAGAAGGATGGATTTGGAGGCTGTTAGCTTTATAGTCCTGATTTATATTCCTGAACTTGCTGCTATTTTGTGAATCTGAGCTTGGCAATGATTGAGCTGATAGAGGTCAAAGCTCATGGAACATCTGAGCTGGGGGACTAGATTAGCCTCGTCAGTGTAAGGTTGTCTATTACTTAGTTGACCCAGAGTTACATCTGTAACTACTGAGAATTTGCACAAAGTATTATCAACGCTCATGTGAACAGCACAAAAGGAAAATCGGGCTGTCAATTCGACTGACCTTCCCCAACGCCGTTAAAAGCTGGAAGTCGATGTTGTCTCGGTGTCTCAGAATTTTAAGGATGCCATCCAAATAGACTTGGTCTTTGCTAAAGCAACCTAAATGAAATAAATCAGATATGTTTACCAATTAATTTCTCCATCACCCAGAATAATTTTCATGTTGTATTCTCACATTAAGCCGGGGGTTGAAGGAGAATAAGGGTACGGGAGGGTAGGAGGGGGAGAAGAGACAAAAGGGAGGGGAGGAGGAAAAGAAGGAAACAGGAGAGTTGAGGGTGAAAGCAAAAGGCAAAAAATGAGGGGAGGCAAGGAGCAATGGAAGAGCACCTTTCACGATCTCAAGACGTCCCAAAGTGTTTTACAGCCAATGAAGTACTTTTGAAGTGTCATCACTGTTTTAATGTAGGGAAATTTGGCAGCCAATTTCTGCACATAACTACTAAGTTCACATGGAGACAGAGAGAGAGAAAGACATTGGGGTAGATTTTCCCGAACCTGTCGGGAAGAAGGCGGGACTTCCCCTTTCGGGTTTCTGACCCGCCTACATCAACGTCTGGCCAATCCGTGCAATTTTCCCTTGTTGAGCCCGCCCAGCGGGCTCAGCAGGCCAATTAAGGGCCACCCGGCAACAGGTGACGTCACAGACTGCAATTTCATCTGTCAAGAGTTCTTGACAGATGAAATATCAGTGTTTCACAGCTGTTTGAAGCTGTGAAACACTGACAGTCCGAGTTCTGACATGAGTCCTTCTGCATAGACTCAGTTAGAACTCTTACCGGCACTCAAAGCTGAAGGCTGTCACTTTTCACCAATCGCAGCCGTTCAGCTTTAAGTGCCGGGTGAGTGATGCGCTTCCGACGGCTACAGGAAGGAAGGCTGTTAAGGTAAGTACAGGTAAGTAAAAGTTCTTTACACACTTTAGACACACTTACCTTTACACTCATGCACCCATCACTCACCTGAACACCGACAACACGACCCCTCCAACCCGACGGCCCGCCTGCTCTAACCTGGCGTGGTTTGGAGCCGTCGGGAAACCCACACGAAACCCCTCAAAATAGGGATTAGGCTAAAAACAGGTAGTTAACAGGCAGTTAATTGGCACTAATCCCTTCCCGCCTGGTTTCGGCGGGTCCCAGTGCGGGGCGGGTACCCGCCGCCCCTAAAATTTGCGTGGGGCGGGGTTTTGGGCGGGATGGTGTCGGGACCCCCAAATTCGGGATTCCCCCCCCCCCCACCGGCTCCATGAAAATCTAGCCCATTGTTCGTATTCAAGAGTTCAGACAGGTAGAAATGTTGAGAGAGGGGAGGGGGAGGGGGAGGTTTAAGCACAGGAGCAGAAAGAAGCACAGACACACAAGGGAGAGGGGAAAAAGTGACAAAGATATAGTCACACTGATAGCCACAAAGCGAGAGAGAGAGAGAAAACACATGCAGGGTTAGAAAGCAATAATTTGTATTTATACAGAAAAATTTGCATTTCTATAGCGCTTTTCACGAGCACCGGACGTCCCAAAGCGCTTTACAGCCAACGAAGTACTTTTGAAGTGTAGTCACTGTTGTAATGTGGGAAATGTGGCAGCCAATTTGCACACAGCAAGCTCCCACAAACAGCAATGTGATAATGACCATATAATCTGGTTTTTTATGTTAATTGAGGGATAAATATTGGCCAGGACACCGGGGAGAACTTCCCTGCTCTCCTTCAAAATAGTGCTGCGGGATCTTTTACGTCCACCTGAGAGAGCAGACGGGGCCTCCGCTTACCGTCTCATCCAAAAGACAGCACCCCCGACAGTGCAGCACTCCCTCAGTACTGCACTGGAGTGTCAGCCTAGCTTTATGTGCTCAAGCCTCTGGAGTGGGACTTGAACCCACAATCTTCTGACTCAGAGGCAAGAGTGCTACCAACTGAGCCACAGCCGACACCGTTAATGGACATCCTAAAAGCGTTTCATGGTTAATTAATTTTTTTGAAGTGTTATGGAGGCAAATGAGGCAGTCAATTTGCACACAGCGAAGTCTCACTAACAGCAGCGATATAAAAGACCTGTTAATCTTACCACCAAAATAGATTGAGAGATAAATGTTACCCAGGAAATCGGGAGAACTCCCCTGCTGTTCTTTAAATGGTGCCAGCATCACATTTCATCCAAAACACTGCACCTCTGCTAGTGCAGCACTAAAGTGTCGGCCTAGGGTATATGCAGAGGTCCTGAATGGCGCCCAATTCAACACTTGGAACCACGAATGTGCACAGGAATGGATATATACATATGCTTGCCACACGAGTGGGGCCACCCATAAGGGAATGCTCGTTAAACACGAGAATAAAATCAATTTGCTTTAGAGCTTCAATATTTTGCTCCAACAAAATTAGGTGTGACCACCATTTCCAAAGCTATCTTGTGATCTGTATCAGCTGTGGCTCAGTTGGTAGCCTCTGAGTGAGGACATCATTGGTTCAAGTCCCACACCAAAGAGTTGAGCACAAAATCTAGGCTGACACTTCAGTGCAGTACTGAGTGCACTGACAGCTGCACTGTCGAGATGCGTTCTTTTAGATGAGATATTAAACCAAGGCCTTGTCTGCCCTCTCAGGTGGACGTGTAAAAAAAAAAAAAAAAAAAAATCACACGGCATTTTTAAAGAGATGGGGAGTTTACCCAGTGTCCTGGCTAACCCCTCAACCAACATTACTAAAAACAAATGTCATTATATCATTGTTGTTTGTGGGACCTTACTGTACATAAATTAGCTGCTGTGTTTCCTACATTACAACAGTGACTACACTTCAAAGGTACTTAAATGGCTGTAAAGTGCTTTGGGACATCCTGAGGTTGTGAAAGGTGCTATATATATGCAAGTTCTTTCTTTTTATATCAATGAATTACATAGTATTTACAGCACAGAAACAGGCCATTCGGTCCAACAGGTCCATGCCGGTGTTTATGCTCCACACAGCCTCCTCCCACCCTTCCTCATTGAACCCCATCAACATATCCTTCTATTCCTTTCTCCCTCATGTGCTTATCTAGCTTCCCCTTAAATGCATCTATGCTATTCGCCTCAACTACTCCATGTGGTAGCAAGTGCCACATTCTACCCACTCTGAGTAAAGAAGTTTCTATGAATTCCCTATTGGATTGATTGGTGACTATTTTAGATTTATGGCCCCTGGTTCTGGTCTCGCCCACACGATTTTCCTCCTTGCACCTTCATACTTCACTTATTTCCCTTCTTCCCTGTGCTGCAAGACTAGACTGATCAGCTGGAAGTATTCACAAGCTAAACTGATCAGTTTATTAAAAGCAAACTGTTCCTGCCATACAGCTGGCCAAGTGATTTATTGCTCCTAGAGTGTGTCTGTAATCTAAACCATACCTCTGATGGCATTCAAGCAATGTGAGCCATAGAACTGCAGACCTCGCTCATTTATATAACTCGTACACCAGCTCTCGCAGCAGTAAACTCTAAGCACAGCAACTTCTACATTTGAATTTCTTACCATCTGCACTTACATTTAACGTGCCCCTTTACACAGCAAAACTCAACCGTAAGTCATTGCATATGGTTACAGTTGTCTACAGGCTTCAGAAGTGATGATTCTTATCTGGTGTTAAAGTCCTTTACCTCGATGTACATCTAATGCTAGTGGCTAAAACAAGTTACTTTGGGCCTCTCACTGAGGCAACAGGACACGCCTGCTAAGCTTCTATTATGACTTAGTATAGTCGCTTGCTCAGCTCCCACTGTCTCTGATTTGTCACGCTACTTGTCCGACACCCAATATTGGATTCGCAGAAATTTCCTCCAATTAAATATGGGGAAGTCTGAAGCCATTATTTTTGGTCGCCACCACAAACTCCATTCCCTAGAGATTGATTCCATCCCTCTCCCTCAGATTGTTCGCAACCTCGCCACCCTATTTGACCCCGAGCTGAGCTTCTGGCCCCATAACCTCTCCATCACCAAGACCGCCTATTTCCACCTCTGTAACATCGCCCGTCTCCGCCCCTGCCTCAGCTCATCGGTTGCTGAAACCCTCATCCATGCCTTTGTTACCTCTAAACCAGACTATTTCAATGCACTCCTGGCTGGCCTCCCGCCTAGCACCCTCCGTAAACTTGAGCTCATCCAAAACTCTGCTGTCCGTGTCCTAACTCGCACCATGTCCCATTTACCCAGAACCCCTGTGGTCGCCGACCTACATTGGTTCCCAGTCCAGCAATGCCTTGATTTTAAAATTCTCATCCTGGTTTTCAAATCCCTCCATGGCCTTGCCCCATCCTATCTCTATTGTCTCCTGCAGCCCTACAATGACCCCCCCCCCCACCCCGAGATATCCGCGCTCCTCCAATTCAGGCCTCTTGCATGTCCTCAATTTTAATTACTCCACCAGTAGCGGCCGTGCTTTCAGCTGCCTTGGCTCTAAGCACTGGAATTCCCTCCCTAAACCTCTCCGCCTCTCTCTCCTCCTTTAAGACGCTCCTTAAAAACTACCTCTGACCAAGTGTTTGCTCACCTGTCCGAATATCTCATGTGGCTCGATGTCAAATTTTATTTGATTGCTCCTATGAAGAGCCTTGTGACATTTCACAACATTAGAGGCGCTATATAAATATAAGTAGTTGTTGTTTATTTATCTGCTAAGCTCCCATTGTGACTTAGTTTATTCTCCTTTTAAACATTGTGAAGCTTTTGCTTTGCGTTTCGTTATAATATAGTAGTAAAAGTGACAACATTGTAAAATCATCTAAATAAGGAAAAAGCCACCAGTTAAAAACGTAGAGAATATTGGAGATATATAGGTGCAGGAGAAAAGAACGAACCGAGAATGACTAATGTCCTCCCATCTGGCAGAGAGAACACTGAGCCACTGGGGGTCCACCAGTGGGTAGCTGAGCTATGCAGACTAGGAAGGTCCTGGGTTTGATCTCCTGCCCCTCCTGGCCCACAAGCAGTGTTGTAAAGGCACTTACTATATGGATCCGGTCCTTCTCACCTCCTTTACCGAACCGACAATGTATAAAAATAAAAAACTTGTAAAAATGGAGGCACATAGCCTCCTTAAAAGCTGTTACCGACCGACCCGCCTCCCGAGAGCGGATTAATCACATGTCCCCCGTCCCGTCTCTAAAACCGGAAGTGAGCAGGTTGGGGTCGGGTTGATCTTAGCTAGGGCAGTGCCAGCGGCAGCGGTATTAAAACTGTCCTCAGTGCTCGGGGTTAAGGAGGGGACAATTCTGCTGAGGTTCTTGCCTGGATTTGCTATCTGTGAGTGTGTTTGTTGGGACCAGGGAAGATGGGGTTGGGCTTTGAATTAACTACAGACTATGTGTAATGGATAACAAGCTACTGGCTGCTGAAACATCGCCGCTTCACCAAATGCAGGGAGTTAAAAGTCATCTTCAAAAAGCTAGCTGATCGTTAATTTTTTTTCTCCCCTCTCCTCCTCTTCTGAAGGCAATGATCTTTTGCTGGGGTCCAGTTCTACATGCACTGGCAGCCTCCTGGCATCTGCTCAACTGGCAATAAGCATTGGCACTCTAGTCAATCTCCAGTAGCATCAGGGCTGAGGTCCGTGCTACCCTCAGTGACGTTCACACATGTGCGGCAAAGGTCACTGGACAGCACAGGAGCAGGAACTCTGGCTGATTTCCCTCCTCTAGGTCAAGGGTCACAGAGAACAATTGTGTCAATATTACTGACCCGACTGAGATCAACAAACTTCAGCATCGAACTTGGGACCTTCCTGGTCTGTATGGTTCAGCTACTCACTGGAGAAACTTGCTGTTCCATTGTAGAAGATAATCTTCATTATTTACAATGCATTTAAGGGGAAGCTAGATAAGTACATGAAGGAGAAAGGAATAGAAGGATATGCTGATAGGGTTAAAGGAAGAAGGTGGGAGGAGGCTTGTGTGGAGCATAAACACCAGCATAGATCAGTTGGGACTAATGGCTTGTTTCTGTGCTGTAATTTCTATGTAATTATCTGTATTAGATAATAATCATCTTTGTATTTCCTGAAGAGAAGGCAGACTACAACCCAATCACATGATCACAGTCATCCAATGTTGCAGATACAAAAATCTGAAGATTGTACTCCATGGCTATGATAGTTAACCGTGTATTGAAGTCTGTTTCATTAGAACAAGTTTCTACCTGGCTGGGATGTGTCAGTCTGACCACGTTTGGCTCGTACACAGTAATCCCACCGAGTGTTTGGGTTTTCCACAAATTTCCCAATGTCCAGAAAGAGCTCACTGAAGGACATGTGACTGGCCTGGTAGACCGTGTAGTAGAGCAGAGCTGCTCTCCAGAGGAAGGGGTCCTTGCGGAACAGCACACTGTGGATACTGGCCAGTCCCTCTTCAGTTGGGTTGATTGGTTTAAGCCCGTGTTTTTTACGGCCATTCCAGTTACACCAGGGCTGTAAATTGTTGTTTAAACCTCGAAGGTAATGGGTACCTGCACAAAGAATTCAATATTAATTCCATAAGACTCACTATAAAATACTCAGCCAGAAAGATATATTTTACCCATCCTCAGACCCAAATGATGCCAGCACTGGAGACACACAACTAGACAGTTTGCCTTCCTTGAAATGTCATAGCAGGTAGGTTCTAATTTTTCTGAATAAACTAAACCAGTGTGTTTCCCCGCCCCCATCGTTGGATCTTATTTGCTCACACTGCTTTTAAGCCAAGGTTTGCCTGGACTTCCATTTACTGCTGCCAGTGGGATCAGACCTCTGCCAATGTCCCTCGTGGTTAGACACTGGCAGGCATAAAGAATATCTAATCAGTCTCGGGACTTAAAATTGGCCTTTAAAAATGCACCTTATAGCACCTAATCACATCTCAGAAATGTCCCAAAGCACTTCACGTACAAGCAATTATTTTGAAATGCAGTGACTATATTGGCAAATACAGCACCTATTTTGCCTGCAGCGGAATCCCACAAACAACAATGAGACGAATGATCGGCTAATCTATTTTTGGTGGGTTTGCTTGAAGACATCAGTATCACCTCCTGCTTTTCTGTACATAGTGCCAAGGGATCTCCCTAAAGAGGCAGACAGGCCTTAATTTAACATCTGATTCAAAGGATAGCACTGCCGACGATGCAACACTCAATACGCATTGCAAAATCAGCCGGGATTATAGGCTCAAGTCTGCTGCTTGAACCCACAACCTTTTAACCCAGACGCTGTCAACTGACAGTGCTGCCAACTGAGCCCAGCCTCAGTGTCCCTGGGCTAAGGAAGTGAAAAATGACAGTGGGAGTCCCCACTTCTGATCACTATTCAGTAACACTCTGTTGGAAGAAATGTGCCTGTATACATCAGGTGTGATGACCCACCGCCCCCCCCACAGGTCAATAGCACTCTCCATGTTCTTAAATGAAGGATGGCCACTCGAGTGTTATAATTAGACAGAGTGAATAACGCCATCAATGTATGGAACTGCTTAAAGGTGGAATGAGGAAGTAGTCATCCTATTGTACTCTAGGCCTACACACCTCCTCCATACTAGTCAATCTGGAGCAGAAGTACCTCAAGCTTGATGCATTGGGCAAGTCCAAATCTATGATATCTTTCTAAGTACATTACAAATTACTTGCCAAATATATATTACAATCTACTCTCTAGATATATTACCATAAATACAAACTGTGGCAGGGTTGATAGGGGAATGTATTTAAGGATTTTGTTTTAGTATTGGAAACTTATTGGTTATTGCACTAACCCCTAGCCTGTTGAACGAACATAAATTTTAAAGTTGGAACAAACGCTCTGGTTAGCACCTCAAGGTTATGGTTATTTGTTGACCTACTGATTTTAGTACCGTCTCCCCTATTTTCTCAGCTACGAAACATCAATGCGGATTCTCACACCTATCTCGTGTCTCAGCATCCCCTCTAGCCAGTGCTCACGAGCAGTAGAAACATTGATGGTCAGAGTCGGACGTCCATTCACTATTGTCATAGAGGCACGGGAAAGCAGATCATCAGTTAAGTGGACTGCAATCTGCAAAGTTAAATAATGAAATGTACTTAGAAGTCTTGAACACCGACAACCTGTAGTAACTAAGCAGTAAATAGTGGTACTAAAAATACATGGAAATCCTTCACCTGAATTTAATTAAACATTTCTAGAACTAATGGATGAAGTGTCCTTGAACTCCTGGACTTTATTTAGTCACCATTCATTTGAGTTTCATAGGAGCATTTGCTTAGGAAACTGGAATGAATAGATTCCCTTTAATAAGGAATTGATCCATACACACCGAGGATGTCCCAGGTCCAATGCCTGACGTGTGATCAGATAGCTAATGCTACAATTGGTCTGGGCACCCCCGCACTAGGGAGGTGAAAAGATAATCAAGACAGGGTTCCGGCTCCTGATCACTGATTCCTTCCCCTCCCCCCCCACCACCTTTTGCTAGAAACTGTTGTGTGTGAACAGAATCAGACTTATCAAAGTTCAGCTTTTTCTAATAGTTTGTAACAAATTCTAGAACTAAATAATTACTGAGGTTTGTTACTTTCAGTTTCAATAAAGGGTTTCCACACACTTTGCAGCAATATCCAGGGATCATCTAATAAGCCACCATCTTTTTAATTATGATTTAAGAGCTAATATAAATGTGGCACAAATACCCCACACACAGTTTATAAGTGAGGCCAAAGTTACAGTAGACTTCCGTCCAGATACAAGACCCAACACAACCTATCCTTTCCTCCATATCACTACTTTCACATTTTACAGTCTTTAAAAACGGTATAAACTAAACCATTCACACAAATTAGCATTGCACGACTATATCGAAAAGTATTAGACTCTAGTCTTTCTACTCCAGCTTACATCACCAAGGCAGTCCTCCCTCTCCATGTACTTCTTCACATAGAACCAGATGCGGCTCTTGGTGAGCAGGCTTCCTCCCGTCGCTTGTTCAAACTTCTCATAGCTGCCATATTTCCGGAGCGCCATTTTCATTATCTTAATTGCCTACCAGAGAAAGAAGATTGTTTGAAGTACATTATTTGTCAAAGTGGAACAGGATATGCAAGAAACTGGTTTTCATCTACTTCTGAAGATATAAATCAATATCCTTATTGTTGGCCTGGTGAATGAACTGCAAGAAAGCATTTAATGGAGGTCCAGGCTTTTTTTTTTAAACTCTGTGTTTTCCGATACATGCCAACCTAGCAAACTAGCAAAAGTTGACCAAAAGCGTCAAAAAAGCTGATGGCTCAAACCATCCCATAATATAGAACTCAAAATAGATGAGGACGAAGAGTTAGACTGAAAGTGCAACGAGACACAGGCTTGTCACAGCTGAGCTGCAGGAAAACCCTATATTCCCTCAACTTGAGGTGGGAAAAAATAAAGTAGACACCAGAAAGTGGAGGCAGGGACAAGTTTTAGTGTTACTGAAAGGGGGTAGAAGTGCGGAAAGTGCATTTATATAGCCCCTTTCACGTCCTCAGAACATCCCAAAGTGCTTCACAGCCAATTAATTACTTTTGAAATGTAGTCACTGTCGTAATGTAGCCAATTTGTTCACAGCAAGATCCCACAAATAAGAATGAGATAAATGACCAGTTAATCAATTTTGGTGGTGTTGGTTGAGGGATGTCCTAAGGGCATGAGAGTCGCCATATAAATGCAAGTTCTTTCTTTCTAAAAAGGTTTAACTTTTCTGAATTTTATACAGTTTAAGTCACTGAATAATAATTCTGAAGGGGCACTCATGTATGATCTGGGGCCAGAGGAAGATGTTTACAATGCTGACCTTGAGTCAGTTAGCCAGCCCTGGGCCATGGAAAAGTATTTGTATCTTTACCAAAAAAAACCTGAAAATCCACCATGGGAGGTAGAGCAAAAAAAAATTATAAATGTACATAATGGAGAATGAGATTTTGAAAGGAAATACCATCTTTAGCAACTTTTTTTTTTTTAAAGTGGTAGGCAAACTGTATTATAACTATTACATCCTGTGTCATTCAGTATCAATAAGATAACCAATAATTTTACCTCATCAGTCATATTGACTCAACGGGCCAGATTTTGCAGGAAAAATAATGGCGTGGTAATGTGAAAATTTGCCAGCAGTTTCAGGGTATTAAGAGATATGCCGGGAGTTGCGAATCTTTAGAACTTGTTGGTCGATTTATGCCGCTCCGCCATTTACTTTGCACAAGCAGCGAAGTAACCGCCCTGTTTTAAGAAATTGCTGGATTCGCACATCAATTGCCCATTAAACTTGCCACAAAAAGTTAAGTTTGGTAAAAGACAGACTTGCATTTATATAGCGCCTTTCACAACCACCTGATGTCTCAAAGTGCTTTACAGCCAATGAAGTACTTTTGAAGTGGAGTTGCTGTTGTAATGTGGGAAACGTGGCTGCCAATTTGCGCACAGCAAGCTCCCACAAACAGCAATGTGATAATGACCAGATAATCAGTTTTTTATGATGTTGGTTGAGGGATAAATATTGGCCAGGACACCAGGGATAACTCCCGTACTTTGCTTCGAAATAGTAGCCATGGGATCTTTTACGTCCACCCGAGAGCGCAAACGGGGCCTCGGCTTAACATCTCATCCAAAAGACGGCACCTCCGACAGTGCTGCACTGGAGTGTCAGCCTAGCTTTATGTGCTCAAGTCCCTGGAGTGGGACTTAAACCTACAACCTTCTGACTCAGAGGAAAGACCTTGATGGGCATTCATTTTGTACCCAGCGACAGCACTTAATGTAAAAAAAAAATTGCAGGATTTTACCTAATTAGATCAGAAAAGTATTGAGGTAATGTATGCCACTTTGCACAGCTTAATTCAGCTTATTTTTTTAAATTTTACCCATTACCAGCATGGCAGGGTTAAATAAGTGAAGCAGGCCCAACATTTAGAAGATTAAAAGCAGTAACTGCACTTGAAAGTTTAGTAAATATTAATTTATATCAGCACCAATTTCACACCAGTTGAGGTTAAGCACCATACATCGTATACGTTAAGCACCATACATCGTATACGTTTGACTGTCAACAATTTTCTTCTTCTGTGACCTTCATAATGCAAATTCTTAACCTTATTTTAGCATAGATGTACTGCTGTAATCAAAGTTAAATGAACTCTGTGTCCAGTCTGTATCTGGCCACAACCCATTGAACACATTCACTACCACAGATAGCTAAATATGATAGGATACTAAAGACTGCAGAAATTCACACATAACTTAATTCCCTGCTTGTAAGTGGACTCTCCAAAACACAGCACTGATTAAAAACAGAGTAGAGAATGCTCTGGTGTAATAAATGTACGTAGTGACAAAGCCTGACTCAGTTGGTAGCACTCAGAAGGTTGTGGATTCAAGTTCCACTGGGGGATTTCAGCACATTATCTAGGCTGACATTTCAGAGCAGTTCTAAGGGAGTTCTGCATTGTCGAAGGTGTCAAGTTTTGGATGAGACATTAAACCTAAAAGGATGTAAAAAATTTATATATATGTATATTCCACGGTACTATTTGAAGAAAAGCAAGGAAATTCTCCCGCTGCTCTGGTCAACGTTCCTCCCTCAACCAACACCACCAAAAACAAACAAAGAGTATGCAATCATTGTTGATGGCTTCCCTTCTGAAATAGAGCCTTTCACACACTGCTCCTGGGTGAGATGCAGGTGGGGGAGGGGCATCTATAGATTCTGGACGATAGGTGATACCCACCTTCTGTGCAGTACCGATCAGCCATTCTCTCGATTCCTGTTCCTCCTCTTCCTCCTCCTCCTCCTCCTCCAAGGAATTCAAATGCAGGGGTATTCTCAAAAGGAATCCCATCGTGGCCTCTGGAGGATGGGCAAGTGTTGGGAGTAACCCAATAACAGACCCCACGGTACACATTACAGTAGTAGTCAGCAACAGCAAAAAGGAAAGGTCCACAATGGTTGCTAAAGAGACATTTGGCAGCAGCTTCAATGTAAGGCTTTAATGTCCCTTTAAACTTACTTCTATCCTTGCTATAGTGTATAGCAATGGAGGATGCCTGTTTTATACAAGCAGCAGTTACGGCAAGCAGTAATGACAATGTAACGTATTTCCTCACACTGCCATTAGGCCTTCATTAAAATACATCTGCACAGAAGTGGATGGACAGTCCTGGTATCTGCCTGCATTCCTGGTGAATATTCAATGAACATAAAAATGGGCAGGGATACAGTAAAAAGAGTGTGTTCCATCCATTCTCCACCCATGCCCATCCCAGATCCATCCAAATTCAGACAGGTGAAATGGGAAGATAGCCTTTATTATGCAAGACTTAGTTCAACTTCAAAGCAGGAGGAACATGCTTTGAATGGGGGACGGTGAAGGGTTGGTCTTTCCTTTTAAACTAGCCACCAAGGGGGGAGGGAGTTGAGCTAATAAGCACCCGCCTAGTTCAGTGTCAAAGGCAATTAAAGTTCTTCTAGGTACACTCAGCTGTCAGACACAATTCCAGCAACTTACAAAGACAGGAAATTATTTTGGGAGTTCCAAAAGACATTCTCCTAGTCTCAGCACCAAACTAGAGCAGTAACTTGCATTGATATAGCACTATTGATGTAAAGGAATGCCCCAAAGTGATTCAGAAATAGACACAAGGAAAACAGACAAAAACCCAAGAAGGGTCAAGTTAGGGGAGATGACCAAACGCTTGGTCAGAGATGGGTCTGGGAGGTTTTTAAACATGGAGAGAAAGGAAGAGGCAGGAAATTTAGGGAGGGAGTTCCAGAGAATAGGAAGTCTGCCATCAATGGTTTGGGGGGGGGGGGGGGGGGCGCTGGGGGTTAGTTAAAAGGCAGTAGGAATGGAGATGGGGATATAGGGCCAAAGGAGATTGCAGAGAAAGAATGGGGCAAAACAAATGGAGAGACGTATAGACCGCAAGGATTTTGCTATTTATGCATTGGGGGGAAAGCAAGCCAGCGTAGGTCAGCTAGGAGGGGGCGATGGGTGGGCAGGACATACTTTTCCAATAACAAACTTTCTGGATTCCGTGATGTTCGCCATTTCACTATGCTGTGAACCCCAAGCAAATAGGACTGTCGCAAGCAGATTGGTGCCTGATGCGAGAAACATTTATATCTGGGTAATAACTTCTCATTATCTACCAGAGTCAGGGGGTGATGGTATAGTGATTACAACTGGGCTAGTAAACTTGTAGTGGTCATTAGTTCAAATTCCAATATTGCAAATTATGAAACTGAATTTAGTAAATCTTGTCATTTGTGGACTGGCACCAGAAAAAAAAATGCCCATGAAAGCTGTTGGATTGTTGTAATGTCCTTTAGGGGAAGGGAGCCTGCCAGTCCTATCTGTAACAGTGAAAATGCTGATATGCAACTAAAGCAGTCTCAGATCTATTCTGGTACTTGGAGATTTGTGTGGCAGCTATTGAGTCTTTATCCAAAATTACCAGAAGAACCACCACAGGATTGAACAGGTTGCCTTTTTAGCTGTACAGATGAATAGGTAAGAAATGGCTTTAATAATTAAATTTCTGGAAATGAACCCACAAGGAAAATCTCCAATGTCAAATATTTAGAGCCAGTCTTTGTGAAAGTGGTTAACAAACTTTCCATCTCCACTGTTCTTCACATATCATCACAACATTCCCTCCAAAGGGATCAGGATAGTAACTCTTACTTATCATCCCAAGTTACCATCTCTTTTACATGAATGTTGAGGAAAATTAACATAACCATTAGCTGATCCCCCTGTGGCGTTACTCACGGGAGGTCCAGGGTCTGGCACACAGCTGCTTAGCTTCTCTTTGAGAAGAGGTTAGGCTAGTTTATCGTCAGAGAAAGAAAACACAGCAGGAAAAGTGTGTCTTTCACTTGTTGTATTTTTGTTCAAGATTCTTCAGTTTCAATTTGCTAGAGCTTTATACAAAGTGTGACTTCTGAAATATGTATAGAATTGGGGAAAATAACACTGTTGATTACATTGCAGAGGCACTGGAGTATTGCCCTGCTGATTTTCAACCTCCTGATTTCAATTACCTGCAGTTTTTCCACAATATTGAGATAATGAGGCCATTGAATATTATTTGAAATATCAACAGCACCATCTAGTGATGATTAGGAAAACATGAATACAGTTGCTTGGAACTTGCAGTCTCTTTGATCACAGCTATATACAGTTGAGTATCCGTTATCTACAATAATGGAACATAGGATTTGCTAGATGAAGAAAGACCAAGGTCCATGTAGTTGACCGTCTACCATCCTGGTCTCATGATACAACGATAATGGAGTTATTGACTAATCATAGCAATTAATCTACAACAGACCCAGACACCAGGGGAGGAAAACCCCCAGTGGTAGAGCGCTTTGGAAACCGTAGGCCCAACTGTAGCATGTTCCTCCCAAACATGCTACAATAACTCAAATTATTCATATACTGTATCTGAAAATGTTATTTTCTGAAAGAAATCTATCTAATTCACGTTTGATGGAGGGGAAACTGCCCTTTGGCCCTCTGCCAATGAAAACTGATAAATAATCCAAAGTCCCTGAATTTTGGCCTTACACGCTTGGTGCAGCAATAAAGACCATTCATTTGCCAAGAAAAGAGATGAAATACATATAAAAATTAGCTGTACATTGAGCCGATGCTTCACGGAACTCTTGCTCTGCAACAATTCTGGTGCAGAAGCAGGATGACATAACAGGAGTTTGGATAATAGAAGTTTCACTGTAATGTCATTAGTATTTATTCATTCACCTGCTTTATTTTCATGTTGTTTCTCCTGCTCATCTTCTCCACCTCTCTCTTCTCCTTTACAACGCTCCTTAAAACCTACCTTAGTCCAAGCTTTTGATCACCTGTCTTAATATCTCATGTGGCTCGGTGTCAAATTTTGTTTGATAATGCTCCTGTGAAGCACCTTAGGATGTTTTACTACATTAAAAAGGGGCAAAATAAAATGCACATTGTTGCTCGATACTCCAACTACACACTGACAATGCCTTGTTGATATAAACTAAGAATACAAACAGGCAAGAATGAAATCTGAAGTGCAGAGTCCAATTTTCTAGATTCAAAACAAGGACTAGCTGGGTAATGTGCAACCAGTGTGCGACCACTTGCCCATCAATGTCCTAGTGGGAAAGTGCTACCCAGTCAGGTTTTTCCTCCTTGTACTTCACATTAATGTGACAATTTTTTTTTTAAGTTTCTTCTAAATGCCGACAACACTCAAGATCACAATTTAAATCATAATGTTTATTATCTGCGTCAATAAGACACACTGCAGTGCCCACCGGTCGCAGAAGGCTCCAACCATACTGGGGGGCACCGCCTGTTCCCGCCAGAACGGTCCTCCCAGTGAGCAGTGCCTATCCTGGAGCTGTGATTGGCCATCTTCGGCAGGCTTAGGAGCAGACCCATAAGAAGGTCCTCCGACTTGCGATTACTGACTTGCATGAGCTGAGTTAGTTAAAAAAAAATGTTTTATATTACATCAGATTACAGGATTTTTACTGGTGTTTTGGAAATCAAATTTCATAATGTTGGCAATTTTTCTATGAAAAGCCATAAATGAATTTGTGACCTTGATCCTGACCTCTTCCACCCCTTTCCCCTCCCCCAATGACTTCATCTAGTTTTTGGTTCTGAAAATGTACAATTTATTTATTAAGATGATTCAAATAGCTTTACTCAGACACTTAAGAACTCGGACATATTATTAAAGTATTCTGACCGCTGGAAATCAAATATTCTACCAACTACTGAAAATAATTGACCATTTGGAACTCTGGGTCCATCAGTACAATATCAGCATATTACTGTACAAACAGATCAGTTGAGCTGCATGTTTCAAAATGTACCCACATCATTTTTTTAAACTTTTTTTTTTTAAAGCTATTGAATAAATCAGTAAAGAAACGTGTGAGAGGCATACATAGTGTGAGAGATACAGATGCAAGAGTGTGTGGAGGGTAGGTGAACCACAGAAGCAATAAAGAGTGAAAAATAAAGTTAGAGGCGGAGAGAGAGAGACAACTATACACATGTAGGAATTGCAGGGCTCTAGGGAAAGGGCAGGGGAGTGGGAATAATTGGATAGCTCTTTCAAAGAGCTGGCACAGGTATAATGGGCCGAATGGCCTCCTTCGGTGCTGTATGATGCCATGATTTGTGGTTTTATTTTCCACGTGTAAACTGGATATTGATTTCCCGCTGTGTCCCTCTATTTGTGGTAAATAAGTCAGCAAACATGCCATCATTTCATGCATGCTCAGTCGGTTGCTGCAACTAGTTCACTATAATCCTCCAGCTGAAAGCAACAACTTCCAGAATGTTGTCTCTTTTTTAAAGTAGTGAGACGTTTAATCATTAGTCTCAATAGTTGGCATTGTTTAAATTTAGACAACCCACCAGTGTTTTCCTCTGCAATAAAATCTGCATGTAGAATTTCTTTTAAAATAAGTGTCTCACATTTTCAGCTGCTTGTCTCTTTATCCGGAAATCTTCAGACTTTCAACTAGGGGAAAATGGATACCACAGAGGCCACAACAAAAATATGGGATATCCAATTTCCTCCATAATAAAAAATAATGTTTCCTTGCTTAGTTGGGACATGGAGAGGTAGAATTAATTCTGGCCCTCTGGGCTGGTTATTCAATTTCTATGTTGCTATTTAATTATTTACTATTACATTACACCACTACTATTAAGGAAGCGCATGTTCTGCCAGTTAACCTACTAATCCCATGGTATCCATTTCCTTTTTATCGCTTCTAATTCAAAGCATTTCTTCTTTACGGTCAAAAGTGCATAAATGTGCAACAGTTCATCAATGGGTACTCTCCCTTTTGGCTAGTAAAAGCACGAGGTCTTCCAGCTGTATCGGTCAGCTTGCATTTGATGAGCCTTATTCAGAGTCAGGCATGATTTATTTTATTTTATTTTTTTTAAATTGAAGCTGCATGAAAAAGTGCCATGTCTTATATTCCTTCACAAAGCACAACTTCAGGCTACCTTCCAATACAAGCTGAAGTACAGGCTAAAATATCAAAAATAGGATAGGAGATAGGCATTCGTTGAGCTGAGTTTTATGGAGCGTGGCGAATGGGAGGCCAGCCAGAAGAACATTGGAGTACCCATGTCTGGAGGTGAAAGAGGCATGAGTGAGGATTTCAGCATGGGCTGAAGTAATGGCGGAGGTGGGTGATGTTCTTAAATTTACGCCCTCTAATTACTGACTCTCCAACCAGCAGAAATAGCTTTTCCCAATTTAACTCATCAAAACCCTTGTAATTTCGAACCTCTTGGTCAGACCTCCTTTGCTCTAATGAGAGATCAACCATAAAACATCCTGCTTGCTCAACAGTCACCACCTTTACACTGACTATTTGAAGTTTTATTAATTTACAGTCAATTTGTTTATGTTTTTAATCAAAAAAGAGTACACTGACTTCACCTTTGACAAATATGCAAAGTATGGAGCTGGCAGACGGAAAGCTATGCAGGGTGAGAATTATCGCAACATGCTGCAATGTATAGTTGGAAAAGGATCTATAACCCAGTGATTTATTGGCTTGTATTCCCTTGCGTATAGGAGATTGAGGGGTGATCTGATAGAGGTGAAGGATTTGATAGGGTAGATACAGAGAAACTATTTCCTCTGGTGGGGGAAATCAAGAACGGGGGTGGGAACATAATCTTAAAATTAGAGCTAGGTCATTCAGGAGAGAAAACAGGAAGCACTTTTTCCACAAAGGGTAGTAGAAATTTGGAACTCTCTCCCTGAAAAGGCTGTGGATGCTGGATCAATTGGAGCGTTCAAGACTGAGATAGATTTATTTTTGTTGGGTAAGGATATCAAGGAACATGGAGCAAGTTTGGGAAAATGGAGTTGAGGTACAGATCAGCCATGATCTAATTGAATGATGGAGCAGGCCAGAGAGGTTGAATGGCCTACTCCTGTTCCTAATGTTATAGGCAGCTCAGTGTAGAAAAGCCAATCCCTTGTCCATTAATCATGTGCAGAGTTCCTTTCTTAAAATCAATGACTGATCAACTGGAAAAGCTACATCCACTCAAAAACTTAGAACAGTGGCGGCTTACATTTTATCACTTTTGTTGAAACAATATTTTAACTTTGCTTTTATGATTGGATTCACATTCTTTGGTATATCCAATAAATTTGATTAAAATAATCACAAACCCAACAGTTAATGTGTAGATATGTCATCTTATAGGTTTTACTAGTACAATGGAGTTTACAAAATATGCTGGTTTTATTCAGATAGTGTTCATTTCCCCTGCTAAATTTGCCAATCTCCTAACTCAACACAACCAACAGATCATCAACTGTGTTCTGATACATTCATACCATCCTCAACATATGGCAGTCATTAAAGAATCCTTTTAATGGATTTTAGGGGGCGTGAATGGATGCTGGGAGAATATTTCCATTGGCTGGGGAGTCTAGAACCAGGGGCCACAGACTCCGGATAAAGGGTCGGCCATTCAGGACTGAGATGAGAAGAAATTTCTTCACAGAGGGTGGTGAATCTTTGGAATTTTCTACCCCAGAGGGCTGTGGAGGCTCAGTCATTGGGTATATTCAAAACAGAAGTCGATAGATGTCTGACTAGTAAGGGCATCAAGGGATATGGCGATAGGGCCGGTGAATGGAGTTGAGGCAGAAGATCAGCCATGATCTCATTGAATGGCAGAGTAGGCACAAAGGGCCTAATAGCCTACTCCTGCTCCTATTTCTTATGTTCTTGTGTGAACAGGACTGGTTTTGTATTTTCAGCTGCAAATACCACATATTATTGCAGATTTATACTGAGTGAGCTAAAATCATCATCTCCTCCCACCAATCTGTTGCTAGTGTGCCTGCTCCATCACATTCAATTTAGTTCAAAAAACTCCTTTGGCCACAGGAATGATCTGTTTCTAAGATGATTGCATCAGAGAAATAATTGTAGCGCCTTAAGGGAGTGGTTTATAAAAGTGGTTTTATACATTTGTCCATTTTCTGCATTTTCATTGATCCATGGTGATCATTTGACCGAAACATAGTTCAATCTGGATTTATCCATTGGTCTCGGATTTCAATGGTCCATGCTCAGCACGTGACTCTCTTCCAATCCGTTGCTGCCTGCAGCATTCCTTGGCTTTGCTGGAGATGGAAAGCCACATTACCGACGAGCTTGCTTTTTCCACAGATAATCTCTAGAAGACTTCAGAATCAACTACAGTATTCTGAGTTTTTAAAATAACTTTTAATGTAATACTTGATTATATTATTACTGTGCTACTTTTCTCATAAATCCTTGTCCTACACTTGATTCAAGGTTAGGCTATTGGTAGGACCTGTGTGTTTAGCTCTTTTGTAGGATAGAGTGTACCTGTGGGATTTAGTAAACATTGTTAAGATTTTGTAACCATTATTAAATAACTATAATATGTGAAATTGTATGTTAAAAACCTAATAAGCCTGTATAAAATGGTGAATGGCTGAGACCAAAGCAGGATGGGAAAATTATGCCAACCTGACTGGACTTGGTTAGAAATTGATGTAATTCTGTAGAATGGTCTGTTAAGTAAACAGGGAGATAGTGGGGAACAAGAAATTCAGCAACATTGCAAAAGAAGATAGGGGACTGGAGACAGTCACCACTCCGTCTTCTCAAAAATGCAGAACCGGCTAAACAATGAGCTAATTACAAAGCAAAAAGACATCTGTGAAAATTTAGTGTGAAAGTTGTTCTCAGATAAGGATAGCTTGCTTACTAACTGTCACATAGGCAAAAGGGAGAAAAGGGTACAAATGAACAGCTATTGAACACCGAAAGCAGCGTGAAACCAGAGGATGAGAAGCTTCAGTCAACAGAACACAGCAAGAGAATAAAGAGACCCAGTCACTCGGAAGGAACACCAGGGTTCAATAAACAGACTGCGACTATCTTCTTGTTAAGTATTACCTCTTTGTGCTGGATGTTTAATGCTTAAGAAACCTGTTTTACTGATACACAATATATCTGGACCCAGAGTGGTTTGTGTAGTCACAGATAAATTATAAAGAGCTTTAAAAAGCTACACTTTGATACAACTTTATTTCTTCTTACTATTTAATATGTCTCAACAACAACTTGTATTTATATAGTGCCTTTAATGTAGTAAAACATCCCAAGGCGCTGCACAGGAGTATTTTAAGACAACAATTTTTACACCGATCCACATAAGGATAAATTAGGACAGGTCAAAGAGGTAGGTTTTAAGGAGCGTCTTAAAAGGAGGAAAGACAGGTCGAGAGGTTTAGGCAGGGAATTCCAGAGCTTAGGGCTTAGACAACAGAAAGCACGGCCACCAATGGTTGAGCGATTATAATCAGGAATGCTCAAGAGGGCAGAATTAGAGGAGCGCAGATATCCGAGTTGTGGGGCTGAAGGAGATTACAGAGATAGGAAGGGGCGAGGCCATGGAGGGATTTGAAAACAAGGATGAAAATTTTGAAATCGAAGCGCTGTTTAACCGGGAGCCAATGTAGGTCAGCGAGCACAGGGATGATAGGTGAACGGAACTTGGTGCGAGTTAGGACACGGGCAGCCGAGTTTTGGATGACTTCAAGTTTACGTAGGGTGGAATGTGGGAGGCCAGCCAGGAGTGCATTGGAATAGTCAAGTCTAGAGGTAACAAAGGCATGGATGAGGGTTTCAGCAGCAGATGAGCTGAGGCAAGGGCGGAGACAGGTAATGTTATGGAGGTGGAAATAGGCGGTCTTAGTTATGCTGTGGATATGTGGTTGGAAGCTCATTTCAGGGTCAAATATGACACCAAGGTTGCGAACAGTGTGGTTCAGCCTCAGACAAATATAATCAAAGTCCAAGGAGACTAGCAACAACTTTGAAATGTTGACACATCCATATTTGGAGATCACTGTTCCAGGGCCAAAACTCTCATCTGCACTCTCCGGGTCCAGTCTCTTGCACGCTCAGGCTGCTTGCTTTTGCTAAATGTACAGTACCTGCACTCCCAAAAATGGCCCGATATCAACACGTGATATTTTCCTACAGTACTCCAGCTCCACTCTATCTAGCCTCCCTGACTTTTGGTCAGCTCATGGAAGAGTCAGTGCTAGTCCTAGACTGTTGGGTTTGAATTTAGTGGGTCCTGATGGCATTGGAAACATTTGTTCTCAGCGTTATTTCTTTGTTGGTGGATTTGATCAAAAAAGAGAGCCACTGTTTGCATGGTGATCTAAAAGTCAGAGCCATTAATTAGAGCATTAAAAAAAATTGAGCCACTGCTTAAGACACTAAAGAAAATATATAGCCAGTTAACCAATGCACATGCTTATGACTTTGAATTAACAAAATCAGCCATCATTTAATCCCAGACATGGTTTGGTGAGAGGAACATGACAAGTCATGTTCATGAGCACAGTTTAGTAGCCAGAGACAAGAATTGGGAGGGAAGAGAGGGGGGGGGGGGGGGGGGGGGGCGAAGAGAGGAGGGAAGAATGAAGGGAGGGAGGAAAAGAAAGGAACAAGACACGAGAAAGGAGTCAGACAGAAAGAAAAAGTGGATGGGGCATAGACCAAACGATTAGAAGTTGAATGTGGTGGGTAAGGTCAATCTTTGCAGAGTGGGGTCAATGTGCCTCCTCTTAACTTCTATTTTAACCACCAATTAACATTTTTGCTCAGCATACTGGTAAACATGACATTAGCTGGTTCCAAACTATGGAAGAAAACAGGAAATATTAGGTCATTAATCTTATTCCAAAAAGCGTTATAGAACAACAGCTAATTAAACAGTAGGTTAGAAGGGTGCAAGAAAGAATTTAAAAATTTGCATTTGTATAGCGCCATTCACGGCCTCAGGACATCCCAAAGTACTTTGCAGCCAATGAAGTTTTTTTTTTATGAAGTGCAGTCACTGTTGTAATGTAGGAGAATCTTGAGGTTCAGATAATACAAATAAAACCTTTGGACTTATCCAGACTCGAGAGACTAGAAGTTTAATTAGAGCACAAGTCAAAAATGGGCTTGAAGAAGCAAAATAAAATAATTCAACACCTTAGGTGATATTCAAGTATGTTATCTGTTTGGTTTTAACTGAATCATTAGACTAAAAAAAGGCCATCATATATATATATAAATTCATTCATTCAATCAATCAATCAAATGGAACGCTGCAGGCAAAGCTATGCAGCAAGTCAGGATCTGTTACTGTGTACATTCTGGGGTCCATAATGATAATGGTATTTGGTGCGTCACAATTGGCATCACAACCAGTCAAGAAAGAAAATACTGTATTATGAAATATTACCTGTGCTCTTGGGTCAGGAGGTTAAGGTTCATCTGGAAGATACCAGGTCAGGACTGAATAGTGGAGATGGATAAGTATTCTGGAATTTTGCTTAATAGACTTTTGGGATCAGGGAATATTTTTGCACAAGTTTCGCCACAGGCAAATGAACTGTAGTCCATGATGGGGCCGAATGTACATGGCCTGTGCAGGAAGTGGACTTGATGGGCCAAATAGTCTTCTCATTCCAGGCTTTCTTATATAAACCTTGTTACCGAAGGAAGACCATAATTATCTATATTAAAGTGTCTACAGTGTCATTGAGAAAGCTGATTGACCCATGGGATATGTGACAGGGCTGATTTCATTAGTTTTCCCCAAGGGAGGTTTGCAGAATGTGTGCATTTGGTACTGCAATGCCCAGTTAGGCTTAGAACACCAGACCACAGGGGTGTGGGGCCAGGAACTTTTCTCTGTGGAGACCTCATCTCATAATCTGAGAGCATGAGCCCGAGTCCTCAACAGAGAATAGTTGCTGGCCTCAACGTCCCTGCAGACTGACGTTCTGAGCCTAACAGGGCGTTGCAATACCAAATGGCTACGTAGAAACTAGTGTGCTTAGCAGGCTGAATAGAGAATCAATCTTTTCTGCCAACTAGGGCCAGCCAAATTACATCATGTTGGGAAAGTACAATGTCACTTGGCTGTTCCCAAATTGCAGATAATAAAAGAACGTTTGGTATAAAAAGGGTGAAACTGGCTCTAAACAGGTTGGAGTATACAAAAAAAATACTGATCACTGTGGAAACCAGCATAACTGAGCCACATGAAATACAATGGATGAAGGGAGTGTCAACCAATCCCAGAGCTGTATTTGAAGAAGCCTATTGTTGGCAAGCAACTGCCCCAATGTGTGGTCCCAATAAAGTGGACTTTCATGTGAAGGAAGCCAGTGGTCCTGTACCTTGTTGCTTCTTCCAGGTCACATCCTTCATCACTGCCCTGATCCTGAGTAGAGAACATCTGCTATGAAACTACCCGTGGGCATTGAGACATCTACAAGGCCTCAACAAACCTCAAAACCTGAGCCAGCCCCAAGTATACATAAACATTTATTTTAAGGGGTTAGTATAATACACTCCTTTTTCTCTAATCAGGGTATTCATTTTGGAGGATAGAGCAGATGAATGCATGGCTGGAGAGATGGTGCAGGAGGGAGGGAGGGCTTTAGATTCCTGGGACATGGGGGCCGGTTCTGAGGGAAGTGGGACCTGTACAGGGTTGCGCCTCAACAGAGCCAGAATCAATGTCCTCACTCAGGGTGGTCGGGGGGGGGGGGCGTGGTTGCTAGTGCTGTTGAGGAGAGTTTAAAACTAACTTGGCAGGGGGATTGGCACCAGGATGTTACAACAGAAAGGAGAAACAAAGTGCACAAAAGGATTGGGAGAGACAGATAGCACTAGAGTAAGAATTAGTAAGGTATTAGGTGGGGTCAGACTAAGAGAATGCAAGAAGGTCTAAGATAGGTTTACAGTGTGTGTGTAAATGCATGAAGGGTGGTAAATAAAGTTGGTGAGCTGCAGGTGCAAATAGACATATGGGAATATGATGTTGTGGCTATAATGGAGACCTGGCTCAAAACAGGGCAGGATTGGGTTTTAAATATTCCTGGATATAAGGTGTTCAGGAAAGATAGGAAAGGAAATAAAGGAGGTGGGGTGGTAGTATTGGTTAAGGAGAATGCTACAGTGCTGGAGAGAGAGGATGTCCTGGGAAGGGTCAAGGACAGAAACTATTTGGTTAGAGTTAAGAAACAATAGAGGTGCCATTACACTACTAGGTGTATTATATAGGCCACCAACTAGTGGGAAGGATATAGAGGAGCAAATTTGCAGGGAAATTACAGAGAGGTGCAAAAACTATAGAGTAGGGATAGTGGGGGATTTCAATTATTTTAATATAGACTGGGATAGTAATAGTGTAAAGGGCAGAGAAGGGGAAGAATTTCTGAAGTGTGTTCAGGAGAACTTTCTTGATCAGTACGTTTCCAGCCCAACGAGGAAGGAGGTATTGCTGGATCTGGTTCTGGGGAATGAGGTAGGTCAAGTGGAACAAATATCAGGAAGTGAACATTTAGGGAACAGTGATCATAGTAGCATAAGGTTTAGATTAGCTATAGAAAAGGGCAGGGAGCAATCTAGAGTAAAACTACTTAATTGGAGGAAGGCAAATATCAGTGGGTTGAGAACGGATCTGGCCCGGGTAAAATGGAATCAAAGATTGGCAGGCAAAACTGTAGTGGAACAATGGGCTGCCTTTAAAGAGGCGATGGTTCGGGTACAGTCAAGGTACATTCCCACGAGGGGGAAAGGTAGGGCAACAAAAACCAGAGCTCCCTGGATGATGAAAGAGCTAGAGAGTAAGATGAAGCAGAAAAATAGCACGTATGGCAGATGTCAGGTTGAGAATACAAGTGAGAATCAGGCTGAATATAGAAAGTTCAGAGGGGAAGTGAAAAAGAAAATAAGAGGGACAAAGAGAGAGTACGAGAACAGATTGGCAACTAACATAAAAGGGAATTCAAAAGTCTTCTACAGACCAAAAAGGTGACCTACGCATGGAGGCAGAGGCCATAGCTGAGGTACTAAATGAGCACTTTGCCTCTGTCTTCACCAAGGAAGAAGATGCTGCCAAAGTCATAGTGAAAGAGGAGGTAATGGTAATGGAAATACTGGACACAATAAAAATTGATAAAGAGGAGATACTAGAAAGGCTGTCTGTACTTAAAGTTGATAAGTCATCAGGACTAGATGGGATGCATCCTAGGATGCTGAGGGAAGTTAAGGTGGAAGTCACAGCGGTACTGGCCATAATCTTCGAATCCTCCTTAGATACGGGGGGTGGTGCCAGAAGACTGGAGAATTGCAAATGTTACACCCTTGTTCAAAAAAAGGGTGCAAGGCTAAACCCAGCAAATACAGGCCAGTCAGTTTAACCTTGGTAGTGGGGAAGCTTTTAGAAATGATAATCAGGGACAAAATTAACCGTCACTTGGACAAGTGGTGATTAATTAAGGAAAGCCAGCACGGATTTGTTAAAGGCAAATTGTGTTTAACTAATCTGATCGAGTTTTTTGATGAGGTAACAGAGAGGGTTGACGTGGTGTACATGGACTTCCAAAAGGCGTTTGATAAAGTGCCACATAAAAGGCTTGCCAGCAAAGTTGAAGCCCATGGAATAAAAGGGATAGTGGCAGCATGGATACGAAATTGGCTAGGTGACAGGAAACGGAGTAGTAGTGAACGGTTGTTTATCTACCTCAACTCCACCTTTCCGCGCTATCCCCACATCCCTTAATTCCCAAAAATACACGGACCTCTGTCTTGAATGTGCTCAATAACTGAGCAGCCACAGCTCTCTAGGGTAGAGAATTCCAAAGACTCACAACTCTGAGTGAAGAAATTTCTCCTCATCTCAGTCCTAAATGGCCAACCCCTTATTCTGGGTCTGTGACCCCTTGTTCTAGATACCCCAGCCATGGGAAACATTTTTTCAGCATTAACCTTGTCAAGCCCCTTAAGAATTTTATAGGTTTCAATTAGATCACCTCTCATTCTTCTAAACTCTAGGGAATATAGGCCTAGTCTACTCAATCACTCCTCATCAGGCAATCTCCTCATCCTAGGAACCAGTCTAGTGAACCTTCTTTGCACTCCCTCTAAGTATGTCTTTCCTTAGGTAAGAAGACCAGAACTGTACACGGTACTCCAGGTGTGGACTCACCAATGCCCTGTATAATTGTAGTAAGACTTCTTTGCTCTTGTACTCTAATCCCTTTGTAGCAAAAGCTAATATACCATTTGCTTTCCTAATTGCTTGCTGTACCTGCATGTTAACTTTCTGTGATTCATGTACAAGGACACCCAGGTCCCTCTGAATGCCAACATTTCCGTCTCTCACCATTCAAAAGATATTCTGCTTTTTTGTTTTTCCTACCAAAGTGGATAACTTCACACTGCCCCACATTGTATTCCCTTTGCCATGTTCTTGCCCACTCAGTCAACCTGTCTATATCTCTCTGCATTCTCCTCACAGCTTACTTTCCCAACTAACTTTGTATCAGCAGCAAACTTGGATACGTTACACTCAGTCCCTTCATCTAAGTCATTAATATAGATTGTAAATAGCTGAGGCTCAAGCACTGATCCTTGCGGTACACAGCTAGTTACAGCCTGCCAACTTGAAAAGGTCCTCTTTATTCCTACTCTCTGTTTTCTGTCCATTAACCAACCCTCAATCCATGCTAATATATTACCCCCAATACCAGGAGTCCGAATTTTGTGTAATAACCTCTTGTGTGGCACCTTTATCGAATGCTTTTTGAAAATCCAAATACACCACATCCACTGGTTCCCCCTTATTCATCCTACTAGTTACATCTTCAAAAAAAAAACAGCTTTGTCAAACATGATTTCCTTTTCATAAAACCATGTTGACTGTCTAATCGTATTACGATTTTCTAAGTGCTAATAATAGATTCTAGCATTTTGCCTACTACTGATGTCAGTCTAACTGGCCTATAGTTCCCCGTTTTTCCTCTTCCTCCTTTCTTAAATAGCGGGGTTATGTTTGCTACCTTCCAATCCATGGGGGCTGTTCTAGAATCTAGGGAATTCTGGAAGATTAATACCAGTGCATCCACTATCTCTGCAGCTACCTCTTTTAAAACCCTAGAATGCAGGTCATCAGGATTTGTCACCACTTAGTCCCATTAATTTCCCCAGTACTATGTCTTTACTTATACTGATTTCTTTAAGTTTCTCTTTCTCCCTAGACCCTTGCTTCTCCATACAGGATCCTGGGCTTCATAAATAGAGGCATAGAGTATGAAAGCAAGGAAGTTATGATGAACCTTTATAAAACACTGGTTCAGTCTCAACTGGAGTATTGTGTTCAGTTCTGGGCACTGCACTTTAGGAAAGATGTGAAGGCCTTAGAGAGTGTGCAGAAAAGATTTACGAGAATGATTCCAAGGATGAGGGACTTCAGTTATGTGGATAGACTAGAGAAGCTGGGGTTGTTCTCCTTAGAGCAGAGAAGGTTGAGGAGATTTGATAGAGGTGTTCAAAATCCTGAGAGGTCTAGACTGAGTAGAGAGAGAGAGAAACTGTTCCCATTGGCGGAAGGGTCGAGAACCAGAGGACACAGATTTAAGGTGATTGGCAAAAGAACCAAAGGCGACATGAGGAAAAACTGTTATACGCAGTGAGTGGTTAGGATCTGGAATGCACTGCCTGAAAGGGTGGTGGAGGCAGAGCTAAATCGTGGCTTTCAAAAGGGAATTGGATAAGTACTTGAAGGAAAATATTTGCAGGGCTACAGGGAAAGGGTGGGGGAGTGGGACTAGCTGAAGTGCTCTTGCAGAGAGCTGGCATAGGCTCGACAGGCTGAATGGCCTCCTTCTGTGCTGTAACCATTCTATGATTCAGAAGGTTTTCCTTTTTTTGTTAAAGCACTTCTAAATAGTGTATGAACTGTAGATATTGTTTAATTCTAGGTCTGTATTTGTCTAGTATATAATAAATGATCCTAAAGCCATGGTCAATCCTAATAAGAAACTCCAGGCAAAAAGAGCCCAGTAAATTAAAAATAAAATTCAAGTTGTGTGGAGATAAAAAGGCATTTCCCCAAAAATCACAATATGTATGTGTCCCTACATGGAGACATGCATACTTTGCTCTGCCTCATGCAGAAAGCAAATGTCCTTCTCCAACACACTCTCCACATCTGCAAGGATTCAAGTGCGCTTTGATCCCGGTTGCTCAGTGGATGATCCTCTGTATGGGATCTTCCCAAAAGCTATCCCATAGGGAGGCCAACACCTGCTTTTCTGCAAATGAGTCTATTTTGTACTGCAAAATCTAGAGAAGACCCCATGGAGGAACCAGCATCCTGTATTTGAATCAACATGCCGTATTCAAAATTTTAAGAAAAAATTACGATGGGGGAAGATTTCTGCTATTTGCCATTGATAGTAAAACTGTAACTGTATAAAGAACATGCTTACAATTTCACTAACAGCAACGAAGGTGTCAGCTGTGGCTCAGTTGGTAGCACACTAGCCTGTGAGTTGGAAGGTTGTGGGTTCAAGTTCCACTCCAGAGATTTGAACACATAATCTAAGATGACACGCCAGATGCACTGTTGGAGGTGCTACCCTTTGGATGAGACGTTAAACCGAGGCCCCTTGCTGTGTGCAGGTTGGCTGCCACGTTTCCTCCATTACAATAGTGCTTCATTGGTTGTAAAACACTTTGGGATGTCATGAGGCGCTATATTAAAAGGTGCTATACAAATGCAAGGTCTTTCTTTAAACAGTGGAAATATTCCCCTTACGAGGTAGTAAAAGGTCCCCTGAAATGCAGAGCTTTTAGCCATCCCTCCCGCATGCTCTGGCTCCTTGTACCAGTACAATAGTGTAAATAGGGATTTGTGCATTCATTTATCAGAACACAATAAAATAAATTGCCTAGGATCAGTTTTAATAGTGACATATAAACACATCAGTGAGAAAATCTACTTCTCTCTCTAAAACACTGCTTTATTACCAGAGGAATTAAGCATGACTGTACCTGCAGAAGAAACTTCTCTGAAGCGATACTGTGTCTTGCTAGTACATTGGGCAAAGCAGGATTAGTATATTCAAACTGTGGATTGTAGGTGAACTCAGACTTGAAGAACTTGACTTTTTCCTTCTCCACATTTGACGGTTTTACAGCAGTCAGGATGCAGAGCCTACGAGTGGAGCCTTCGCTGTCTTTCCCTTGTCCAACTGGCAATCTGGACCTCTGCAGGCTTGAGAAATAAAACCTTTTTATCTTACCTTTCGGCCTTTGGGACAGACCAATCCCACTTCCTACCACAGATATGCCGAGCGGGAATTTTGAACCGCTGGCAACCAAGCTGCCCACGAGCAATGGAGTATGCCCGCTTCCAAAACACCACTCCCCGTCAACCAGTGGCACAGAGGCGCTGGGAGTCCGGCGTTCCTTGTACCGCAACACAGCTGATGGCTTGGCAGACTTTCGGTGCTTTTTGTGATGGCTGGAGGATAAACGCTTCTTCTCTCCCTTTGACGGCAACAAGACATTGTAGCCATTGCTTCCAGTGAATATTTCCTTCAAGATGCTGACAGAGACTTGCTGAAGACCTGCTTGGCTCATGTCATTATTTTCAGCGGGATTCAACAGAACCGATTTCTTGGCCAGCTCTAACTGTGGCCACCGAAGCTTTTCTGCAAGGATTGGACAACAGGAAGGTTCAAATTAACTTTGCATGGATTTCCCTCATTTGCAGACCACTTCCCACCATACAAGCTCCCTCCAACCAGCAAGACATAAACATCTCAATGATCAACTGGCAGGAATGTAATGGGAAAAGGACAAGCAGGACAATGCTAGTCCCCCCCCGCCTTAATTGCAATGGCATAGAAAAATAAGTTGAATATTTCAAAATAGCTAAAGGTCCAAAAGTGTATGAAACTATTGCTTCCGCAAGAGAGAGATTGGCCTATTGTTTCATTAAATATAATGGCAAACAGTCCTAGTAATTTCAGCACTGAGGTACGTGCAGAACTAATATGTTCTTCTATATTTACCCACACCCCCCTAACCGCAAGTACAGAATGCACCAAGCTAGCATGGCTGAGGTGAGGTGGGAACCATCACTCCTGTGCTCGCCGATCTAAAATTGGCTCCCGGTACAGCAATGACTCGTTTTTAAAATTCTCATCATTGTGTTCCACTCTTGCCATGGCCTCATTCCTCCTCACCTTTGTAACCTCCTCCAGCCCTACAACACTCCGAGATCTCTGCGCTCCTCCAATTCTGACCTCTTGTGCATCACAGATTTTCTTTCGCTCCACCATTGGCGGCTGTACCTTCAACTGTCTAGGCACTACAAGTCCTGGAATTAAAACCTACCTCTTGATCCAGCTTTTGGTCACCTGTCTTAATATCTCCTTATGTGGCACAGTGACAAATTTTGTCTGATTACACTCCTGCGAAGCACCTTGGGCCTTTTTTTCCACTAGATTAAAAAGGTGCTATATAAATGCAAGTTGTTTTTGAACCATTTTTGTAGGGCTGTCCTCAAAGATGTGTGATATTCAACAGGAGAACCAACAGAGAAGAAACTGATCATTGAGGAAGGAATTTCAAATAAAATGTTCACCCCCCTTCTACATCAGTGTGGAGATGGTTGAGCTTCACCTTTCAAATGACATGCGATTTAGACCTGGTTCCCTGGTCATAGGCCACTGGGAAATGTATGACTACAATCTTGGTCTTGTGCATTGTCATAGGCATCAACTTAGGAGGAGCAACTGCTCCTCCGTGTTAATATTGGGGCTACAATGCGACCACAAGCCTTAATAGTTGCTGGCTGTCAGACCCTCGGTTCAGAGGCAGATGTAACACTGCTCAAGAATGCAACGAGTGCCTACAATAAATATTCAAGAGCTAGGTTAAATGACCTTTTGGTCATCGGGTCATTCCCCAGCCACACCTTGTAGGAGACGAGAAAGAAATGCAGCAAAAAAAGTGAAGTCATAGAAATTTATGGCACAGAAGGAGGCCAATTGGCCCATCGTGTCTGTGCCAGCCGAAAGAGCTATCCACCCTAATCCCACTTTCCAGCTCTTGATCCATAGCCCTGTAGGTTACGACACTTCCAAGTGCCTATCCAAGTACTTTTTAATTGCGATGAGGGTTTCTGCCTCTACCACCCTTTCAGGCAGTGAGCTCCAAACCCCCACCGCCCTCTGAGTGAAAAAGATCTCAACTCCCCTCTAACCTTCTATCAATTACTTTAATCTATGCCCCCTGGTTATTGACCTCTCTGCTAAGGGGAATAGGTCCTTCCAATCCACTCCATCTAGGCCCCTCATGATTTTATACACATCAATTAAATCTCCCCTCAGCCTCCTCTGTTCCAAAGAAAACAAATGCAGCTTATCCAATCTTTCCTCATAGCTACAATTCGCCAGTCCTGGCCACAACCTCTTAAATCTCCTCTGTGCCCTCTCTAGTGCAATCACATCTTTCCTGTAATATGGTGACCAGAACTGTACACAATACTCTAGCTGTGGCCTAACTAGTGTTTTATACAGTTCAAGCATAACCTCTCTGCTCTTATATTCACTGCCTCGGCTAATAAAGGAAAGTATCCCGTTTGCCTTCTTAGGCACCTTATCTACTTGTCCCGCTATCTTCGGGGATCAAATGGACATGCATTCCAAGGTCCCTCTGTACCTCTACACTTCTCAGTATCCTACCATTTATTGTGTATTCCCTTGCCTTGTTAGCCCTCCCCAAATGTATTACCTCACACTTTAGAAGAATGAGAGGGGATAACATAAGAACATAAGAAATAGGAGCAGGAGTAGGCCAATCGGCCCCTCGAGCCTGCTCCGCCATTCAATAAGATCATGGCTGATCTGATCCTAACCGCCAATCCACTATCACAGAACCATCTCCTGCATCTAACAGAATTAGACACACGAAATAGGAGCAGGATCAGGCTACACGGCCCCTGGGCCCGCTCCGCTACCCACAGGGCCATGACCGATCCGAACCTAGACTCATGTCCAAATTCCTGCCCGCTCCCCGTAACCCTTAATTCCCTTTACTTCTAGGAAACTGTCTATTTCTGTTTTAAATTTATGTGATGATGTAGCTTCTACAGCTTTTTGGGGCAGCATATTCCATGGACCTACCACCCTCTGAGTGAAGTAGTTCCTCCTCATCTCAGTTTTGAAAGAGCAGCCCCTTATTCTAAGACTATGCCCCCTAGTTCTGGTTTCACCCATCATCGGGAACATCCTCCCCGCATCCACCCGATCCAACCCCTTCACAATCTTATATGTTTCAATAAGATCGCCTCTCATTCTTCTGAACTCCAATGAGTAGAGTCCCAATCTACTCAACCTCTCCTCATATGTCCATCCCCTCATCCCCGGGATTAACCGAGTGAACCTTCTTTGTACTGACTCGAGAGCAAGTATGTCTTTTCTTAAGTATGGACACCAAAACTGTATGCAGTATTCCAGGTGCGGTCTCACCAATACCTTGTACAGCTGAAGCAATACCTCCCTATTTTTATATTCTATCCCCCTAGCAATGAAAGCCAACATTCCATTGGCCTTCTTAATCACTTGCTGCACCTGCATACTAACCTTTTGAGTTTCGTGCACCAGGACCCCCAGATCCCTTTGTACTTCAGTACTTTCCAGTTTCTTGCCATTAAGATCTCATTGAAACTTCAAATTCTAACAGGACTAGACAGACTAGATGCAGGAAGGATGTTCCCGATGATGGGGGAGTCCAGAACCAGGGGTCACAGTCTAAGGATAAGGGGTAAGCCATTTAGGACAGAGATGAGGAGGAATTTCTTCACCCAGAGAGTGGTGAACCTGTGGAATTCTCTACCACAGAAGGCAGTAGAGGCCAATTCATTAAATATATTCAAGAAGGAGTTGGATATATTTCTTAAGGCTAAAGGGATCAAGGGATATGGGGAGAAAGCAGGGACCGGGTACTGAATTTGGATGATCAGCCATGATCGCATTGAATGGCGGAGCAGGCTCGAGGGGCCGAATAGCCTACTCCTGCTCCTATCTTCTATGTTTCTACAGATTGAATTCCATTTGCCACTTTTCTGCCCACCTGACCAGTCCATTGAGATCTTCCTGCAGTCTGCAGCTCTCTTCTTCATTATAAACCACACGGCAAATTTTTGTATCATCTGCAAACTTCTTAATCATGCCCCCTACATTGAAGTCTAAATCATTGATATATACCACAAAAAGCCTGTGGAACCCCACTGGAAACAGCCTTCCAGTCACAAAAACATCTGTCGACCATTACCCTTTGCTTCCTGCCACAGAGCCAATTTTGGATACAACTTGCCACTTTCCCTTGGATCCCACGGGCTTTTTCTTTTCTGATCAGTCTACCATGTGGTTTACTTTTCTGACAAGTCTGCCGTGTGGACCATGTGTTTCCCTCCTGTTGCTGAGTGGGCAAACCCATCAGCCAGTGCGACTGAGCCACATAGGCCAGAGGTTTGTGCTGGGTGATCTGATCTCAGCTGGAGGGTGGGTGTTGAGGGGAGCAAAGAAAATACCAGTCATGGTTCCCACTCCTGACTGCCAACCAGTGACTCTTGCTGAAAAGTGCAGGTGTATGGATGTCAGGTGGGGGCATGAATGGGTGTAGCTGTGATACCCCAATGGAAGAATAGCTTGCCAACACACACCATCTAGACTCATGCAGGAAGGGCCACCAAGAGTGAGATACCAAAGGCCTTCCAGACCCCTTGGAATTGAACCCCAGCACCTGAGGAGGAAGGAGGTAGAAATCCAGAAAAATTCAAAATAGAATGAAATGAGAGAAAACTGTAGTTTTTATCTGAATACTCCTTAATTAAAACATATTAAAACTGGAAAAGTAAAAATAATTAAATGATAGATAACAGCTGGTATAACAGGCATTGTGAAGAGATTCACAAAGTGCCTTTTTCAAACATACAGAAGAAAGAAGATACGTTAAGCAAAGGCAGTGGTAATCTTAGTCATCAGTAAGGAACAGACTGCATACAGCAGACACAGTAAACTATCATACCAATCCACTAAATAATTAAACTGCAGACTGATTAAGTAGGTCAACACATTCTTTTGGTCATACTTCTGTAACCATTTCAATTAAAATTTTTATCACTCTAGATGCATAAAACTCCATGTATTTATACACTTGTTTTGTTCTTGCAAGTCCAGCTCATCTGAAGTCCTTATATATAAAAATATTTTTAAAAACACTATGATGTGGTAATATGTATCTATTAGTTGTCTTTTATTTTGATTGGGCTATTATTTACAAAATTCGAGAGACATTTTAGAATCATAGCATGTTACAGCACAGAAACAGGGCATTCAGCCCATCAAGTCTGTGCCATATGAGCTACCTCGTCTAATCCCACTCTCCTGGTCGCTACCATTACTTTTTTAATATTACCCTTCTTCAAACAACTATCTAATTTCTTTTTAAAGACTATATAGATTCTACATCAACAACAGCTTCTAATCAGTCATGACTTCATAATCTTCAAGATCTCTACTGCCCCCCTTACCCTTGCCAGCTCGGATGATAAAATCCCCAGCTTTTTTATGACGGCCTAGTGAATTTGCACTACACCTTTTCCATTGCTTTTATATTCTTCTTATAATGCAGTTCCCAAAAGTGTACATAATACCACCAACTGAGACCTTGTACAAGTTCAACTTTATCTCCTTGCTCTTGTATTCTAATGCCTCTACGCTCAAAAACAAGGAATTAATTTGCCTCTTTATGGCCTTATCGATTTATGTTGCCACCTTTAAATGACTATCTACAAACTAATGCCCCTGGAAAAAAACTCACTTACAACTGCGCTTTCAAAATCCCACTGTCCAGCCTTTGGCCCTCCATTCACCATGACATTTCTGCAGCTACCGATCTGCTTAACCACACCCTCACCACCACCACCAATGCCCTAGTCCCTACTGAAACCATTACTCTCTCGCTCTCACCCTAGTCGTTCCCCCTGGTACGGCTCTCATCTCCGCTCCCTTAAGTCCAAGGAACGCAGACTTGAACGGATATGGTGGACAACTGGTTTAGCCATTCACCGCCAGATCTGCTTGGAGCACATAAAGCACTATCGGATTCTGCTCGTCTCCCAAAACTGCTCACTATTCCCGCTTCATTATGGAATGCAAAGATAACCCCCAGCTTCTTTTCTCTACTGCAAACAGTCTTCTTATACCCCTCTCCCCTCCAACAAGGGTGAGGAGCTCATGAACATCTTTGTCGCTAAGAATGAGACCATCCGATCAGCTGCCTCTGCCACTTCCCTTCCCCAGCCCAATAACATCACCTGACTCCGCCCCTGCCTCAGCTCATCTGCTGCCGAAACCATCATCCATGTCTTTGTTACCTCTAGACTGGACTATTCCAATGCACTCCTGGTCGGCCTCCCATGTTCTACCCTCTGTAAACTTGAGGTCATTCAAAACTCTGCTGCCCATGTCCTAACTCACACCAAGTCCTGTTCACCCATCATCCCTGTGCTTGCTAGCCTACATTGGCTCCCGATCCAGCAACACCTCGATTTTAAAACTCTCAGCCTGGTTTTCAAATCTCTCCATGGCTTCACCCCTCTCTAGTTCTGTAATCTCCTCCAACCCCACAACCCTCCGAAATATCTGCGCTCCTCTAATTTTGGCCTCGAGCAACCCTGATTTTAATCGCTCAACCATTGGTGGCTATGCCTTAAGCTGCCAAGGCCCCAAGCTCTAATTCCTTCCTTAAACCTCTCTGCCTCTTGTTCCTCCTTGAAGACGCTCCTTAAAACCTACCTCTTTGACCAATTTGCCCTAATATCTCCTTATGTGGCTCAGTGTCAAATTTTGTTTCATAATGCTCCTGTGAAGCATCTTAGGATATATTAGTACGTTAAAGGTGCTATATAAATCCAAGTTGTTGTTGTATGCATACCAGCTGAAGGAACGGACCTGAATATCAGCCATTACAAAGATACTATAAAGTAAGCTTATCTCAACTAGGGCAGTGGTAGGGTGCTACAATCGGCCTCAACACCTTTCTTCACACTGGAGGACAATAGAAAGGCAGAGTGAAAATTATACAATGTGCTTCTTTACCCATCACCTATGTCATAAAGAAAATTTGCCAATACTGTGGTACAGTCGATTCCAATATTATAAACGGGCATGATTAACACAGATGTGAAAAGAGTTGTGCACTTGTGCCTCTTGGAAACTTTTAAACTAGAATGACTGAACGGGTAAACCTTTCTTGCTCACAGTATATTTAAGCAAAAAAATACATTGTTTTGAGTGGGGACCCCCCCAGACCAAACATCCATCATTATAATGACAGCACGCAAGTAACAATGCAACTTAATAGCACAGCAAATTATGTAAACAAATGAGAAAAATAAGTTTGTCAAGCGCTATTTCATTAAGACAGTGCCCCTTTAAAATGCCAACTGCCAATCACCGAACCACTTTATTATGTGGCTTACAACACAACGGACCATTGCGGTTAAATCAGTCCGCGCCGTGGGTGGCAGCGATCTCGCAGCAGCAAGCGTTTAAAAACTTTGAATATCAAATAATTTTTTTAAAATGTAGTGAAGTTTGGGGCTGTACGAATAAAAAAGTATTTAGTAAATAAATACACCAAGAGTCACTGTTGAAAAATCAAGCGATAAAACGTTCTCACGAATGGAAATGATTGAAATCAATGACATATAAAAGTTGACCCATCACACCATCTGTAACTGCAATGCGACGGATGTGATTTCAGATTTCCTCCTTTAATTTTTTAAGTAGCGAATAGACCCACCAAATCTCACAGCTCAACGAGACCTCTCAGTAATAATAGCTGAACATTTTGCTCCGCTTCCCTGCAGTACAGGAAGTGACACGTACCGGTTACTCGGATTGATTCCAGCATCCCTGGCAACCTCCCGTGACTGGCAAGTGCAAGATGAATCCGTTTCAGTCCTTTCCTTCCACTCGCAGAGAGGGGGCAAGAAAAATTAACGGTGCGCAAACAATAATAATATAATATAGGATATGTAGCAAGTGTCCCCGACTCGACCAATTGTCGTCAAAGACACGGCGCAGGCTTGTAATTTGCACGGAACTCTAACACTTGCAGAGTTAAGGCTAGCTTTAATCCCTGCAACCTGTACCGAATCAGCCTGTGCTTCCCCCTCAGTTCCGCAGAACTGCCGCAGTCTCCAACTCCTCCATGGCGCGCGCCCCCGACTCTCGGCCTGTCATTCTCAGCACCCGGCCGCCGTTCCCACGGTAACCCCATTATTACGTCATAATTCGGTGCTTTGTGACGTTGGTCACTTGTAAATGAATTGTGCGCTTCTTCACAAAAAACCAGGTGCGATGGGGACCAATAACAATTGCTACACTTAGACCAGACTCAAGAGTATTTTTTAGGAAATAAAATGTTTGAAACATTACTTGCTGACCAGAGGTTTACTGTCAATCCGCTCAGGGAGGGAGGGCACTCTGCCTTAGCTCCACCTCGAAATCCAAACAATTAATACTTTAAATCTTAACATTTTGATGCTTCCAACTAATAATCTTATACTATTGTCTTCAAGTTCAAATGAACACAGTCGTAATTTTAACATATGTAAATTGTATTAGGTTTAAAAGAGTACAAGACATTGTGCATTGAAGAGGGTACAGAGAGGAGCAACAAGACTCATCCAACGTGTAAAGAGGATGGATGAGCTGTGAGGAAAATTAGAGATCCATACAGTCCAAGTGGTTAAAAGGGGCTGAGGTTTATAGAATAGTAAATTGTATAAATACAGTAAATCTGGATATTTTTTCAATCTAACCGAGATAATTAAGACTAGAGGACATAAAATTAGGGAAAATTCAATTTAAAATATATATTTTTAGCAGAATTTGTTTATTCAAAGGATGATAAATGTTTGGAATAATCTGCCTGGCAAGTTAGCAGAGACAGAAACTCTATATAGAGATGACCAAAATGCAGGTGGATGCTCAATGTTGCCAACACTCATAATTTACTTGTGAATCCCATGATTTGCAGATTTAAAAAAAAATTCTTGCACTTCATATGGGAAATGTAATTTTATTTTACATATTAAAATTTCCTGCATCAAGTGTGACCATTTAAAAAAAATTAAAATCAAAAGAAGTGTGAGTATTCATTGGTATTGGCAATGGTGGGTATTATAATTGGACGGAATAGCTTTTTTTCCTTCATGACTTTTCTTCTGTTGTATTATTTGCAGGGAATCTGCTAAATATTTTGAATCATTAAACTTTAAGATTATATCATAATTGTTCAGTATGTGGGGCTTGATATCAATCAGAAGGTCATGGGTTCAAGCCCTACTCCAAAGCCTTTAACGCAGTATCTAGGTTGGCATTTCAGTACAATACTGAAGGAGTGATACACTGTCAGAAGGACCATTTTTTGGATGAGACTTTAAACCGAGGCCCTGTCTACCCTTTTCAGTGGACATAAAAGATTCCATGGCACTACTAGAAGAAGAGCAAGGGAGTTCTCCCAATGCCCAGTCCAGCAACCAACATCAGTACAAGAGATTATTTGGTTATATATCTCACGGCTGTTTGTGGGACCTGGCTGTGTGCAGATTGGCTGCTGTGTTTCTGTACATTACAACAGTGCCTACACTTCAAAGTACTTCATTGGTTGTAAAGCACTTTGGGACATCCTGAGGGTTTTGAATGGTGCTATGTAAATGCAAGTTCTTTCTTTCTTTGTACATCAACACACTTAATGACTTGGACCACACAGGCTCTCAATGTCTTTGTGATAGAAGTTACTGGAAATAAAACAGAATAAAACACATTTATATGTTGCCTTTTACAGCCCCAGGATATCCCAAAGTGTTTCACTGTCAATTAATTACTTTTGAAGTGTAGTCATTGTTATAATGTAGGAAACACAGTTCCAAACTTCACCCTGGACTGAGAGGAACTCCTATGCTCCAACCAATTCTAATTCTCTGCTTCCCAAATTGCTGTTTAACTATAAATTATAACGTAAACATCATATAAAAATAAGGATGGAATGCGCTTGCTGCTTTAATTATCCCATATTTAATGTTTGCTGATGATTGCAGTGTTCACTTCCATTCGCAACTCCTCAGATAATGAAACAGTCCGTGCCCGCATGCAGCAAGACCTAGACAGCATCCAGGCTTGGACTGATAGGTGGCAAGTAATGTTCATGCCACACAAGTGCCAGGCAATGACCATCTCCAACAAGAGAAAGTCTAATTACCTCCCCATGATATTCAATGGTATTGCCATCATCAAATCCCCCCACCATCAACATTCTGGAGGTTACCATTGACCAGAAACTTAACCGGATGAGCCACATAAATACTGTGGCTACAAGAGCTGGGTATTCTGCGGCGATTGTCTCACCTCTTGACTCCCCAAAGCCTTTCCACATTCTACAAGGCACAAGTCAGGAGATTAATGGAATACTCTCCACTTGCCTGGATGAGTGCAGCTCCAACAACAGTCAAGAAGCTCGACACCATCCAGGACAAAGCAGCCCGCTTGATTGGCACCGCATCCACCACCTTAAACATTCACTCCTTCCACCACCAGCGCACCGTGGCTGAAGTGTGTACCATCTACAAGATGCACTGCAACAACTCGCCAAGGCTTCTTTGACAGCACATCCCAAACCTGTGACCACTACCACCTAGAAGGACAAGGACAGCAGGCACATGGGAACACCACCACCTCCAAATTCCCCTCCAAGTCACACACCATCCTGACTTGGAAATATATCGGCGTTCCTTCATCGTCGCTGGGTCAAAATCCTGGAACTCCCTCCCGAACTGCACTATGGGAGTACCTTCACCACACGGACTGCAACGGTTCAAGAAGGCGGATCACCACCACCTTCTCAAGGGAAACTAGGGGTGGACATTAAATGACACCCACATCCCGTGAATGAATATGTTTAAAAAATAAATTTAAGAGAGCTATCCAAAAAAAATGTGTGGGTGTGGAAGTTAATCCAAGATTTAATGTAATAGATGATCTAATGTAGGTGTAGGGAAGCCTTCACACAAAAAAATTGCTCTGGAGCTAGGACATACTGTGGAGATCCCAGCGGTCTGAAGGTTAAAGGAGATTGGGGCCATTGGTAAAACAGGGTTATGGGAGAGAGGAAAAGTGTGAGCATCCTGTGGCATTAAACAGACCAGTGGCAAAAGAGCAAAGAACAGTAGAAATATATAGCAGTTTCTATTAGGTAGACAGCCTAGGGGAGGGAAATAATAATTTAAAGCTCTGTAGCTCACAAGAACAATGTACAATTATAAATAATTTACAGCTATGGAACCAGCTAGACAGCCTAAGGAAGGGCCAATAATACAGAACTCTGTAGACCAAAGCAGTGAACAAGGTATAATCATAAATAATCTGCAAGACAAAAACTGAGGAAGAGAATTTAATTGAAATAGTGTAAAGAATACTTAGAGAAAACAAAAGACAGATATAGAATTTACTACTTTACATTTCAAGATTGTGCAGTGAACTGTTTTGCCTGTGGGACTATCAACCCTCAGAGTGCTGTTTGATGTGGTTTTTGCTTCTAAGTACCTGTCTGATTGAAGCTAGTAATTGATGTAGAGTGAGCCTTTGATGTGGGCAAGCATTCTATTAAAGTAATTAAAGATATTGTGTGTGTTTAACAGGGATTGGAGGGGAAACTTGACACTGACCAAATGGGAAACTAAAATGACAATAGGGGTATAACAGCAAGGAAAAGAGGAGGGAATCATGCAGGATATATAGTGAGCTGCATAAAGGATACATTGCAGAAGGGTAAATGAATAATAGTAAAAGTACATATTTAAATTAGGGTAAATATCAGATTCTCTAAAATGATGCCTGATAAACAGAAGGAACTGGAGAGAATGATTGGAATTGTACAAAGATATCAACCAGGGTTGGAAAAGCATTTGAAAATGGCAGGAACTCAAATCCTGAAACAGTAATGATAATTGGAAAGGATAGGATTTTTTTTGTAGAATTAAATAAAATGTGACTATTGCAGTATGCCTTCTGTCCCCACTATGATTTGGGCAACCCTTTAGTTATGTTTTACCTGCTGAGTAATTCCAGCATTTTCTGTTTTTATTTCAGATTTTTAGCATCTGCAGTATTTTGCTTTTGTATTGGTGTTTAATTTACTGCCACTTCTCTTCCAGGATTGCACACCTTAAAGAAGTTCTGCTCTTCTCGCCGATGCGATTTCCATTTGTCCCTTTTACCTTGTTCATCTTCACTGCTTTCTGTTTCCCTTCTTGTATTTGATCAGGTATCTACCAAAACTCGCTTTCACAGCCACATCTCTTTCCTCAGCAACCGTTTCCATCTCTGTCTCCGGCTCCGACTTATTTCATGTGGATTCCAACAGAAATTCCACCCTTCATGTTTCAGATCCACCCATGAATACAGATAGCTCCAGAATATTCAGCGTTCCTCAAACCACTGCTCTCACCGTATCCTGAGATCCACGCTCAATGCCATGCGCCACCACATGCATACTCTCGACCTCTCTCTTCAGCAGCACTGACTCACTTTATCTCAAAGCTATCCTGGTCTGCAGTTCCATTTCATCCTTCGCCTCACCTGGTGCTTTAACAAAAAACTTTTTTTCTTCCTTTCAGGTGTCAAGGATTGCAAGCTTCAACAATTCTTGGATACCAACGCCCCTCCGGAACCATCTTCCCCATCACTCTCCTCTGACCCCATCCCTTCTTCCAATCTTACCCTTGCCGTGTTTTCACTATCCCCTCTGACCTTCCTCTCTATGACCCCGAACGATCAGCCCTCAGCAAAGGTCTCAGTTTCACCCCTTTACACTCTCAACTCAATGAATTTTGAACTCAGCATGATGCTGAGCTCTTCTTCTGTCACCATTGCCTCCGCACCCACTTCTTTGGCTAGGAGTCTTCCCCCTGCACAGCGGACCCTTTCTCCCGTTTTCAGAATTCTCGTTCTACCTGGACCCCTCCCCCTGGCCTCTTACCCTCTCTAGATCTTTTCATTGGGAACTGCCGCGTGACATTGGCCGTCTCAATTTCTCTGCTCCCCTCACTCACTCTACCTTACCTCTCTCTGAACTTGCAGCACTCTGTTCTCTCAGATCCAACCTTAACCTTGTCACTAAACCTGCTGACAAGGGTGGCGATGTTGTTGTTTGACGAACCAACCTTTACCTTGCGGAGGCTGAACACCAACTCTCTAACACCTCCTCCTACCTTCCCCTGGTCAATGACCCCACCACTGAACATCAAGTCATTGTTTCCTCGACTGTCACTGACTTCATTTCCTCTGGATAGCTTCCCTCCACAGCCTTCAACTTCATAGTCCCCCAACCCCACACAGCCCACTGCTACCTCCTTCCCAAGATCCACAAATCGGACTGCCTTGGTAGACTCATCGTTTCAGCCAGTTCTTGCCCCATAGAACTGATTTCTTCCTATCTCGACTCTATTTTATTTCCCCTTGTCCAGTCTCTTCCTACCTACATCCGTGACTCTACCAGTTTCTAGTTTTCTGGCCTTAACACACTCCTTTTCACCATGGACCTCCAATCTTTCTACACCACCAGGATGACCTGAGGGCTCTCCACTTTTTCCTTGAATGGAGGCCCAACCAGTTTCCATCCAACACCACCCTCCTCTGCCTGGCTGAACTTGTTCTCACATTGAACAACTTCTCCTTTGACTCCACTCACTTCCTCCAAATAAAAGGTGTTGCTATGGGAACCCGTATGGGTCCTCGCTATGCCTGCCTTTTCGTGGGATATGTGAAACATTCTTTGTTCCAGTCCTACTCGGGTCCCCTCCCTCACCTCTTTTTCTGATAGATTGATGACTGTATCGGTGCCGTTTCCTGCTCTCACCCCGAACTGGAAAATTTCATAAACTTTACTTCCAATTTCCACCCTTCCCTCACCTTCACATAGTCCATCTCCAACTCTTCCCTTCCCTTCCTGAATTTCTTTGTCCCCATTTCTGGAGATAGGCTATCGACCAATATCCACTATAAGCCCACTGACTCCCACAGCTACCTTGACTACACTTCCTCACACCCCACTTCCTGTAAGGATTCTATTCCATTCGCCTAGTTTCTCTGACTCCGTCACATCTGTTCCGACGATACCACCTTCCATACCAATGCTTCCGATATGTCTTCCTTTTTCCTCAACCGAGGATTCCCCTCCACCGTGGTTGACACGGCCCTCGACCATGTCCGTTCCATTTCCCGCACTTCTGCTCTCACCTATTCCCCTCCCTCCCAGAACCACGATAGAGTTCCTCTTGTCCTCATCCTTCCATCCCACCAGCCTCCACATTCACCGGATCATCCTCCGCCATTTCCGCCATCTCCAGTGTGATGCCACCACCAAACACATCTTCCCCTTTCCTCCCCTTTCAGCATTCTGAAGGGGCCATTCCCTCCGCGACACCCTGGTCCATTCCTCTATCACCTCCAACACCCACTCCCCTTCCCATGGCACCTTCCCGTGCAAGCACAGGAGATGCAAAACCTGCCCTTTTAGCTTCACCCTTCCCAACACCCAGGGCCCCAAACACTCCTTCCAGGTGAAGCAGAGATTTACTTATACTTCTTTCAATTTAGTGTACTATATTCTCTGCTCATAGTGCGGTCTCCTCTACACTGGGGAGACCAAACGCAGATTGGGTGACCACTTTGCGAACACCTCCATTCAGTCCGCAAGCATGACCCCAAGCTTCCGGTTGCCTGTCATTTTAATTCTAGAACCACTCCCAATCTGACCCCTCTGTCCCTGGCCTCCTACACTGTTCCAATGAAGTTCAACGTAAGCTCAAGGAACAGCACCTCATCTTTCGATTAGGCTCTTTGCAGCCTTCTGGACTTAAAACTGAGTTCAACAATTTCAGACCATAACCTCTGCCCTCATTTTTTCAGACAGCAGCTGTTGCTGATGATTCTGATATTCCCATTTACACTTCCTCTAGACCCATCTTTTGTTTCTTTACTTGTTCCCTTACCATCTCTTTCTTCTTGCACCATCATCCCTTTTGTCATTTAATCTCTCCTGCCTTCCACCCTATCACAGACCTTCCCTTTTGTTCTTTCCTCCCCGCCCCCTTTCCCTGCCTCCATAGTTACTTAAAACCAGTTACATCTCTAACCTTTTCCAGTTCTTACGAAAGGTAATCAACCTGAAACATTAACTCTGTTTCTCTCTCCACAGATGCTGAGTATTTCCAGCATTTTTTGTTTTTATTTCGGTTATGTTTTGCACTGAATGCAATAAAAAATAATTTTAATTTATCACTGCATCCCTCCATGGATTTTGCAACACAACAGGAAGCTGTTTAAGATACTTTGGAGGAGACTCTTCAAATTATCTAAATGTTGGATAATAATTTTGTGGCATAAAGTGACAGTGCAATAATTCAATTGAGCAATACCGATGACCTCATACACTACAAGAGTAAAACTTGGGCAGGTTTCCAAATATGATTGTCTTAGAATTTTACAGCACAGAAGGACACCATTTAACTCATTGCACCTGTGTCAGCCCTACAAAAGAGCGATCTGCTTAGTCCTGTTCCCCTGGTCCTTCAATTTTTTTGTTTTCAAATATTAATCCACCTCTTTTAAAAGCTATTACTGAACCTGCTTCCTCCACTGTTGCTGGTAACAACCCACTGTAAAAAGAAATGTCTTAACCTCACCTTTCATTCTTTTGGTGATGATCTTAAATTTATGCCCTGTAGTTAGGGTCTCACCAACCAGGGGAAATAGATTTTCCAGATTTACTTTTATCAAAACCCCTCATAATTTTGAACACTTCTATTAGATCTCTTATTAACCTTCTTTGCACCAGTTGTTCTAGTCTTTCCTCATAACCAAAGCCTCTCGTCCCTGGTATTGTTTTAGTGCAAATTTTCTGCATCCTCTTCATGGTCTTGACATTTTTCCTAAAGGAACCCAAAATTTGACACAATATTCTAACTGCTGCCTAACCAATGATTATATAGATTTGACTTTGTAAAAGTGTACTCTTATTTAGAAAATGTAGGATCCCATATGCTTTTTTTGAATACAGTTTCATCAACTTGCTCTCCCATTTTTAAAGATTTGTGTATCTGAATTCCAAAATCTCGCTGCTCCACTATTCCTTTTAAGGTGTATATTTCTGTCTCTTATTCTTCCTCCCAAAATGTATTGCCTCACATCTCTCTGTAATCAATTTCTTTTATCTATCTGCCCAATCTACTAACTTATCATGTCCTCCTGAAGTCACTTACAGTCCTCTTCACAGCTAACCATGCTCCCTATTTTTGTGTTATTGCAGATTTGATATTGTACCCTCTATATCCTAGATCAATTCATATATTGAGATCAATGATCACAACACTGACCCCCGGAGGTCACACCACTGTTTATATGAAAGGTGGGAGGGGGTAAAGAATAAAGTCTGCGATAGGGTGAAAAGCAGCAGTGATTAAATTACAAGTGATGATGGTGCAAGGCAAAATGAGGTGATAATGAGACAAGTAGTGTCAGCTGTGGCTCAGTTGGTAGCACACTCACCTCCGAGTCAGAAGGTTGTGGATTCCCCACTCCAGGGACTTCAGCACATAAAGCTAGGCTGACACTTCAGTGCAGTACTGAGGGAGTGCTGCACTGTCAGAGGTGCCGTCTTTCAGATGAGATGTTAAACCGAGGCCCTGCCTGCTCTCTCAGGTGGACATAAAAGATCCCATGGCACTATTTCAAAGAAAAGCAGTGGAGTTATCCCCGGTGTCCTGGCCAGTATTTATCCCTCAACCAACATAATAAAAACAGGTTATCTGGTTATTATCACATTGCTGTTTGTGGGAGCTTGTTGTGTGCAAATTGGCTGCCGCATTTCCCACATTACAACAGCGACTCCTCTTTAAAAAGTACTTCATTGGCTGTAAAGCGCTTTGAGACGTCCAGTGGTCATGAAAGGCGCTATATAAATGCAAGTCTTTTCTTTAAGTATAGAAACAAAAGATGGGTTCAGTTGAGGTGTAAATTATTAAAGCAAAGGGGTTGGGAAGAATGCAAAACGTGATTAAGATTTTGGATACTGCTGGGGGAGATGGTTTCTCAGGGGAATGCAGCAAGAGCCAAGTCCGTGGCACTGCGAGTGGCTCAGCTGCACAGGAGGGGAGGAAAAAGAGTGGGCGAGCAATAGTGACAGAGGATTCAATCGTAAGGGGAACAGATAGACGTTTCTGTGGCCGCAGACATGACTCCAGGATGGTATGTTGCCTCCCTGGTGCCAGGGTCAAGGATGTCACTGAATGGCTGCAGGGCATTCTGAAGGGGGAGGGTGAACAGTCAGAGGTCCTGGTTCACATTGGTACCAACGACATAGGTAGAAAGAGGGATGAGGTCCTGCAACAAGAATTTAGGGAGCTAGGTAGCAGATTAAAAAGCAGGATCTCTGGATTACTCCCGGTGCCACGTGCTAGTGAGTATAGGAATAGGAGGATAGAGCAGATGAATGTGTGGTTAAAAGTTGGCGCAGGAGGGAGGGCTTTAGTTTCCTGGATCACTGGGTCTGCTTCTGGGGAAGGTGGGACCTGTACAAGTCGGATGGGTTGCACCTGAATCGGAACGGGACCAACATCCTTGTGGGGAGGTTTGCTAGTACTGTTGTGGTGGGGGGGGGGGATGGGATACAGAGTGGAGCTATAGTAGGGGGTGATGCACAGCCAAATATAGAGGAAAAACCAAGTCAGTCTGGAAGGCAGAGCAAATATGTAATGGCACAAGGGAGTACGGCAAGGCTGGATGGCATTTATTTTAATGCAAGGAGTCTTGCGAGTAAGGCAGATGAATTGAAGGTGTTGATGAACACATGGGAGTATGATATTGTTGCTATCACAGAGACATGGTTGAGGGAGGGGCAGGACTGGCAGCTCAATATTCCGGGGTATAGAATCTTCAGGCGAGACAGAGGGGGGTGTAAAAGAGGAGGGGGCGTTGCAATATTAATCAAGGAGTCAATTACTGCTCTAAGGAGGGATGATATTTTAGCAGGTTCCTCTAATGAGGCCATATGGGTAGAACCTAAAAACAAAAAGGGGGCAAGCACTTTGCTAGGCCCCCAAACAGTCAGGGGGAGGTAGAGGAACAGATATGTAGGCAAATCTCAGAGAAGTGTAGAAATAATAGGGTAATAATAGTAGGGGATTTCAACTTCCCCAATATTAACTGGGATAGTCAGAATGTGAAAGGCTTAGAGGGTGTGGAATTCTTAAAGTGCATCCAGGAGAGCTTTTTGAGCCAGCATGTAAAAAGTCCTACAAGAGAGGGGGCGTTACTGGACCTAATTCTAGGGAATGTAGCCAGGCAAGTGGTAGAAGTGTCAGTAGGAGAGCATTTTGGTGACAGTGACCATAATTCGGTGAGATTTAAGGTAGTCATGGAAAAGGACAAAGATGGACTGGAAATAAAAGTTCTAAATTGGGGGAAGGCCGATTTTAATATGATAAGGCAGTATCTGGCCAAAGTGGACTGGGATCAGCTACTTGTAGAAAAATCCACATCAGAGCAGTGGGAGTCTTTCAGAAAGGAAATAGAGAGAGTACAACGCCAACATGTTCCCGTAAAGGTCAAGGGTGGGACCAACAAGCCCAGGGAACCCTGGATGTCAAGGGATATACAAGAATGGATTAGGAAAAAAAGGGAGTTTTTTGGCAGATACAAAGGACTAAAAACAGTGGAAGCCCTAGAAGTATAGAAAGTGCAGCGGGGTACTTAAAAAAGAAATTAGGAGAGCGAAGAGGGGGCATGAAAAAACTGGCGGGCAAAATAAAGGAAAATCCCATGGTGTTTTATAAGTATACTAGCTGGAGTGCCCGGCGGTGCCGAGGCTTTTTCGAGGGCATGTTGTTGTTGGAAGAGAGAGAGAGAGAGCGACTGGTGGGGGGGGGGGGGGAAGAGAGAGAGCGACTGGTGGGGGGGAAAGAGAGAGAGCGACTGGGGGGGAAGAGAGAGAGCGACTGGGGGGGAAGAGAGAGAGCGACTGGGGGGGAAGAGAGAGAGCGACTGGGGGGGAAGAGAGAGAGCGACTGGGGGGAAGAGAGAGAGCGACGGGGGAAGAGCGAGAGCGACGGGGGGGAAGAGAGAGAGCGACGGGGGGGAAGAGAGAGAGCGACTGGGGGGAAGAGAAAGAGCGACTGGGGGGAAGAGAGAGAGCGACTGGGGGGAAGAGAGAGAGCGACTGGGGGGAAGAGAGAGAGCGACTGGGGGGAAGAGAGAGAGCGACTGGGGGGAAGAGAGAGCAACTGGGGGGAAGAGAGAGAGAGCGACTGGGGGAAGAGAGAGCGACTGGGGGGAAGAGAGAGAGCGACTGGGGGGAAGAGGGGGGGAAGTAGAGGGGGGAAGAGGGGGGGAAGTAGAGGGGGGAAGAGGGGGGAAGGGAAGGGGAGGGGAAGAGGGGGGAAGGGGAGGGGAGGGGGGAAGGGGAGGGGAGGGCGAAGGGGAGGGGAGGGGGGAAGGGAGGGGGAAAGGGGAGGGGGGGAAGGGGAGGGGGGAAGGGGAGGAGGGAAGGGGAGGGGGGAAGGAGGGGAAGGGGGGAAGGGGGAGGGGAGGGTGGAAGGGGGGAGGGGAGGAGGAGGGGGGAGGGGAGGGGGAGGGGGGGAGGGGAGGGGGGAGGAGGGGGGAGAGGAGGCGGGGGGGAGGGGAGGTGAGAGGGAGTGGGGGGGAGGGGAGCGGGAGCAGGGAGGGAGGGGAGGGGAGAGGGAGCGGAGGGGAGGGGGTTAGGGAGGCTCGCCCCCCCCACCCCCCGAGGCGCGCCCTCCCGCCCCCCCGGAGGCTCGCCCGCCCCCCCAGAGGCTCGCCCCCCCACCCCGAGGCTCGCCCCCGCCCCCCCCCCGAGGCTTCGCCCTCACCCCCCCGCCCCCCCCCCCCGAGGCTCGCCCCCCCCCCGAGGCTCCCCACCGAGGCTCGCCCCCCCCCCCGCCCCCCCGAGGCTCGCCCCCCCCCCGAGGCTCGCCCCCCCCCGAGGCTCGCCCCCCCGCGATCTCCCGAGGCTCGCCCCCCCTCCCCCCCGCGATCTCCCGAGGCTCGCCCCCCCCCCCAGCGATCTCCCGAGGCTCGCCCCCCCCCCCCGATCTCCCAAGGCTCACCCCCCCCCCCCCCCCACGATCTCCGGAGGCCCGATCTCTGGAGCCCCGCCCCCCCGCCCGAGCCGGCTTCAAGAGCAGAGAGACACCGCCCCCTACCCGAGCCCCGGTTGCCTTGGTAACCCTCCTCCCCTCTCCGCCTCCCGATCTCCGGGCCTGGGCCTGAGCGGCCGATTGCGTTAACAAAGACCCTCCTCACCTGTCACGGAGTTGAAGTCTCCGAAAGCGGCCACGGTGCCCTGGGCCTCTTCCCCCGCGCATTCAGGAGGCGCGGGGAAGAGAGAGAGAGAGACAGACTGCCGGGGGTGGGGGGGAGAGTTAGACGCCGCCGTGCTCCTGCTCCGCGGAGCTCCGTGCCGCCACCCGCCGCACCAGCCTTTACTAAGATGGCGGCGGTAGCGGCGCTCGCCTGAGGCCCGCCCCTCCAGCCTTCACAAAGATGGCGGCGATTGGGGGCCGCTTGTTGACTGGGGCCGGGAGGTGCCTAGCTCGGGCGTGGGTGCAGAGGAGAGGCCGAGGCTTCGAGGCCTACCTGGAAAAATGGGGAAAGGTAGGAAAATTAATGAGATTAGATAAAAGATTTAGAAAGTAATTAACTTTTTTAAAAAACAATATGTGTTTTAAAAGCAACGTTTTTTTTAAAGATGCAGAAAGCGGGAAAAAGAAAGGAAAAGTTTGGAATCAAGATGGCGGCGACACACCTCGGTTCAGAACGATAAGGCCCGCCCACACACGCACCGATTGGTCCACCGTCAGGTGACCGAAGCGTAGGATTGGTCAATCGTCCCGTCACTCAACCGTAGGAGGGCCCAGCCGCATGCGCCAGCAACCCGGCGTACGATTGGTCGACCTCGAGGTCACTCTATCGCTAATGAGCGGATAATGAGATGCTAATGAGCGGAATGTTGAACGTTTTTCGGATACCGCGGGCGCAATTTTTGTCCGGCCGAAACGTAAATACGCTTACCATCGTTTTGGAACGGTGAGCTTTCTTTCGACGTAACGCACGCGTAGGTACACTCTGTAACTTTCGAGCGCATAGCCGGACAGACGCACACGTGAGGACAGACAGACAGAAGGACAGACAGATAGATAGACAGACAGACAGAAAGAAGTATCCATTTATATATATAGATTAAGGGCAAGAGGATAACCAGGGAAAGAGTAGGGCCCATTAGGGACCAAAGTGGCAATCTGTGTGTAGAGCCAGAAGATGTGGGTGAGGTTTTAAATGAATATTTTGCATCTGTGTTCACTATGGAGAAGGACGATTGAGGCATAGAAATCAGGCAGGGGGGTTGTGATATACTTGAACAAATTAGTATTGAGAGGGAGGAGGTACTAGCAGTTTTAGCAGGCTTAAAAGTGGATAAATCCCCAGGCCCAGACGAGATGTATCCCAGGCTGCTGTGTGAGGCAAGGGAGGAGATTGCTGGGTTTCTGGCACAAATTTTCAGAACCTCTCTGGCCACAGGGGAGGTGCCAGAGGACAGCTAACGTAGTACCATTATTCAAGCAGGGTAGTAGGAATAAACCAGGGAATTACAGGCCAGTGAGCCTAATATCAGTGGTAGGGAAATTATTGGAAAAAATTCTGAGGGACAGAATTAGTCTCCACTTGGAGAGGCAAGGATTAATCAAGGATAGTCAGCATGGCTTTGTCAGGGGGAGATCATGTCTAACCAATTTGATTGAATTTTTTGAGGGGGTGACTAGGTGTGTGGATGAGGGTAGTGCAGTTGATGTAGTCTACATGGACTTCAGTAAGGCTTTTGACAAAGTCCCGCATGGGAGACTGGTCAAGAAGGTAAGAGCCCATGGGATCCAGGGCAATTTGGCACACTGGATCCAAAATTTGCTTAGTGGCAGGAGGCAGAGGGTAATGTTCGAAGGTTGTTTTTGTGCCTGGAAGCCTGTGACCAGTGGTGTACTGCAGGGATCGGTGCTGGGTCCCTTGCTGTTTGTAGTGTACATTAATTATTTAGATATGAATGTAGGAGGTATGATCAGTAAGTTCGCAGATGACATGAAAATTGGTGGAGTGGTAAATAGCGAGGAGGGAAGCCTCAGGCTACAGGGTGATATAGATGGGTTGGTCAGTTGGGGAGAACAATGGCAAATGGAATTTAACCCTGAAAAGTGTGAGGTGATGCATTTTGGGAGGACTAACAAGGCAAGGGAATACACAATGAATGGTAGGACTCTAGGAAGGACAGAGGATCAGAGGGACCTTGGTGAGCATATACATAGATCCCTGAAGGCCTCAGGACAGGTAGATAAGGTGGTTAAAAAGGCATATGGATACTTGCCTTCATTAGCTGAGGCATTGAATATAAGAGCAGGGAGGTTATGATGGAGCTGTACAAAACGCTAGTTAGGTCACAGCTGGAATACTGTGTGCAGTTCTGGTCACCACACTATAGGAAGGATGTGATTGCATTGGAGAGGGTGCAGAGGAGATTCACCAGGATGTTACCTGGGCTGGAGCACTTCAGCTATGCAAAGAGACTGGACAGGCTGGGGTTATTTTCCTTAGAGCAGAGAAGGCTGAGGGGGGACCTGATTGAGGTGTACAAAATTATGAGGGGCATAGATAGGGTAGATAGAAAGGAACTTTTCCCCTTAGTAGAGGGGTCAATAACCAAGGGGCATAGCTTCAAGGTAAGGGGCAGGATGTTTAGAGGGGATTTGAGGAAAAACTTTTTCACCCAGAGGGTGGTTGGAATCTAGAACTCACTGCCTGAAAGGGTGGTAGAGGCAGGAACCCTCACAACATTCAAGAAGCATTTAGATGAGCACTTGAAACGCCATAGCATACAAGGCTACGGACCAAGTGCTGGAAAATGGGATTAGAATAGATAGGGCTTGATGGCCGGCGCGGACACGATGGGCCGAAGGGCCTCTTTTAGTGCTGTATAACTCTATGACTCTATGGGCTGGATTTTCATTCAGTAATCGGGTAGAGGCAGGACTACAACTTTCGGGGTTGTAGTCCCGCCTCCATCGAGATGCGGCCAATCCACGCGATTTTAACTTGATTGACCTTGTTGAGCCCGCCCAGCGGGCTCAGCAGGCCAATTAAGGGCCACCCGGCAACAGGTGACGTCACAGACTGAAATTTCATCTGTCAAGAGGTTTTGACAGATGAAATATCAGCGTTTCACAGCTGTTTGAAGCTATCAAACACTGACAGTCTTACTTCTAACCTGAGTCCTTCTCCACAGACTCAGTTAGAAATCTCTCCTGCACAGAAAGCTGAAGGGTGTCACTTTTGACAGTTCACAGCCATTCTGCTTTCTGTGCCGCTGAGTTGAGGGACTCCCGAGACCTAAAGGAAGGCTGAAAAGATAAGAAAAGGTAATTTTAACTTCTTTAAACACTTTAGACACACCAAACACACTTAGCTTTGCACTCATGCACCCTTCACTCACCTGAACACCGACATCTCAACCCCTCCAAGTCCTTCAACCCGACGGCCCGCCTCGCAAACTTGGCGTGGTTTGCAGCCATCAGGAATCCCACGCTTCAGCATTAAAAATAGGGATTAGGCTAAAAACTGCCTGTTAACTACCTGTTAACAGGCAGTTAATTGGCACTAATCCCTTCCCGCCTCAGGTAGGCGGGGCCCAGTGCGGGGCGGGTACCTGCCTCCTTTGAAACTGGCATGGAGGCGGGTTGGGTGCGGGATGGGGTCGGGACCCCTGATTTCGGGATTTTAACCCCCCACACGCCTCCAATCCCGACTCCACGGCCCAATGAAAATCCTGCCCTATGACTCTATAGGCCCCCGATGTCCAGTTTGGACAGGATTGAGCAGACGCTGTTGAGGCGCACACACAAAGAATGCACATTTGAGTGTGATACTGGAGAACTGCAAATGCTCAGTAGGAGTCAGCATCTACAAGAGAGGCGGCGGAAACAATGGAAAAATCCTTATTTTAACCAGAAAGCATGTTTATTTTAAATTTCATAAATAAAGTTCATAAAATATATATTTTTTTTAATTGAAGTCTGGAAACACTCAATTAGCACAACACTTGCCTTTGTTTTTACAGCTGTGTAATTAAGACTGTTGATTGCTGCAATACATCAACTGGATTTCAGATCATTCACTGTGGAGCCCATGTATAAATTTTGGGCTTATATTTCAAATAATGTTACCTTCAAAAACAATGTAATCAGTAAGTCAAAACTTTAATAATGCACTACAATTACATTCGTAAGCTGCCTGTTCATCATAGATGTAATTGTTGTAACAAAAGGAAGTCCTGAATCATTGGTTCAGTCGGAAAGCTTCACTATGGTCGAGTGTAGCTCCAGCTCGTTTTGTGCTTGAATTTAGTCATCGCCCTCTAGTGGGCTCCTTGTGCTTCAATTATTTTTGAATGGAACAAAAAGTACAGGCAAATCTCGTCACAAGAGAACTATGGATGAAGCAGGCCAGCTGGCCCATCTTAGCTCATCCAAAAAGACTCTACACTCCCATCATAGCAGCAACATGTTTTTTCCCCCTAAAATGATTCCAGAGGTTTTGTTTCTATTATTCTATCTAGATGTCCATTCCATTTGTTGCTCTCTGTGAACAACTTCTTGACATCAGTCCTAAATTTGTCTTTTACCAGTTTGAACCTATAATATCTTGTTTTACTCTCAATTTAAAAGTAATATTCTAGATTGACCTTTTCCTTACTGTTTACTATATTATCTGTAAATACCTTATATTGTCCATATTAAATGGCTGTAAAGTGCTTTGGCATGTCGGGTGGTCGTGAAAGGCGCTATATAAAACACAAGTCTTTCTATAAGATAATTTCTGGGTCCTTTCAAGCATGAAAACTAAATTGTGGCTCTTCTCTGAACTGCCTCCAGTGCTTGAATGTCTCTTTTGTGTCTTGGTGATTCAGAACTGGACACAGTCCTCGAGATGTGGTCTGTTCAGAACACTATACAATTCGATCATTACTTTTTCCAATGTGTACCGTTATGTTTTGACTATATAGTTCAACATTCTATTTGCTTTGTTATTGCTGCTCTGCTTTGGTTGGACATGTTGAATGTCAAGTCTGCTAAGACCCTGAGGTCTCTTTCAATATTATCCTAAGCCACTTCAAAACTATTCACAGAGTACCTATGTTGTTCATTTTATTTTCCTATGTGCAATACCTTATACTTGTCCATATTAAATTTAACTGCCATTGTTCTACCCACTTACTTATTTTGTCTGATTCATTTTGGATTTCCTAAGCTGCCTCCTCAGAATCAACTTACACTGGCATCATTTCACCAGTTTGCATTGAGTTTTGAATCCAAGTAATTTAAGTAAATTTGAAACAGTAATGGTACCCAACCCAGCACTCCCCTCCCACCCTGTCATAACTCCTCAGAATACCAACTCTTTTTATCCCCTCAGCCAATTCCTTATCCATTCCCAAGATGCACCCTGAATTTCCACAGCTTTGAACTTCGCTAATAGCCTTTGGTGTGAAAATTTCTTGAATACTTTTTGGAAGTCTATGTAAATCATGTCATAAGGTTTTCCACAGTTGACTTGGGAGATTGTTTTCTCAAAAAAATTTTGGGCAGGTAAGAACTTCACCTTTGAATCATATTAGCTGCTGTTTATTAGATTATTATGGTATAGAAAGTCCTCACACTTTTTCTGGATAACCAAGTCCATTATTTTACACATGATTGAAATAAGACTGCATCTGCATTGTCACCTTTTTGAAAATGGGTTTTGCATTAACCTCTTTCCAGTATAATGGAACCCCTGTAGGAACTGGGGTTCCTAGCCGAAGAATTGAGATCGACTCAGAAAATCAAAAACAATAAAATTTAATGAACAAACGAAGCTGTACAGGAAACTGTAGGGTACAATGCAAATAGGTCTGGTCTGCTTGAAAGCCTCTCTGGAAACTGCTAGAAGGTTCCGAGCTCAACTGCTGGCAGGTTCCGAGCTCAACTGCTAGCAGGTTCCGAGCTCTACTGCTAGAAGGTTCCGAGCTCTGATGTCATGACGTCATCACGTTCTTCCCGCCGTTGAGAGATCACGTGACGGACGGCATGAAGTCATCACGTGGAGTACAGGAAAGAAGCCCTAGAACAGTTAACAGATACATTAAAGGTGCAGCCCCCAGCTGTACTACATTGCTGTAAAAGGAATTATATACAATTGTCCGTAATCCTCTGGTGGTTCCGCCACATGCGCCCCCCCAGAATTGCTTTTAACAGAGAAGGTAAGGCGAGAAGGGGGTCTGACAAGTCTGTCCGACTGACTGCGATACCCCGGCAGCTGGAACGGAGCGCTAGAAGATGAACTGGCCGTTGGCTGTGGTTGGGATGATGCCGCAGGTGGAGGAGAAGAAGAGGCCGGCTGTGGTTGACCCGGTGAGACGGGCACTGGCGACTCAGCGGATGACTGTGACTGTACTGGACCGGCAGTCGACGGTGGACGACCACGACGAGGCGGCTGAGTGGTGACGACTGGTTCGCTCAGATCCAGATGCGCCGGTTTCAACCGGTCGATGGAGATGTGGTCAGGCTTACCGCCGACGTTGACTGTGAAGGACTTGTCACCTGACGAGATGACGCGGAACGGACCTGTGTAAGGCGGTTTGAGCGGGTTTTTGCGAGCATCCTGCCAAATGAACACGTATTCTGTGTTCTTAAGATCCACCGGGACATGGGAGCGCTGCAGGTCATGATGTGACATAGGCACTGGGATGAAATTCCTAGCCGCTTCCTGGTGGCTGACGAGCTGCTGAGCTGGGGACCAGGGTTCCGTGTGAGGAGGAAGAAAATCGCCAGGCACTCTGAGTGTTTGGCTGTAAACCAGCTCTGCTGAAGAAGAATGCAGGTCGTCCTTAGGCGCTGTGCGAAGACCTAGCAGCACCCAAGGGAGCCTGTCCACCCAACTAGGCCCACGGAGACTAGCATGCAGTGTGGCTTTAAGGGACCTGTGGAATCTTTCACACAGACCGTTCGCCTGTGGATGGTAGGCGGTGGTACGATGAAGCTTGGTGCCCAAACCTTGAGCTACGGCGTTCCAAAGCTCAGAGGTAAATTGAGGCCCCCGGTCAGAGGAGATGTCAGCAGGTACCCCGAACCGAGCTACCCACGACGAGATGAAGGCTCTGGAGACGTCTGCTGCTGTGGTGGCAACCAAAGGAATTGCCTCTGGCCACCTGGTGGTGCGGTCTACCATGGTGAGGAGGTGAGTGTACCCGCGAGAGGAAGGGAGAGGACCAACCAGGTCCACGTGCGCATGGTCGAATCGACGCTCCGGAACTGGAAAAGTGGCGACTGGGGCCTTAACATGGCATTGTATCTTGGACTTCTGGCAACTCACGCAGGTATTGGTCCAGTCACGGACGTCGAGATGCATGCCCTTCCAGACGAATTTCTTTGCCATGAGTCGTTGTGACGCTCTCATCCCAAGGTGTGACAACCCGTGGATAGTGTCGAAAATTCTCCTGCGCCATTCGACTGGAACGATTGGATGTGGGACGCCCATTGAGATGTCACACAGGAGTGTGGTCCCTGCGGCCTGGAAACTGACATCAGCCACTTGTAAGCTGGAAGGTGCGGTCCGGTATGCCTGCACTTCAGGGTCTGCCTTCTGTTCTTTTGCCAAACCAACATAGGCGACTCCCAGGTGTACTGCGTGGAGCTGGGCACAGGAGAGACAATCCGCCACCAGGTTGTCTTTGCCCGAGACATGTTGTATGTCGGTTGTAAATTCAGATATGTATGTAAGATGACGTTGTTGCCGTGCCGACCATGGTTCCGCTGTCTTGGCCATCACAAAAGTAAGTGGCTTGTGGTCTACAAAAGCCGTGAATGGGCGTCCTTCCAGTAGGAAGTGAAAATGGCAGATGGCCAGAAACAATGCCAACAACTCCCTATCAAAAGTACTATACTTGCGTTCGTTCTTCCGCAATTGGTGGCTGAAGAAAGCCAGTGGTTGCCATGTGCCGTCGACCCACTGCTCCTGTACTGCCCCAATGGCATAATCAGATGCGTCGGTGGTAAGGGCAATGGTTGTGCCCGGAAGGGGCTGTGCCAACATGGTCGCAGCAGCCAAAGTGTTCTTAGTGTCGAGGAAAGCCTGGTCCATCTGGGGTGTCCAATCGATCGGGTCTTTGCCCGATTTACCTCTGAGGGCCTCGTACAAAGGTTGCATCAACAATGCCGCCTTGGGGATGAACCGATGATAAAAATTGACCATTCCCAGAAATTCCTAGAGGGCCCTGACGATCTGAGGAAGAGGGAACAAGGTGACTGCTTCCACCTTCATGGCCAGCGGGACGGCGCCTTCTGAGGTGATTCTGTGTCCCAGAAAATCAATGCTGTGCAACCCAAACTGGCACTTGGCCGGGTTGATAATAAGGCCATGTTGGCTGAGACGAGAAAAAAGGGTACGCAAGTGCGTAATGTGTTCTTTCGTGCTGTTACTGGCAATAAGGATGTCGTCTAGGTAGACGAAGATGAACGGCAGATCGCACAACACGGAATCCATGAGACGCTGGAAGGCTTGTGCTGCATTCTTCAGCCCAAACGGCATACGAAGGAATTCAAAAGAGCCCGAAAGGTGTGATGACGGCAGTTTTGGGGACGTCCTGAGGATGCACGGGCACTTGATGATAGCCTCAGATGAGGTCTACTTTGGAAAAGATGGAATTCCCTGCCAGATGGGCCGAAAATTCCTGAATGTGAGGAATTGGGTACCGATCCGCTGTGGTAGCCTCATTCAGGCGTCTGTAGTCGTCGCATGGTCGCCATCCGCCGCCCGGCTTAGGAACAATGTGTAATGGCGAGGACCAAGGACTATTCGAACGTCGAATAATACCCAGGCGTTCCATTGTATGGAACCCCGCCTTGGCGGCCGCGAGTTTACCGGGTTCCAGCCTTCGAGCTCTCGCATAAACGGGGGATCCTGTCATGGTAATGTGGTGCGCCACATCGTGCCTCGTGACTGAAGAAGAAAATGTGGGCCTGGTGAGCTCAGGGAACTCACTGAGAAGATGAGAGAACTCATTTGGAGATGGGACTGCACAGGCAACTGACCAAGACATCGCGGTGCTTCGGTGGCAGGGGACCAAGTGAAAAGTGGAGGCATTGATTAGCCGACAGTGTCGGACGTCGACGAGAAACCCGTTTGCGCAGAAGAAATCTGCCCCCAGGATGGCCTGTGAGACTTTCGCCGTGATGAACTCCCAAACAAAACGTTGGCCGCCAAAACTCAACTGGACCCTACGCTTTCCGAACGTGCGAATGGCTGCACCATTGGCTGCCTCGAGGGGCGGAGCTTGACCGCCAGATTGAAAATGTAGCTTCGACGCTGGTAGGATACTGCACTGGGAGCCAGTATCACAGAGAAAACGTTGCCCTGACAGGGAGTCTGCAATGTATAGGAGTTTCCCTGCGGACCTGACGGCCATCACAACTCCAGCGCGTCCCTTATTGATCTTCTCAGAAACCGCTGGTTTGAGGTAGGTTTTTTTTTTGGTGAGAAACTGCAGGGCGGACGGCAATTTCTGGCCTTCGCGCCGAAATGAGCGTGGTATGCACACCAGCCTGCAGGAGGAGGAGTCGGATTCGCTCTTGTGGGGGATGGGCGCCTCGTGGCTGCACAAGATTGTTGTGAGACGGTGAATATTTTATCCGCTTCCGCGGCGAATTCAGCACAATCTGTGATCGCGGAATTGGCCAAGGCCGTCTGTACTGGCTCTGGTAGTTGACAGAGAAACAGCTCGCGGAACAGAAAACATTGCGATTCCGAGCCCAAAAGCGTGAGCATTTGGCTCATTTGGTGGACTCTTGAGGAGGCTGGCGACCTGCGAGGCTGTGGCGCTGTCGAGGGCGGAGACCACGTAATAATAACGGGTCGAGTCCGCTGCTACTCCCCGGATTGCAAATTGGGCTTCCGCCTGGAAAAACCACGCGGCCGGTTGTTGCTCCCAAAATTGCGGCAGTTTGAGGGTGACGGCATTCGTGTCCATGATGTAACTTCAACGAAAATTGTTCGAAGAAATTGGAGTCACCAATGTAGGAACTGGGGTTCCTAGCCGAAGAATTGCGATCGACTCAGAAAATCAAAAACAATAAAATTTAATGAACAAACGAAGCTGTACAGGAAACTGTAGGATACAATGCAAATAGGTCTGGTCTGCTTGAAAGCCTCTCTGGAAACTTCTAGAAGGTTTCGAGCTCAACTCCTAGCAGGTTCCGAGCTCAACTGCTAGCAGGTTCCAAGCTCAACTGCTAGCAGGTTCTGAGCTCTACTGCTAGAAGGTTCCGAGCTCTGATGTCATGACGTCATCACGTTCTTCCCGCCGTTGAGAGATCACGTGACGGACGGCATGAAGTCATCACGCGGAGTACAGAAAAGAAGCCCTAGTACAGTTAACAGATACATTAAAGGTGCAGCCCCCAGCTGTACTACATTGCTGTAAAAGGAATTATATACAATTGTCCGTAATCCTTTGGTGGTTCCACCACACCTCCATGATTATCAACTCCTTAGTGATCACGTTCATGATCAATGCTTCACAAATGTCCTCCCTTGTCTCTCAATGCTCTGGGATAAATACCATCCATACCTTTTAGTCTGTCTTGGACTTCCATCTCACTTATTTCATTAATTCTATTTAGGTTATTGTTATTTAGGGAGGGTAGTTACTTATGTGACGATAGCAAAATACTGCAGATGTTGGAAATCCGAAATAACAACAGAAAATGCTGGAAAAACTCAGCAGGTCAGGCAACATCCGTGGAGAGAAATTTGAGTTGACGTTTCGGGTCGAACCCTTCTTCAAAACTGGAAATAAAATAAAATAGATGTCTTCCCTTGTGACTACTTGGAGGAAATAATCTGTCAGAATTTCCTCCAAGTAGTTATTAATCAAGACATGCTTATGCTAATTCTCTCTTCTTTTGTCCATGTTCTTTGTTCTTCTGACAACCCTTCTAAAAAGTTTCTGCAAGTTCCTGGGCTAAAAATTCGATTGTGTAACGCCCGTTGTTTGGGTGCTATGGGTGTCGTTTTGGGTTGAAAATGGCATCCGAGCCGTGCACACACAATTCTGGTGTGGGCCGCGCAAGATGCCATCTTGGTGAGGGCATTAGCGTCGACGCTGGGAGCGTGCGCCAGAAGTATGTACAGTAGGCAGATCGGGACATCAAGCAACGTGCTACGCTGATTTGATGCCAGCACTGCCATTTTTGTCCTCAACGCTGGAACTAACGCCCTGTGTTAACCTCACACAGCTGAACATGTGTTCAGCAGCTGCAAGCACCCCCTACTAGCGATGGTTAAAAGGATCATCAACCACTCTCAGATGAGTTGCTGATTAATTACTACCAGCTCTGTGGAAGTATTTGGAGCTTTCCAGAGTTGTTTAAAGTGGCTGAGGGGAGTGGTGCTGCAAGTGGAGAAGGCCTTGCTTATGACTTCAAAGGGATCTGGTCAGACCACTTGCTCCCAGTCATGGGTGCTCAAGTTGTCATCCCTCTTGGCATGACAGGGAGATGGAGCGGAGGCAACGAAGAAGAGGGCAAGCTGCTCACAGAGTGAGGAGGAGGAGGGGGAGAAGGGCTCTCAGCAGGAGGCCTTACCCACCTAAGGTCTTCCAAGAGCAATACTCTTACCACAACCTGAGCCAGGAGCAGTGTGTGAGGCATCTGCGCTTTTTGAAGGAGGTGCTCACAGAACTCTACCACCTCTTGCAACCAGACCTGCAGCCTCACACCAGGGCAAGGACAGTGCTGCCAGTGGCTGTGAAGGTGACCGTGGCCCTGAAATTTTTCACGTTGTGATCCTTCCAGGCTGGAACAGGCGACATCTGTAACATCTCCAAGTTCACCGTCCACTGCTGCATAAGAGAGGTGATAGATGCTCTTTATGCCAGGATAGGGGACTTCATTGTCTTCTCTCTGACCAGAGAGAAGCGGGTGGAGCATGTACGTGATTTTGCCAGGATAGCCAGCTTCCCCATGGTGCAGGGCGCCACTGACTGCAAGCACGTGGCTTTGTGCATCTAAATGCTGAGATGTACCACAAAGGTTATCACTCGCTGAATGTGCGGTTGGTGTTCGACCATGCTCAGCACATCATGATGGTGAATGCCTGGTATCCTGGCAGCAGTCATGATGCATTTATTCTGCGCCAGTCCACTGTTCCCTCAGTCTTTGAGCCACCAAGCCAAACCAGAGGATGGCTACTGGGTGACAAGGGCTATCCGCTGACCACCTGGCTCATGACTCCGCACCGCAATCCAACCACACATGGGCAAGTGCGTACAATGAGAGCCATACTGCCAACATGGAATTTGATAGAGCAGACCATTGGCGCCCTTAAACAATGCTTCCGCTGCCTGGACTGCTCTGGAGGAGCCCTGCTGTACTCACCAGAATGTGTCTCAAGATTCATCGTGTTCTGCTGCCTGCTCCACAACCTCGCCATCATGAGGGCCCAGACCTTGCCACCAGTCATACGGCGACCAGCTGAGGAGGAAAAGGAGGTGGAAGTGGAAGAGGAGGAAGCGGAAGAAGAGGAAGTGAAAGGGAGGAGGCAACCCAGATAGCCCTTTTCTGCCCGGGTGTCCATGTTTGACTTATCCGCCTGTGGTACGAGTGAACACAACCCCAATTCCCCATTCAACAATAGGCCTACACTTTACCTTCCTGTACGGATAACCATAGCTGTCATAAAGACAGCGGGGTTTGATTGACAGCTGGTTGACGGCTGACGTCATATCCGGGGGCGGGATCCGACGCCATCTTGGCCATGCTTGAAGTACTGTACTAGGAGACACAGAGTCAGGACTGAATAAATGGCACTCCACTACAACTGCTTGGGAGACTCGTAATTACGTTATTAAGATAACATTACATGGTACCAGGACTTATAGAACTCACGATAAGGACATACTACAACAATAGAAGGAATAAAACCTCCAGCTAGCCTGCAACTAGAAGGAAATGTGGATGAAAATTGGCGTGTCTTCAAGCAACGCTTTCTTCTCTACCTCACAGCGATTGACGCTTCGACTAGCTCTGGAACACGTAAAGTAGCTTTGTTGCTAACAGTGGCTGGCTCGCAGGCAATCGAGCTGTTTAATATGTTTACGTTTGCAGCCAAAGATGATAAAAATGACCTGGACAAGGTGATAGAACGGTTCGACGAATACTGCACTCCAAAAAAGAATGAAACGTATGAGAGATTCGTGTTTCGCTCCCACGTGCAAAAGCAAGGAGAATCCTTTGATGTTTTTTTGACGGACTTGAAAATAAAAGCACAAACATGCAACTTTAGGGACCTGAAGGAATCGATGATACGCGATCAAGTCATTTTTGGAATACTCAACAAGAAGGTGAGGGAGAGAATGCTTAGAGACAATGACCTAGATTTGGATGCAGCAGTGAAAATATGTCATGCTAGTGAACTCTCAGCCATGCACATGAAAACTTTCGAAGGGAGCAGCACAGCAGCGGGTGGGAGCACCCTGGGGCTGAAAAACCTGCCGGTGGATGTGGTACACAAAAGGGACACAAGAAGGCCCACGGAGTTCAAGATGATGACGCCTTACGAATGCAGACGGTGTGGTAATAAACACGTAGCCAGACAGTGTCCTGCTTATGGGAAGAACTGTACAAAATGTAAAGGCAGGAATCACTTTGCCAAGATGTGTTTTTGGGAAGAGAAAACTGAAGGTAAAAAGACAGTGCATGCTATTGAGACTGAAGAGACAGGAGCAGTGACTTTGTTTGTTGGAATGGTGCAAAATGAGTCAAAACAGGGAAAAAATGCTAATGAACTGCATTCTGTAGGACCAAAGACTGAAATTTGGATAGCTCCCTTGCTGGTAAATGGCACCATTGTTCCCTTTAAGCTAGATACAGGTGCTAAGGCAAACCTCATAAGTTGGAGTGATGCACGGAATCTCAAAGTGTGACCTAAAATACTGAACAAGACAGTGGCCTAGAAATTCAGTGCCCTTAGCGCCAATTTTGCGGCGCTAGAGGGCCTAGCGCTGCAATTGGCGCCGGCGCCGAAATTGCCTGGGGCCCTTCCGCCGCGGTAGACCGGTAGCGCTGCGCCAGCACCGATGACGTCATCGGTGTGCGCAGCGTCCCGGTTGCCATGCCGACGGGCCCCAGCGCCGAAATTCAGTTGCGGCCGCCTCGCCCGTGGCAGCCGCAACTAAGACTCTGGCAACAGAGTCTTACATGACTTTGCGCCGGCGCATTAAAGGCCCCGCGGCGGCCGGCCGCTTTCCCGCCGGCCGCCTGGCCGCAGCTCCCTCCCCGGACTTCCCCCCCCACCCCCCCCCAGAACAGAAGCAAGCCCGGCACTTGTCCGAGGTGCCGGGCTCATTTTTAAAAAGATTTTCGCGGGCCGCGGCCGGGTGCAGGCAGCTCCTCCTTAAGGGAAGGAGGAGGCCTGCACTTCCCGAACCTGCCGCACCGCAGCGGGTGCCGCAGCGCCGGAATAGCGCCGATATTCAGCGCGTAGCGCCAGTTTTCAGGCGCAAACAGCTCTCAGCAGCGCCGGCAGCCGTTTGGGCGCAGAACTATTGAATTTTTGGCCCGCCCAGCGCGACTTAGCTCCGGCACTAACTTCCGGCGCTAAAGCCGTCGCTGCGCCAAAACCCAATTTCTAGGCCAGTGTCTTTGAAGGCATACAATGGACAAAGCATTGAAACAAAAGGAACATGTAGGCTGAATGTTAAGGTAAAAAATCACATTCACCCTTTGACCTTTGTTATAGTGCCTGAAGGACATGAGTCACTGTTGGGGGATAAGGCCTGTGTGGATTTGGACTTGGTAAAACGAGTCTATACTATCAATGAACTGAACTGTGTGCAGAGTGCCCCCCAAGATAGTACAAATCTGACTCATGAGACTATAAAGCACACAATATGCAGATGTATTTCAGGGTTTCGGAGCACTGCCCTTTACATACTCCATCAAACTGAGAGAGGATGCACAGCCTGTGATTCACGCACCCAGGAGAGTTCCAGTGGCTCTCCGTGAAAAACTGAGGAAAGAGCTAGACCGCATGGAGGAACTAGCTGTCATAAAGAAGATTGAGGAACCGACTGACTGGGTAAATTCCATGGTCTGCGTCAATTCAAAGAAAACTGATAAATTGCGTGTCTGCATAGATCCCAAGGACCTTAACGCCAATATCAAAAGAGAGCACTACCAAATTCCAAAGAGAGAGGAAATAGTCAGCGAAATGACAGAAGCGAAAGTCTTCTCCAAAATGGACGCCTCGCATGGTTTCTGGCAGTTGAAACTTGATGAAGAAAGTGCTAAGCTGTGCACTTTTAACACCCCATTTGGTCGATACTCCTACCAGCGTCTGCCCTTTGGTATTAGCTCCGCCCCAGAAATCTTTCACAGAGCAATGGAGCAAATCATCGAGGGCCTGGAGGGAGTGCGGGTGTATGTGGACGATCTGGTAGTATGGGGCTCCACTCAAGGGGAGCACGACACCAGACTGGAGAAAACACTTCAGAGAATACAGCAGTATGGACTCAAACTAAATAAAGACAAATGTCAGTTCAGTGTCAATGAAATCACATTCCTCGGAGACAAGATCTCTACAGAGGGGACTCAGCCAGACAAGTCAAAGGTAAAGGCTATACATGACATGGAGAAACCAAAGGACAAGAAAGGGGTTCAGCGGGCCCTTGGCATGGTTAACTACCTAGGAAAATTCATTCCAAATCTAGCAGTGAAAACTGTTCATCTGAGAAAACTGCTGCACCAAGAGACAGAGTTCCAATGGGGGCATGAACATGAGAGAGAATGGAAGGGACTGCTACACATTCTAGCAAGTGAACGCCTACTGAAGTTCTTCTGCCCTAAAAAGAGGACAAAAGCGTCCACAGATGCCTCTAAGAATGGATTAGGGGCTGTCCTTCTACAGGAAGATGAAGGAGAATGGCGACCAGTGGCGTATGCGTCACGCTCCATGACGGCTACAGAGTGCCGGTACGCGCAAATCGAGAAGGAGTGCCTTGGCTTGGCATTTGGGTGTGAAAAATTTCATACCTACATCTATGGTTTTCCCAAGGTTATCCTAGAAATGGACCATAAGCCACTGCTAGGGATCACAAAGAAGAATCTGTGTGACATGTCACCACGGATACAACGCCTAATGATGAGACTTCAACGTTACGATTTTGAGCTAACATATGTGCCAGGGACACAAATGTTCATTGCAGACACACTATCCAGGGCTGCGCCTTACACCACACAAAACAGTGAATCAGAAGAGGATGTGGCTCTTCATGTGGATATGGTGTAATAATAATAAATAACTTCCGGTTGAAGTTATGTGCACATCATTTCCTGTGAACTGTGAACTGTGAACTCTGTGCATACCTCACTTCCTGTGCATACGTCACTTCCTGTGTTTGGACTAGTATAAGTACTGAACTGCTCAGTATGTAAAAGGGCTTCTCCTAGAGGCATGGTGAAGACCGCTCTTGTATATAGTATAAATAATTATAAGTTGCTTAAAGCTTACTTTAAAGTTCCTTGATGTGTGAGACTTTTTATTACATCAATTTAAGCAACTTAGTATTTACACTCACAAATACTAGACCTTCGGACAAACTCGGAGTTAAGGATCCAGGGAACCACCCATCATGGAAAACATCCTTAAACCTACTCGTCTGGACTTGGACCCAAACGCACCAGCAGCTGGCAGGGTATGGAAGCATTGGTACCGTACTTTTGAGAATTTTCTTGATGAATGTAAAGCGAATGCTTCTACTAAACTGAGGATACTTATCAACTATGTGACCCCAACAGTGTTTGAATATGTTGATGAATGGGATAATTACGATGAGGTGATCCGGGCACTTAAAAAACTATATGCCAAGACCGCAAATGAGGTCTATGCTAGACATCTACTGGCCACAGCCCGACAAGGGCCAGGGGAATCGATTAACGAATTCCTTCAAGAACTTCGCAGGCTCAGCGGAGATTGTAACTTTCAGGCAGCCTCGGCTGAGCTGTACCGCGAAGATATGATTCGTGATGCTTTCATCTGCGGGATTGCCTCTCCATTTATACGCCAGCGTCTACTAGAAAGTAAAACACTTGAGCTACAAAAGGCTTTTGACCTGGCTTGTTCTCTGGATTTGGCAAAGAAAAATGCAGACCTCTATCAGCTGCCCAGATCTCGATCTGCTGCTGTAACTGCAACCAGACGATTCAAGTGGCCTCAGGTGAACCCTATCATGGAGGAATCTAATCCTGATGATAATTCTGATGAAGAAGAGGAGGATGACCCCACTTTAGCAGCCTCTTGGCAATCTAGGAAGGAATGCTTCTTTTGTGGAGATTCTTTTCACCCTAGGAAATTCTGCCCTGCTCGCAATGCGATCTGCAGTCATTGCGATAAAAAGGGACACTTTGCAAAAGTTTGCCAATCAAGAGCCTCTACGAGGGCCTATCCAGCTAAGGCCTACCGAACTGCCCCAATTAGGGCCTATCAAGATGCTCTGGCTAGGATCTATCAAGCTTCCTCTCGAGCTCTCTGCCGAAGAAGCACACCTAGAGTTTCAGCCACTCTCTGTGCAACCACACCAATTACAGCTGCTTGCCCACAGAACCTGTTTCATGCAGCTACAAAAGTTTCAATTAATGGGCATACCTTAGATGCCTTAATTGACTCAGGAAGTACTGATAGTTTCATTAGAGAGCAGATTGTTGCGAAATTGAAACTACATATCTTCCCATCGGACCAGGCAATTGCGATGGCACAGTCATCACTTAATACCAGAATCTCCGGCTTTTGTATTATTGATATGACACTTAATGGTCGCATGTATCCCTCCACCCGACTTTCGGTGCTCAAGGACTTATGTAGTGCTCTCATCTTAGGGCTGGATTTTCAAAAACAGCATAAGAAACTCACCATTGAGTTCGGCGGATCCAAACCTGGACTTACTATTTCTAATATACTGTCTAAATTACCATTTTGTGCATTATCAGCAGCTTCACTTGGTGAACCCTCATTATTTGCCAGTATTCCTCCTCGATGCAAACCAATAATAACGAAATCGCGGCGCTTTAGTCAGGAAGATCAATCTTTTATTGAGGCTGAAATCTCTCGACTTTTAGCAAAGGATATCATCGAACCATGTTCGTCGCCCTGGCGGGCTCAAATCATCATCGTCAAGAACCCTCTAAAACCTCACAAACAACGACTATGCATTGATTATTCGCAAACCATCAATCAATATACTGACTTGGACGCCTACCCATTGCCACGCATTGATGATATGGTTAATAAACTGGCCGAATACAAAGTGTTCTCAACTTACGATTTAAAAAGTGCCTATCATCAGGTACCCTTGAAGGTCTCAGATAAGCAGTACACGGCCTTTGAGGCCAATGGACGGCTGTACCAATTTCGTCGCCTCCCATTCGGGGTTACTAATGGAATGGCTGTCTTCCAACGGGCAATGGATGGCCTGGTTAAGCAGGAAAACTTAAGGGACACTTTTCCCTATCTTGATAACATTACTATTGCAGGTCACGATCAACAGGAACACGACGCCAACCTCCAAAAATTTCGGGATGCTCTCCATCACCGCAACTTAACTTTGAATGAATCTAAATCTGTTGAGTCGCAACCGACCATCAACATCCTTGGCTACTGCGTAGGCAATGGTATCATTAAGCCAGACCCAGAAAGACTTCGCCCGCTCCAAGAGCTCCCGTCACCTAAGAATCCGGCTTCTTTACGTCGGGCTCTCGGTCTGTTTGCATACTACGCTAAATGGATTCCTCATTTTTCAGACAAAATCCAACCCTTGCTGCATGCTAGATCATTTCCATTAGAAACAGCGGCTGTTGCAGCCTTTAACCTTCTCAAAAAACAGTTGGAGAAAGCGGCTGTTCACTCCATTGATGAGAATCTCCCTTTCATAGTCGAATGTGATGCCTCGGAGGTGGCGATCTCGGCTACTCTAAATCAGGAAGGTCGTCCTGTAGCATTTATGTCCAGGACCTTACAAGGTGCCGAGCTATATTATCCTCCGGTTGAGAAGGAAGCCACGGCCATCATAGAGGCGGTATGGAAGTGGAACCATTTCCTAGCTCGCCAGCACTTTACATTAATCACGGACCAGCGATCAGTCGCCTTCATGCTCGATAATCGAAAACGAACCAAAATTAAGAATAATAAAATACAGCTTTGGAGGATGGAACTGGCCTCTTTTGGTTACACCATTCACTATCGACCTGGCAAGGAGAATGTGGCCCCGGATACCCTCACACGAGCATTCTGCTCCACTATGTCGTCCTCTACTCTCATAGTTGTCCATAATGGATTGTGTCATCCTGGCGTTACGCGCATGCTACATTTCGTACGATCACGGAATCTCCCTTTTTCTACTGGAGATGTAAAGAAAATGTGCTCAGAATGCCGGCTTTGTGCAGAATTAAAACCTCAGTTCTTCCGCCCCTCAGATGGTATGCTCATACACGCAACCCAACCGATGCAACGACTTAGCATCGATTTTAAGGGCCCAGTGCCCTCTTCAACTCGGAACACATATTTGCTCACCATGATTGATGAATATTCACGTTTTCCGTTTGCCTTCCCCTGCTCCAATATGCTGGCGTCCACAGTAATCTGCTGCCTTGAGCAGGTATTTTCTCTCTGTGGCATGGCGGCTTATATTCACTCGGATCGGGGTCCATCCTTTATGTCAAGGGAACTCAAGGACTACCTCTCAGAACGGGGAATTGCTACAAGCAAAACGACGCCATATCATCCCATCGGAAATGGGCAGGTAGAGAGGTATAACGGTATCATCTGGAATTCCGTACATCTTGCTTTAAGATCTCGGGGCCTACCAAACCAGCAATGGGAAACAGTGCTTCCGGATGCATTGCACTCTATATGGTCCCTTCTTTCTACAGCCACAAATACTACACCTCATGAGCGGTTCTTTGGATTCCAGCGTCGCTCATCTTATGGGACATCCCTCCTGTCATGGCTAACTACTCCTGGACCTGTACTACTCCGAAGATACGTTCAGATGTCTAAAAATGACCCTCTCGTAGACGAGGTCGAACTAACCGATGCCAACCCCACCTATGCATACATACGATATCCCGACTGCCGAGAATCTACCGTATCATTAGGGATCTGGCTCCCTGCCCACCAGGACCTAGTGGGACATCGAGTGATGGTATTTTACCAGGAGCCTCTTGGAACCTACCGGGTACCCCTCTCCAGGATCCTGATCTGACACCAACTAGCTTGGTGCCGGTAGAACCCCGTACTCAAAGTTGCGACCCTCCCAGTACCGCGCACCAAAGTACTGATCCGCCACAGACCAGCTCTGCACCTCCCTCTGAACAGAGACAGACCGACTCTGCACCTATTGGGGCTCGTACACGAAGCCATGATCTCCCCGACTCTTCACAGGGTGATCCCGGCCACACAGACTCTGACCAATGGCCAACAGCATGTAAGCGGACCAGTGACCCTCTACGACGGGAACCCAAACGGGTGCGACTCTTCCTCGTTCGGCGGCTGCGGAATAAAAGGAAGACCACAGCCTTCTAATCTCGCAGGAGGGAAGAATGTAATAATAATAAATAACTTCCGGTTGAAGTTATGTGTACATCATTTCCTGTGAACTGTGAACTGTGAACTCTGTGCATACCTCACTTCCTGTGCATACGTCACTTCCTGTGTTTGGACTAGTATAAATACTGAACTGCTCAGTATGTAAAGGGCTTCTCCTAGAGGCATGGTGTATATAGTATAATTATAAGTTGCTTAAAGCTTATTTTAAAGTTCCTTGATGTGTGAGACTTTTTATTACATCATATGGTCTACGCAGCATTGCCCGCCACACAGGAACAACTATCAGTGATAGTCACAGAGACATCAAAGGACCCAGTCCTGAGTAAAGTAATGAGAAATCTTCAAGAGGGCTGGAAGAAAGGGTCATGTAAACAATATTATCACATTCAGTCTGAGCTCTCTGTGGTCAATGGACTACTGCTTAAGTGTGACAGGATAGTAGTGCCCAACTCTATGCGACGAGAAATGCTCAACAGGATACATGAAGGGCACCTGGGTGCAGAAAAGTCAAAAAGGAGAGCACGTGGGGCACTCTACTGGCCAAACATGAACTCTGATATTGACCAGTTGATCAGCGAGTGTGCTACATGTCAGGAGTATCACTACAAGCAAACAAAAGAGCCCCTCATTACCACAGAGCTCCCATCACAACCTTGGGAAAAGGTCGGAACTGATATATTTCACTATGAAGGAAAAGACTATTTGTTAGTTATTGATTATTATTCCAATTATCCGGAGATGGCTCTCTTGTCTAGTACCACATCAAGAGCTGTGATAACTCACCTGAAGTCAATCTTTGCCAGGCAGGGCATCCCTCTAACCCTGGTCTCTGATAATGGCCCTCCCTATGCCAGTCATGAGTTTCAGTCATTTGCTTCAGAGTATGAGTTTAATCATATAACCTCCAGTCCGGTCTATCCTCAGGCTAATGGAAAAGTGGAGAAGGGGGTACAGATTGTGAAAAGACTATTAAAGAAAGCAGCACACAGCAACACTGATCCATATCTGGCCCTGATGTCGTACAGGGCGGGCCCGCTAGCAAGTGGCAAGTCTCCAGCTGAGCTCTTACTGGGTTGGAAAATCCGTACACGACTTCCCAGTTATGTCACACCTGACCACAGAGATGAGGTGTGGGCAGACAAGGCTCGGAAACTACAACAGAAACAAAAAACACTTCATGACCGCACAGCCACTGCACTAGTGCCTCTACAACAGAAAGATATATTTTGCATTGAAGGGCCTGAGTCATGGCCTAAAAGAGCCACCGTTCTACAACAGGTCACCCCCAGGTCATACAGTGTTATGACAGAGAACAGCAATGTGTTTCGCAGAAACAGGAGGCACCTACTGAAAACCACAGAGACCTTTCAGCCTCAGGAGGATGGAGAGGATGACGAGATGAGGGAAATGCCACAAAGAGACGAGATGAGGGAAATGCCACAAAGTGACGAAGGACACAGTAGTGATAATGTGACAAGGGATCTGTGTGGTACAGACATGAACTTAAGGGATACAACTGGGGTGGTTCAGCAAACACCCGTTCAGCCACGCAGGTCACAGCGCACCAGAAAGCCCGTAGTTAAACTTGACCTGTAGACAGGGATTGATAAGACTGTAAAAGTTAATGGACTCCTGGGTGTGGGTAAAGTTTATACCTACCTGCAATTAGTTCAATGGTGTAGTTACACTGACTGTTTCTATATGATGTTAACAAGTGTTCTATGTGTTATGTTATGTTATGTTGTTACTGTGTTATGTCTTCATTGAAGGGGGAAGATGTACGGATAACCGTAGCTGTCGTAAAGACAGCAGGGTTTGATTGACAGCTGGTTGACGGCTGACATCATATCCAGGGGCGGGATCCGATGCCATCTTGGCCATGCTTGAAGTACTGTACTACGAGACACAGAGTCAGGACTGAATAAATGGCACTCCACTACAACTGCTTGGGAGACTCGTAATTACGTTATTAAGATAACATTACACTTCCCTCTGTTACTGACCATCACAGCGTCCTCTTAGCCTCAATGCTAAAATAAAAGCCACCACAAAAGAAACATTGCAATCCAACTTTATCCATTAATCCATCCAATATAACATAACAAAGTCAACTAATCACCCTTGTGAATTCCCTTAGTGCCTGCCTTCAGTGTGCCTTTGCCTCTCCTTGTGTTCCTACGAAGTGCTACCCCAGTGGCTGCAGCATCACTGTTGTTGGAAATCTGCTGACAGTCAGTGGGGGAGACTGCAGATGGTCTTGCAGGATGACCTCGAGCACCTCTGGGCCTAGAATGCCCGCATGTGGACTGCACCACCTCAGCATAGGCGGAAGCTAGCTGGCTGATAGGCAACAGCAAGGGCACTGGTGAAGTGGCAGTTTTGGGAGGATGAATGCTGTCATCCTGCGGCGTCTCAGCATTTCTAGCTATCTGTTGGAGGACAGATTGCTGGACCGCTGTGACACCCTGCAAGCCCCTTTCCACAGTGGTAAACCCAGCCATGATGGCAGCAGTCTGAGCTTGCGTGGCAGCAAGCTGAACCTGCATGAGAGCTGTCTGAGCTTGCATGATAGAAGTCTGAGCTTCCGCTGCAGCACTCAGACGTAAGGTGGCTTGTGCTTGTGCTGCAATGGAAGCTGAAACATCAGCCATCAGACGCTGATTGGGTTCACTAGTGCGCTAATGGATCTGTCCACCCCTTCCATGCTGGAAAGGATGGGCTCTAAGCACTGCGCAAAGCTCTGTGCAAGGTTGGTGTCGGACTCCTCCATGCTCCTTGACATTGTACTCAGGCTTTCTGGCAGGCCTGCCAATGCACCAAGCATTTTGTTGTGCATACCCTTCAGTCTTCTTCTGAAGGCTGGCCCATCAAAGTCCTCAACTGAGTCTTCTGCAGCAGAACGTGTGTGCGACCTCGCCCTCCGGGGAGCTGGCACCTGCGCTACCATGTCCCCCGCACTACCATGTCCCCCTGCCCTGGCTACAGCCCACTCGTGCCCGGTGACTCACCATGTGCAGATCCCACCTCTAAGCTACCCCCTAAGTTCCGCGCAGTATCTGAGTATCTGAGCTGGTGGCTGCGACTGTCAGATTGCATGATGGTGTTTCTTCTTCACTCTCCTCTCCATCTTCTTCTTGAACCACTGGCTGGGCAGGTTGGAATTCTTTGGTCTCTGAAATGAGAAAGGCACAAGGGTAGGGTTGTGGTGAGGGGAGGGGGTAAAGCAAGAGGTGCATGCTTACACCATGTACAGTTTTAAATCAGAAGAGATATTGAATGAGGGGGAAGTGGGATGTGAGAACGAGGATAATGTATGAAGATACCGGCATCTTGTACTCTTTCAGCCCCGCCGCAGGCCATGGGCTCAGCTATGTGCCTCCCAAGGATGGCCAACACTGTCTCCTCCATGAGGCTGAGGTGATGCAGGTGAGTTGGTCCACGCTGGTTAGGTTCTGCTGGCGCTGGTTATGCGCACCTTTTCCTGCAAGAGAAAGGGAAGTGTGTCAGTGAGTGTGGTGCAATGTGTTTGGGTGATATGCCTGTCATGGTTGAAAACCTGACAGTGTGTGCAAGCTGTGAGATGTTGGCATGAGGCTTGCCGCAGTGGTAAGTGTGTGTGGGCGAGGTGAAGCTATGAATGTGAGCTATGAGTCGTGATTTATAGAGATTGTTGGTAGGTGAGTGATGGGGGTGCGGTCAGTTGATCAGTGTATGAGACTAGTGGTGCAGATGGTGGGATATGGCATTTGCAGATAAATTCACTGACCTTGACCACTCGTGCGAGGTCATTAAACTTCTTCCTGCACTACGTCCTCAGGGCTATACTGTTGGCATTTACCAGTGGCTATCTGCTCCCACTGCACTTTGCTCTGTTGCCTGGAGGGCCTCCTGGCCCCCTATGGAAAGAGGACCTCCCTCTTCCTATTGACCTAATGCACCATGGCCTCCAGTGCTGCATTCGAGAACCATGGTACACACTCTCTCCCCTGTTGTGCCGTCATTAAAGTTCTTTCCCACTGTCTTCCCCAGCCAGTTCAATGGTCAGCTGCAGGCAGAATGCACTGCTTTTAAGTAGTGCAGGCTAGCTTTAATTGGTGCTAGCCTTGCACGAATTTGAGCCCCCTGCTGAGCGTTCAGCCACTCAGCAGCGCATTCAGTGCTCGGCTGAATGCCACAATCATGGAAATGAGCAGGCAGCACAAAGTTTGCGTGCTGCTTGCAGTCCTCCAAGGTAGAGACATTTCCTGCAGATGTGGCAATCCGGGACAGTCTCACTACCCACATATCACAATCCTGATACACAGCATGTACTGCCATTTCCAATTTTTATTTATTTATTTATTGGTTAGTGGAAATTTAATTCTAGATATAATAGAATTACTTGAGATCTAGATTATATTTAGTAGATGGATTTGGCTTAATTTCAGGTTAATTTGTAACTAATTAGTTTTGTTTTTCTGGGTCAAATAACATTATCAAGTCAGAATATATACTACCTTTTGTGGCTTACCCGATGCATTGGATCATGAATTACGTTTATTAACTTGGACTCTGAACCGCTGGAGTATTTCCAATTTTATTTGGTTCTTTAAAGTTGCCCATTAAAATAACTTTCCGGATACACATCCCTAGGGAAATGCGGCAGCCAATTTGCACGCAACAAGTTACTGCACACAGGAAGGTCCCATAAACAGTAATGAGACAAATTATTTGATAATCTGTTTTTGGTGACATTGGTTGAGGGATAAATGTTGGCTAGGGCACTCGGAGCACTCCCTGCTCTTTTTTGAATAGTGCATGGGATCAATCCGACAGGGCAGAGGAGACTTCAGTTTAAAATTTCATTTGAAATGTGGCACCTTGGACAAGGCTGCGCTCCCTCAGTACTGCATTTAAGTATTAGCCTAGATTTGGTACTCAAGTCACTGGAGTGGGGCTTATATTATTCACTATTATTACCTCCTCCTTTATATACTGCCTGATATTGCATCCTGATTCTTAGGGTTATTATTCATGCTACTGTGGCGGAGCCACTAAAGGACTCAGACCGTTTGTATATAATTCCCTTTAACAACATGTTAGCTACAGCCTGAGTCTGTATCTTTATTTATACTGTTTACTTGTATAGAGCGTGATTACTTTAACAGCGCGGGTAAACGTGATTACGTCACGCCGTACATCACGTGATCCCCCACTGGCGGGAAGAACGTGATGACGTCATGACGTCAACCACGGGACCAGCCAGCAGTCCTCGTGGAGCCTCCGAACTGAATAGACCTACACTTGATGTTCTCCTGCAGTTACTTGTTTAAACCTGTTAGTTTCCATTAAACTTTGTTTTGTTTAAGCGCCTGAGTGGACCTCAGTCTTTGGATAGGAACTAAACATTCCTACATTGGTGACCCCGACTTTTGCGAACGGTTTTCGCAGAAGATAATCAACATGGAAACGAACGCCGTTACCTTGAAGCTACCGCAGTTCTGGGAGCAACAACCAGGCTGAAGCCCAGTTCGCCATCAGGGACATCGTTGCAGATCAGACCCGTTATTATTACGTGGTCTCCGCCCTCGACAGCGCCACAGCCTCACGGATCGCCAGCCTACTCGGTAGTCCGCCTACTGATCGCAAGTATGACACTTTAAAGGTGCGGTTGCTGCAGGCCTTCGGGCTCACGAAGTCAGAGTGCGCCCGCCGGCTGCTCACTATGCCCGGCCTCGGGGACCCCAAGACGTCTGAGCTCATGAGCCAGATGCTCACGCTCCTTGGGTCCGAGCCGGAATGCTTCCTCTTCCGGGAGCTATTCCTCAGCCTACTCCCGGAGCAAGTTCAGGCTGCCCTAGCCAGATCCGAAGTCACAGACTGCGCGGAGCTTGCTGCCAAAGCGGACAAGATCTTCGCGGTGACACAACAGCACTGTGCGGCCACAAGGCGCCTCTCCCCCACAGATGCTGCTCCAGTTCCTCAATCAGCGGGGTTGTGCTTTTACCACGCCCGTTTTGGCGTGAAAGCAAGATGCTGCCGCCCTCCCTGCAGTTTTTCGCACAAAGAAAAAAAACATCTACAGACACCCTGGCGAAAGAGGACCGGGTCTAGCGAGTGCCCCACGGCTGCGATGGCCATCGGAGACTCAGGGAAGCTTCTCTTCATCATCGACTCCCTATCTGGTCGACGTTTCCTTTGCGACACCGGGGCGCAGTGTAGCATCCTACCTGCGTCAAATCTCGATATACTAGCTAGAGGCCACGGCCCCGCCCTCGCGGCGGTTAATGGCGCGGCCGTTCGGACCTTCGGAAGGCGGTGGGTCCAGGTGTGTTTCGGCGGCCAGCGTTTCCACTGGGAATTCATCACAGCCAAAGTCACGCAGGCCATCCTTGGGGCGGATTTTTTGTGCGTCAACGGCCTCCTGGTCGATGTCAGGCACTGCCGGTTGATCAATGCGGCCACGTTCCACTCCATCCCATGCCACCGCGGTAGCGCCGTGCCGCGCACTGTCTTCTGTGCGTTCCCACCTCCAGACGACTTCACTCAGCTCCTCGGAGAGTTCCCAGATCTGACCAGGCCCGCTTTCTCCTCCTCGGCTACTAAACATGGTGTGGAACATCACATCATCACCACCGGCCCCCCGGTTTACGCACGGGCCCGACGACTCGAACCCGGCAACCTCGTGGCTGCGAAAGCGGAGTTCGACACGATGGAGCGGCTGGGGATTATTCGCCGGTCGAATAGTCCCTGGTCTTCGCCTCTCCACATTGTTCCGAAACCCGGCGGCAGATGGCAGCCATGCAGCGACTACCGACGCCTGAATGACGCCACTACTCCTGATCAGTACCTGATCCCGCATATCCAAGATTTCTCGGCCCATTTGGCGGGAAATACCTTTTTTTCGAAAGTCGACCTCGTCCGCGGTTACCACCAGGTCCCCGTGCACCCGCAAGACGTCCCAAAAACCGCAGTCATCACTCCATTCGGCCGGTTCGAATTTCTGCGGATGCCGTTTGGCTTAAAGAACTCTGCACAGGCTTTCCAGTGCTTAATGGACTCTGTGCTTCGGGACCTAAAATTCCTCTTCGTCTACCTTGACGACATCCTCATCACCAGCCCTAGCAAAGAGGAGCACTTCTGCCATTTGCGTACCCTCTTCACACGTCTCAGTCAACACGGTTTGATTATCAACCCGGCCAAGTACCAGTTCGGCCTGCAGCGAATTGATTTCTTGAGCCACCGCATTGCATCAGACGGCGCAATTCCCTTACAGACGAAGGTCGAGGCGGTTACATCTTTCCCGCGCCCACAGACCATCAAGGCCCTACAGGAGTTCCTCGGGATGGTAAATTTTTATCACCGGTTCGTCCCTAAGGCGGCTCTGCTTATGCAGCCCTTGTACGAGGCCCTCAAGGCCAAGTCCGGTAAGGATCCGATCAGCTGGACGGCCGAGATGGACCAAGTGTTCGTCGACACCAAAGGCGCCTTGGCCAACGCAACCATGCTGGCGCACCCGCTTCCAGGTGCCACCTTTGCCCTTACCACCGACGCGTCGGACTACGCAATCGGCACAGTGCAGGAACAGTGGGTGAATGGGACGTGGCAACCGCTTGCGTTTTTCAGCTGTCAACTACGGCGAAACGAAAGAAAGTACAGCACTTTCGACCGGGAGTTGCTGGCCCTTTTTCTAGCCATCCGCCATTTCCGGTTCTTACTAGAGGGTCATCCGTTCACGGCTTATGTGGACCACAAGCCACTAATGTACGCTATGGCCAAGACCGCCGAACCGTGGTCAGCTCGGCAACAACATCACCTGACGTTCATTTCAGAATTCACCACGGACATTCAGCATGTGTCCGGCAAAGACAACCTGGTGGCGGGTTGTCTCTCCCGCGCGACTGTGCACGCAGTCCAACTCGGGATTGACTATGCCCTCATGGCTGCAGATCAAGCCTCGGACCCGGAGGTCCAAGCATAAAGGACCAGCCCCTCTAGCTTCCAAGCGGCCGATGTCAAATTCCATGCCGCAGGCATCACGCTACTTTGCGACGTCTCCATGGGAGTTCCCCGCCCTATAGTTCCAGTCGCCTGGCGCCGAAAAGTGTTCGACGCCATACACGGTTTGTCACACCCTGGCATGAGGGCCTCGCAATGGCTGATGTCGTCAAAATTCGTCTGGTGGGGTATGCACCTGGATGTCCGCGACTGGGCCAACACCTGCGTGGTCTGCCAAAAGGCCAAGGTACAGCATCATGTAAAAGCTCCATTGGCCACCTTCGCTGTTCTGGAGCGTCGATTCGACCACGTGAATGTGGACCTCGAGGGGCCGCTTCCACCATCTCAAGGTTTTACACACATCCTCACAATGGTAGACCGCACCACTAGATGGCCAGAGGCAGTTCCTTTGGTTTCCACCACTTCGGCAGACGTGGCCAGAGCTTTCATCTCCTCTTGGGTTGCTCGTTTCGGCGTACTGGCGGACATCTCTTCCGATCGTGGACCGCAGTTTTCCTCTGAGCTCTGGAACGCTGTGGCTCAGGGGCTCGGCACCAAACTACATCGCACCACTGCCTATCATCCACAGGCGAACGGCCTGTGCGAGCGATTCCACAGGTCGCTCAAAGCCGCTCTGCGGGCCAGTCTTCAAGGTGCGGGATGGGTGGACAGACTTCCCCGGGTCCTTTTGGGTCTTCGTACGGCGCCCAAAGAAGATTTACAATCCTCCTCGGCGGAACTCGTATATGGCCAACCACTACGAGTACCAAGGCATTTCCTCCCGTCTCCAACAGAGCCATGGTCCGCATCCCAGCAACTCGTCAGCCATCAGGAAGCGGCCAGATGTTTCGCTCCAGTGCCTAGGTCGCATCACGGCTTACAGAGCTCCCACGTCCCAACTGAGCTGAAAAGCGCCGAGTACGTGTTTATCCACCACGACGCTCACCGGGACCCGCTCAAGTCTCCTTACACTGGTCCCTTCCGTGTCATAGAGCCGGGAGACAAATCCTTTTCGGTCGATATCGGAGGTAATCCGGACCTCATATCGGTTGACCGGCTGAAGCTGGCGCACTTAGACCTGGACAGCCCAGTCGAAATCGCTCAACCGCCAAAACGGGGCCGACCGCCCACAGTCGCCGTGCCAGCTCCACCACAACTGCCCGACAGCTCGACCACCGGCCATCAGCTTCCACTTCAGGGTTACAGAAGTCGCTCGGACAGGCTTGTCAGGCCTCCTCGCCGTCTCACTTTTGCTGTTAAAGACAATTCTGGGGGGGCGCATGTGGCGGAGCCACTAAAGGACTCAGACCGTTTGTATATAATTCCCTTTAACAACATGTTAGCTACAGCCTGAGTCTGTATCTTTATTTATACTGTTTACTTGTATAGAGCGTGATTACTTTAACAGCGCGGGTAAACGCGATGACGTCATGCCGTACATCACGTGATCCCCCGCTGGCGGGAAGAACGTGATGACGTCATGACGTCAACCACAGGACCAGCCAGTAGTCCTCGTGGAGCCTCCGAACTGAATAGACCTACACTCGATGTTCTCCTGCAGTTACTTGTTTAAACCTGTTAGTTTCCATTAAACTTTGTTTTGTTTAAGTGCCTGAGTGGACCTCAGTCTTTGGATAGGAACTAGACATTCCTACACTACTTACTGTTACAATTATAGCTTTTTCCCAATAACTTTACCATGTTTATGGTTAGACTATTGTTTCTATAAGCAGACCTAGTCCTTTCCAAAAAAAAACCTGCAGCTTTATTCTCTACTATATATGGGTTAGTGTAGCCAAGGTCTAACATGTTAATCATGAATGCTGTAAATCGCTTACTAAAGAATACTTGCAATGTTGTCTCATCACCTTAGAAAGCATAAAAATAACACACTGGACTAATCTGACAGCTGAATATCTGAACTTGCACTGAATAAAACTGGGTTAGCTCTTCAAAATAAAGTTAGTGACTGTAATTCTTATAACTCCTTTCAGCAGGTTTTGAGAAACATAGGCCCAGATTTTCACCTCCTTTGCAGCTCTGGGAGTGCTCAGTTCCTGGGCCCACAGCAGACAAAAAAGGACGGAGACCCATTACTCTGAGTCTCCTTTCCTTTCATGTTTCCCGGAGAATCTTGGGGGGGTGGTGGGGGCGGAGGGGGGAGAGGACAGTTATATTCCAAGCAAGTGCAGTCATGTAAATGAGGAAGGAGGGCCTCAATGGGACCTCCCGCCTCATTTTCCTCTAGATACACTGGGTGGGAGCTGATTTGGATGCCCTTCCAGAAGAAGATGGCAGGATCTGAGAGGGGCAGTCAGCAAGGTCATGGAGGCCTAAAAACTGTCTTCTTTTATTTCGCAGCTTCTCCAGAGATCATCAGACCTGCAGCAGTGGTTGGATTTCTGCCTCGAATTCTGGATGTAAGCCTATGTCAAGAAACAAGCCTGAAGCTATGGTGCATTGGGCCTGTGAAAATGAAGTGAACCCACAAATACAGGCAGGATCAGTTCAGATAGAGTGCACTTCAGATGCACTCTGCCTGACTTGTGCCCAATTTCACTAGGGAAGGAGGTAAACCTGGGGCGGAGGTAAATCAGGGGCCATGATCTGTTGAAGGTACATAGGGCTAAAAATTCGGTATCGCCGCGCCAGGTCTTTAGTGCCCGAAATTTTGCGCTCGCCCGGATTCCCGTAGCGCCCGCCTGAAATTCAGTTGCGCCGCCCCAAGACGGAGGCGGGCGCTATTGCAGTGTTTGGCCGCCTCGTTTGGGGCGATGAAAGTCAGTTTCAGGCGTCCAGCTGCCGCTGCGGCACCCGATGCGGTGCGGCAGGCTGGGGTACTGCAGGCCTCCTCCTTCTCTTAAGGAGGAGCTGCCTGCAGCCGTGAGATCGCCGCTGGATTCCCCCGGCAAATGAGCCCGGCACCACGGAGAAGTGCCGGGCTCGCGGGAGTCAGACACCAATGCCGTGGGGGGGTGGTGCAGGAGTCCGGGGAGGGAGGTGCGGCCAGGCGGCCGCCGGGAAAGCGGCCGGCCGCCCCTCCACCTTTATGCGCCGGCCTCTCGGAGCTGCAAGGCACCGTTTTTCAAACGCTGTTTGCGGCTGCTACGGGCGAGGCGGCCGCAACTGAATTTGGCCATCGGGACGGAATAGCATTGGAACCGGGGCGCTGCGCACACCGATGACGTCATCGGTGCCGGCGCAGCGCTACCGGCTAACGCCGATGTTAGGGACCAACTGAATTTCGGGCGCTAAAAAACTTCCGGCGCAAACCACTCTATAGCCAATAAGTGGGCGCAAACGCGACTGAATTTCTAGGCCATATTGTTTATTAGTGTTCCTATTGTACGCTACATATATGGAAGCTAGGCAAGTAGAAGCCTTGAGACCCAAAGAGGATTCCTGGATTACAAGGGTATATTTTCCTTTTATGTAGAAGGAGTCCTTTTGAATATTATCTTTAACAAAGATATTCTAGCAGACACATATCAGAGTAAAGAATGAGATAAAGGCCTCCTTGTTGGTGCTCATACCTTCCAGCTCAACCAGTCTTTGATACCCAACAGAAGAAATGACATTTTGAGACAGCTATTGCCAAGAGGAATACATATTAGCAATGCTGAGGAACCCATATAAACAAAGGGGGAGAAATTTGGTTGGCAGTGCCTCCAATTAGCGCCTAAAGAGGCCGAGAAGTGGGGTGTTAGCCAATTTTCGGCCGGGCGCAGTGAACCCAGCGCCTCCTCCCGTACTGAGTGGGCTGTTGCGTTTGCAAAGATAATCCAGAGGCCGTAAGCAGAGCTCAGTTCATGTTGCTTTTAATGGCTGATCCAAACACCCTCTACAGGCAAAAGCAATCGAATACCTATATCCAATGTCAGACACAATACAACGATAATAGCACTATCAAACTCCATGTACTCAGGCCAAGGCAATCGAGTACCTATCACCAATGTCAGACATAACATTTCCTCCCCCCTCACAGAATTTCAAACATGAAATGTAGTGACAAAGTCCTGTAGGTGGCCAGGGCGAGAACGTGTACGAACAGGCCGAGGTGCGGACTGGTGAAGAGCAGGCTGAAGTGGGGACTGGTGAGGAGCAGGCTGAGGCACAATATCTGCTTGAGGGTTGGCTGGCTGAGCCACATGTGCATCCCACCACTCTGGGGGTAAGGCTTGGGGATTAGGTCCGTATAATCCCGCATCAGGGGGTTCTGGCACCTTCCGAAGGCAGCTGGCATGCCACCGAGAGCCGTCAGTGAGGCAGAAAGTGGCTGGTCCAAGTTGGCGGCTGATTTGGAGAGGGGAGGATCAGAATGAGGCCATCTTATTGTTGCGGTGAGGCCTGCAGACTCTGACCCAATCGGAGACTGAGATGTTGGGCGCCTTTTCCCTCTTCGACTGGTCGAAGCGGAGTTTCATCTTCTCCTGCTGTCTAGCGACTGTGGCCTGAGCTGGTGGAGCAGGGCTCTGAGCTAGCGAGGGGTGGAGCCTGCCAAGGGGCAGCATGAGCTCACGGCCTAGCATGAGGGATGCGGGTGAGACCCCTGTAGTGGAATGCTGGGAGGCTCTGTAGTGCAGCAGTGTGTGGAGGAGGGCCTTGTCAAATGCACACCCCTGGGATAGGTGTGCTCTGAGGCCATTTTTCAGTGTCTGGTTAAAACGCTCCACCCCCCATTTGATTCGGGGTGGTAGTACGCTGTGCGTATGTGATGGATGCCCTTTCTCTCAAGGTAAGAGGAGAGTTCCGAAGAGACCATTTGGGGGCCATTGTCTGTGGTGATGGCCTTTGGATGTCCCCAGCGGGAGAAGAGGGACTCAAGGATATCGATGATGACCCGAGAGGTGACAGAGCCCACGGCAGTGACCTCTGGCCATTTTGAGTGCAGGTCATAGGTCACCACTAGGAACCGTTGATGGTGGGGGACACCATGGATCTCCCCGCAGACGTCCAGCTGCAGGTGCTCCCAGGGCTGAGAGGGCCAGGCAAGGGGTTGCAGGGGTGGAGGAGCTTGGTGGCCAGTCTTGCCACTTACAAGGCAGGCTGCACAGTCCTTGACCAGGGCCTCGATTTCCCTGTCGATACCCGGCCACCACACTAGGTCTCGGCATCGTTGTTTGAGCTTCACTATGCCCAAGTGGCCCTCATGCGCCATGGATAAAACACGCGCACGAAGGGCACTTGGGACCATAGTGCAGAGCCCATGTGCAACACAGGAGTCATTCCAGCAGGAGAGCTCCTCTTTAACTCTGGAGTAGGCAGACAGTTCCTCAGGCACCTTGCAAGGCCAGCCATCTCTGATGAAGGTGCACAGCTGGGAGAGGGCCGGATCCTGTTCAGAGGCCTCTTTGAGCTCCTGGAGAGAGACTGTGGTTTGGAGAGGCATGTGCAGCATCTGGACGATATCCTGTTCCACATGTTCAGACCCGACGAGTGGGGCTGGGGCTGGGGCAGAGACAGTGCGGGAGAGCAGATCTGCAACAACATTGTCACGTCCTGGTGTGAACTGGAGACTGAAATTGTATTGGCGGAGGCGGTCAGACCAGCGGTGTAGACGCAGTGGTCTGTGGCCCATGCCGGATGTCGACAGCAGGGCAGTGAGAGCCTGGTGATCGGTTCTCAGGGTGAAGGCACGGCCATACGTGTACAGGTGCCACCGCTCACATGTCCAGACGCACGCCAGCGCCTCACGCTCGCCTACTGAGTACTTCTGTTCAGTGGGGCTAAGGGCTCGGGAGGCAAAGGCAATTGGTTTCTCCACTCCATTCTGTATCTGCGATAACACCGCCCCCACAGCTGCAGCGGACGCGTCGCAGGTGACGAGGGTGGGGCTGGCGACGTCAAAGTGAGCCAACACTGGAGGCGACGTGAGCTGCGATTTGAGGAGGCGAATAGCTTCCGTACAGGCTTGTGACCACACCCAGGGCTCATCCTTTCGCAGGAGCTGGCGCAGTGGGGCTGTGGTGGCTGAGTACTGGGGCAAAAACTTCAGGTAGTACCCAGTCATGCCAAGGAAGGAGGCAACCTGTGCTGCAGAGCTGGGTTCTGGGATGCTGTGAATGGCATCCACGTTTGACTGGAGTGGGGATATACCGTCAGCCGACACCCGAAACCCCACAAATTCAATCTCTGAAACAGCAAAGACACACTTTTCGCCATTCAGTGTGAGCTTGTGTTTTGCTAGAGCCGTGAAAGCTCTGTGAAGGCGTTCGTCGTGAGTGGAGGTCGAGGGCCCATGCACGACGATGTCATCCAGGTAGATGGCCACCCCAGGAATGTCCGCGAGCACAGAGGACATCACCTTTTGGAAGCAGCTGGGTGTAGAGCTAAGTCCAAATGGCATCCTGGTGTACCGAAAGACGCCAGCATGTGCCACAAAAGCAGTTAAGGTCCCTGCTGCTGGGGTGGAGGGGAACCTGTAGATAGCCCTGTCGAAGGTCCAGTTTCGAGAACAGGATGGAACCATAGAACTGTGCTGTGAGTTCCTCTGACGTGGGCAGTGGATATTTGTCAGGGATTACGGCCTTAGTCACTGCTCGAAGATCGACACAGACACGTAGACCACCTGACTTTTTCGTTGCGACCACCAGGTTGGAGACCCATGGGGAGGCATCAACTGGTTCGATGATGCCAGCTTCCAGTAGCTGCTTTAGTTCAGCTGTGGCCCCGTCACGGAGAGCAAGCGGGATGCGGCGCAGTGGCTGAATGACAGGGGTAACGGTGGAGTCAACCATGGGCTGGTGGGTGAAGGCAGTCAGGCAGCCCAGACCCTCGAAGAGTGCTGGCCATGTTTGGCGCCACGGTGAGGCGACGTGCAGAATCGCAGACCCGCCGGTGTCCAAGAGAGAAAAACCCAGGTCAGTGAAAAGATCGAGTCCCATCAGGTTAGCTCCTTGGCGTGCCACATGAAAACAAAAATCTGGCAAAACTTTTGTTCCATAGCGTACAGTGAGGTTGACTGAGCCCACTAGTCCAATTTTCGAATTACCATACCCGCAAAGGGCAGTGGAGGGCGCAGTGAGTGGCAGGGAGCTGAAAAAGCGTTTGAATGTGTCCACATTCAGCAGTGAGACGCTGGCACCGGTATCCAACAACAGCAGGATGCACGCATCATTCAGGTTAATTGTGCATGACTTGAAAGCCACTACTGGCCCAGAGCTCACATTGTGAATTATAGTGCTTGAGGACTGAGAGTGTTCATTTGTAGCAACCGGGGCAGAGCGGCAGACATTGGCAAAGTGATTTTGTTTTCCACAATTGCGACAGACTTGGCTGCGCGCAGGGCAATTCTGTGCTCTGGTAGCATGTGAACGAGATCCGCAGTTTCCACACTGTTGCCGCGGTAGACATAACATGGGCATTTTGCGCCGGTGCTAAACCTTAGCGCCCGCTTGCGGGCGCAGGCAGATCATGACGTAATTTCAGTGTGCAACACCTTTTGGGCGCCCCGGACCGGAAATTCAGTGTTGCACCCCTCCGTTCCGCCTGGCGCTAATAAGGACTGCTTACCTGGAACGTTCCCCAGTCGCTCTCGGGCTAGGGGGGCGCTCTTTAAAGAGGACTGCACTGGTATAAAAGCGGGAGCCATTTTGGGAGCACAACTTCCTCGAGACTTTCACAGAGTTGCTGAGCTGCACTCTGAGAGCCATTGCACCAGTGAGCCAGCGCTGGCCAGAGAAACTTCAGCCTTCTGACCATCACCTTGCTGCTGGTGAGCATTTACAATGTTTACAATTTCTTGTGCGCTATTATTATGGGGGCTGCATTGGAGGGGAACGTCCTGCTGATGAACCATCTGGAAAGGGCACAGAGACGCAGGGAGAGAGGGGCAGGAATGGCCAGACGTCACCACACCAGACCTTACGCTGCCAGGGTTTTCCGACAGCAGTTCTCTTACTTGAACATGTCAGAGGAGCAGTGTCTTAGAAGGCTGCGCTTCAGAAAGGAGGTGGTGACTGAGCTGTGCCACCTGCTTCAGCCAGATCTGCAGCCTCAGATAAGATGCAGGACCTCTCTGTCGGTGGCTGTCAAGATGACTGTTGCCCTGAATTTCTATGCGAGCAACTGGGGACATTGCTAACATATCGCAGTTTGCGGTGCATTGCTGCATCCGTCAAGTAACAGATGCCCTATTTAAAAGGAGGCGGCAGTACATCTCCTTCCCTGTGACACTGGAGAAGCAGCGGGAGCGCGCAGAGGGCTTCGCAGCAATAGCGGACTTCCCCATGGTGCAGGGCACCATTGACTGCACGCATGTGGCTTTGCGGGCGCCTGTTTTGAATCCGGAGGAGTTCCGCAACCGCAAGGGGTTCCATTCCTTAAATGTTCAGCTGGTTTGTGACCACCAACAGCTGATCCTCGCAGTCAATGCGCAGTTCCCTGGCAGCAGCCACGACGCCTTCATCCTGCGCCAGACTTCAGTTGCAGACCTATTCAAGGCCCCGGTGTTGCGTCCGTGTATAATAAGACACAGACTGCGGAGAACGGTACAACAGGTGTTTACTCAACGTGGCTCACACTGCAACTGATCTGTACAGATTACTACTCAGTGCTATATACAGGTGTGGTCACTGCCGGTACTGCAGTATACATGAGCTGTAAAACATAGTTCCCCCCTTAAAGGTATATACATTACAATTCCTCCCCTTTTAGATTAACAGTACCATAACACTCATTTAACAATTAAATATCAAACTAATTACAATTAACACTTTTAACATGCAACATTAGCTGAAAATAGTCTATTTATATATTCAGTCTTTGGGGAGGCTTCCTGATCCTTTCTGGATAGCGCCTTTCCCGAGTGTCTTGCTCTTGGTGCGGAGGCGATTCTGGCCCCATCGTCGGTTGGTTCATCAGCTTCTGATGCTACTGCTTCTGGGGTAGATGCGACCTGTACGTCGGGTTCATCACCAGGTACGTATGGGTGAGGCATGGGGTTGACTTGTTCCTGTGACTCTAGGATCTGGTCAGCATGGCATCTCACAATGCTCTCCCCAACGTCCACTGTGTACATTAGTGGGCCCTGCCGTGTGCATATCGTTCCTAGCTGCCATTTTTCTGTTCGGTAGTCGCGGGCCAAGACTGGTTGCCCTACATTGAAGCTCCTTGTTGGCTTCTCATGGATGTGCTGGAATTGCTTACTCTCAACATCTCTTCGTACGTTTGGTCTGAGCAAATCCAGGCAAGATCTTAACCTTCGGTTAAAGAACATCATGGCTGGGGCCTGGTTGGTGACTGCATGTGTCGCATTCCGGTAGGCGAACAGGAAATTGTCCACCTTGTGCTGCAGTGGAATGTTGTCATTGTACATAGCCTTTATTGCCTTCTTAAAGGTTTGTACGAACCTCTCAGCCAATCCATTTGTGGCTGGATGATACGGGGCGGATGTGTAATGCCTTACCCCATTCTTTTTCAAGAACCTCCGGAACTCTTCGGACACAAACTGTGGTCCGTTGTCGGAGCAAATCTGTTCTGACAAGCCATTCCTGGCAAAAATGGTCCGTAGGACTGCAATAGTTTTCTCCGTGGTGGTGGAGGACATTTTGATGACCTCAGGCCATTTCGAGTGCGTATACACGGCTATTAAAAACATTGAGTCCATGAATGGACCAGCAAAATCAATATGCACCCGTTGCCATGGAGATGAGGGCCACTCCCATGGGTGTAGAGGGGCCTGTGGTGGTGCATTTTGGACTTTCTGGCATCCTGAGCAGCTCTTGGTCAGGTCCTCGATTTGTTTATCGATTCCCGGCCACCACACATAAGCCCTGGCTAGGCTTTTCATTTTTACCCCTCCCAGATGACCCTCATGAAGCTCATTGAGCACTTTATCCCTTAACTTGGGTGGAATTACCACTCGGGATCCACACATCAAGGTCCCCCGGCACACTGACAGCTGTTCTCTCCTTGTCGAGAATGCTGGCAACAGTGAGTCGCCATGTGCTGGCCATCCCTTCACCGTCAAATCATATACCCGAGACAGTGTCGGGTCATTTCGGGTTTCCTTTTCGATACAAGCATTAGTTACCGGTAGGTATTCAACTATAGTCGAATGGAATATTTCGACAGGATCCACTGCTGGTGCTTCCTCCGCAGTAGGCAGTGGCAGGCGTGATAGCCCATCAGCATTTCCATGCTGTTTCGTGCCCTTATATTCAATCTCATAGTGGTGCACCCCTAGAAAAAGTGACCATCTTTGTAGTCGTTGCGCAGTCATCACCGGAACGCCCTTCTTTGGATTATAAATGGAGACAAGAGGCTGGTGGTCAGTCAGCAAGGTGAATTTCTGCCCGTGCAGATAGTGATTGAACTTTTTCACTCCCCACACTAGGCTGAGGGCCTCCCTGTCAATCTGGGCATAGTTACGCTCGGCTGAGGTTAGTGATCGTGACGTAAAGGCTATTGGCCTCTCTGAGCCGTCCGAGAATTTGTGCGACAGCACCGCTCCAATGCCGTAGGGTGACGCATCACATGCCAACCGAATTGGTAATGCCGAGTTGTAATGGGCCAATACGTCTTTCGATGTGATTAGTGTTTTGCTCTTCTGGAAAGCTCGTCTACATTCGTCACTCCACCTCCATGGCACCCCAGTTTGCAGTAGGGTGTTCAGTAGGTGTAGTATTGTAGACAAATTTGGCAAGAACTTATGGTAGTAGTTTACCAGCCCGAGGAACGACCTCAGTTGTGACACATTTTCCGGTGCTGGAGCCTTGACTACTGCCTCAATCTTCTCTGGGGACTTATGTAACCCCTCTTTATCGATAACGTGGCCACAATACGAGATCTGTTTTCGAAAAAACTCGCATTTGGGGCGGTTAGCTCGGAGCCCATATTCCTGCAATCTAGTGAGCACCTGCTCCAGGTTGGCAAGGTGATCACTGTCATTTTCGCCTGTGACCAGGATGTCGTCCAAATAACACTGGGTCCCTGGGATCCCTTGCAGGACTTGTTCCATTGCCCTCTGCCAAATAGCCGGAGCTGATGCTACCCTGAATACCAGCCGGTTGTATTGGTAGAGACCTTTATGGGTGTTGATTGTGAGGTATTTTTTTGATGCTTCTTCTACCTCCATTTGCAGATACGCCTGGGCCAGATCAATCTTAGTGAAGCGTTTCCCTCCAGATAGCGAGGCGAAAATATCTTCAATCCGCGGAAGTGGATATTGTACGGTGTGAAGGACTGGGTTCACTGTTACCTTAAAGTCCCCACAGATGTGAACCTTCCTTGGTTCCCCAGGCATGCTGCTCAACGACTTTTTTATCACAGGGACGATGGGTGTAGCCCACTCGCTCCAGTCTACCTTGGACAGTACACCTGAATGTTCCAGACTCTCCAGCTCTGCATTGACGACTGGGCGGATCGCATAAGGTACCGGTCTGGCCTTAAAAAATGTTGGGCTTGCGATTTCTTCAATTTTAATCGTCTCTGTCATGCCTTTTAGTGTTCCGAGTCCTTGCTGGAACACTTCTTTTGCGTCAGTTAGGATCTTTGACAGTCGCCCAGGTGTGACGTCGTCATCCTTTTTGTCAGCCACAGTCAGTGCCTGTATGGAATGCCAATCCAGTTGTATTTTCCGGATCCATTCACGTCCCAGTAATGGTCCTCCATCTTGCAATACATACAGGTCTAGTTTTGGTGTTTCCTTACCGTTATATATAACGGTCACCCTTATTTTTCCTTTGGGGTAGGCTTTTTGACCCGTGTACGTCTTCAAAATAATTTTTGTGTCTCTCAAGGATATGTGTGAGAATAGACGCTCGTAGTCCCGTCGGTTTATGACTGTTAGGGCTGATCCTGTGTCCAATTCCATCTTTACCTGGACTCCTGCTAACTTGAGAGTGACCCAAATGGTTCGGTGATCCTCCGTTGTGATCACATTATGTAGTTTCAGACAACTCAGTTCCCTGCTTTCGGAGTCGTTATCACTCTTTTGTTCGTCTGAACTATTCTCCATCATCTTATGTACCTTCTTGTACTTTCCTTTGGTAGGTTTCTTATTGCTGGTTTTCTTTCCCGACCTGCAGACTCGTGCTATGTGTCCTACTTTTCCACACTGTCTGCACACTTTGTCTTTGAACCAGTAATCATTCTGGTCATGTGTTGTTCTGCTGCAGCAATAGCACTTCTCTGTTCCATATGACATTTCATTTGTGCCATATTCTTGCGGTCTCTGTTGTATCTCTGCAGCGCCCCGTGCTGCTGCTTCATATGATACCGCAATGCTGAAAGCCTTTTCCAGCGTAAGGTCCTTTTCAGATAAAAGCCGTTTCTGGGTTCCTTCACTTTGAAGCCCACACACAAACTTGTCCCTTAAGGTATCTGCCAGTCCCGCTCCAAACTGGCAGTGTTTCGATAGTTTGCGCAGTTCTGTTAAATAATCAGCATTGCTTTCATCCTTATGCTGGTTCCGTTTGTGAAACTTGAATCTTTCTGCTATCAGCAGCGGTGTGGGGTTTAAATGCTCCTTTAGTATCGTTACTATGTCTTCAAAACTCTTTTCCATTGGCTTCGTTGGGGTTACTAGATTTCGTAATAAACCATACGTCTTTGCACCCAATAAATTTAACAATACCGACGCTTTCTTGGCATCTGACACCTCATTTGCCTTGCAGTACACCTCTATTCGTTCGACATATGTAGTCCAATCTTCGACTTCATTGTCAAATGCGGTGATACTGCCACTCTTCGGCATTTTGGGTGTGGTTTAAAATGGCATCTCCCAATGGCTTAAAATGGCATCTCCCACGCTTTCCTTCCTCCCCCGCTGCTGCCAATGCTGCTCCCGGCGGTTCTCGTGGCAATGGCGGCGCCCTGTAGGTTTCGCGCGCTTCTCCTGCGCTGCTGCCAACGCCGCTCTCAGCGGTCCTCGTGGCAATGGCAGCGCCTCGCGGGTTTCTGCATGTCTCTCTCTCCCTCTCTCCGACGCTGCTCGGCCCCTGAACACCGGCTGTGCCCTGTGCGCTCTGCCCTCTCTCCCCCGTCGACGCTGCTCAGCCCTTTGCTGTGCCGCTCGGTCGGGCTCTAGCCCGCCGCTGTCTGGGAAGGGTCTGCGCACTACCTGTTGCCAGCCCGTTTCACTGGACCACCTCGACTGGAAAGCCAAGCCTGGCTCTCGACAGCCTCCCCCGCAATTCTCAAGTCTCTGCTGGATGACTGGGCGGTTGCCCGTGGTCGACGCCCGAGCCTCTGGCCTTGACCTCCAATCCACTAATCTCCAGGAACGAATCCCCGGGAGGTGATGCAGAGTTGCAGGTCGGTTCGAACCTGCCTCGTCGCCAATGTTGCGTCCGTGTATAAAAAGACACAGACTGCGGAGAACGGTACAACAGGTGTTTACTCAACGTGGCTCACATTGCAACTGATCTGTACAGATTACTACTCAGTGCTATATACAGGTGTGGTCACTGCCAGTACTGCTGCATACATGAGCTGTAAAACATAGTTCCCCCCCTTAAAGGAATATACATTACACCCGGCTCACCCAGAAGGCTGGCTTCTCGGTGACAAGGGCTATCCTCTGTGCCCATGGCTGATGACGCCGCTCCGTTCGCCCAGCACTCCTGCTGAAGAGCGCTTCAATGTGAGCCATCAGGCGACGAGGAACATTGTGGAGCACACAATCGGTGTGCTGAAGCAGCGGTTCCGCTGTCAGGACCATTCCGGAGGCGCCTTGCAGTACTCACCAGAGCGAGTCTCCCACTTCGTCGTAGTCTGTTGCATGCTGCATAACCTCGCCATCCTACGCACCCAGCCAATGCCACCAGCCATTGAAGCACCAGCGGAGGAGGAGGAGGAGGACCAAGACGGGAGGGAAGTACGAACTGGAAGGGCCGTCCATCAGAGGCTGATAACAAGCCACTTCTAGGCCCCTCTGACGGAATGCTTGGAGCCATTCGAAGAGCAGGAATGGAACCGTCCGGATAACCCAAAGCCTATGAAGGGCAGTGAATGTAAATATCAGACATGGCCAATGTAAATTTAAAAAGTTGTTTATTTTGATAAATGTGCTTCCTTCCAACATGACAAAGCAATGGCAACAGAAAGCAAAACTAACACAGTCACACATAAGTGGCTCGCACACCCGGGAGACTATCCAAAACATTACTAACATGCAGACCAGCATCCACGGCCTTGATTTCTACAAATAAGGTGTCTCAGCTGCACCTTCTACTCTTTCCCCCTTGATGGTGATCTACTTCTCTTGCGAGATTGGCCCCTTCCCTCCCTGCAGCTCCTCCGTAATGGGACCCCAGTGGCTGCATCAAGGCTGGGGGAAGCCTGCTGGCTGTCCGAAAGCGCAGATGCCCCTGAGGGACGTCCTGGACGACCTCTGGCCTTGGAGGGCCCGGATGCTGACTGCTCTGTGCATGGGTGGAAGCAGTCTGTCCTGCAGGTGGTGGCAGCTGCAGTGGAGACGTGCCAGCGGTGGCATCAGGAATGCTGACATCCTGAGAGCGGACAGCAGCTCCCTGGTCGACCGACACACTGGCACTCTGACGGGGCAGCACTGCAGCATGCGCACCAATCGGCTGGTCCACAGATTGATGCCCTGCTGTGGTGCTGCAAGGGCCCGGATAATCCCGCCTGATCCAGCGAGGGTGGCAGCAGTCATTGGTCACGTGGCCTCAATATGCATCTGCATGAGACCAGCGAGTGACTGCGTGGCAGCACTCAGCACTTGCGTGGCAGGTGCCAGTGCTTCGGTGAAGCCCTGGACAGTCCTTTCCAGTGCTTCGCTGAAGGCCGGGACAGTCCTTTCCACTGCTTCGGTCAAGCCCTGGACAGTCCTTTCCAGTGCTGCCCCGAAGCCGTGGACAGTCCTTTCCAGTGATGCCCCGAAGCCCTGGACAGTCCTTTCCAGTGCTGCCCCAAGGTCCTGCGCACTCCTTGCCTGTGCTGCCCCGAAGTCCTGTGCACTCCTTGCCTGTGCTGCCCCGAAGTCTTGGACACTCCTTGCCAGTGTCTCGATGGATTCAGGCATCCTTGCCACTGCAGCCATGAGCTCAGTGTGCCTGAGCCGAGCCTGGGCCCTCATTTCTGCGAGGGAACGCACCTCTTCTGCGCTCTGTGCAGCAGTACTCGCGGCCTGACTCGCCCTCCAGGGAGACGGCCCCCGAGCTTCCCTACCCCCCTTGCGTTGCTGCAGCCCGCTGGTTCCTGGAACTGCTTCCTCCTCAGGGCATTCCCCCCCGCTCCCCTCCAGAGAAGTAGTCTCCCCAGTCTGCAGAGGGGCTGGCTCGCCTGAGGGTGGCAGGGATGGTCCAGCTTCCTCCTGCTCGTTGCCTCCGGAGTCAGTGGCAGTGGCAGCTTGAGGGCCCGGCTCCCGAGCTGGTGATGCAGCATCTGAAAGCAGGGAGGTTGAAGAGTGGCTTCAGCGAAAGGACAGGGTGGCAGCGAGGGATGCATGAGTGCTGCAATGCTCTGACATGGGTCCAGAGTGAAAAAGCATGCTGGTGGGGGGAAGAAGTGGAAGGAGAGAGTTCAAAAAGGTGATGACCTTACCATCGCTGTGCACAATGGGGTCGGCAGCTCCAGCGGTGACAGGACCAGTCACCCGGCCTCCAACAATCTGGTGGACTCGTTCCTCCAGGTCCGTCAGTGTCTGCAGCTGAGGAGGGCCTCCTCCGGTGCGAAGCTGCTCCCTCTGGTTCCTGGCCAGCTTGGCCTGCAGGAGAAAGGACGGGAAGTGATGAAACATGCTGGCCTGAGCTGACATCACATGCCCCCATGGTAGAATAGCCCTTCCATTATGCATTGAGCTGACATCACATGCCCCCATGGTAGAATAGCCCTTCCATTATGCATTGAGCTGACATCACATGCCCCCCATGGTAGAATAGCCCTTCCATTATGCATTGAGCTGAATGTGCATGTGTGTTTCCAGAAAGGGCCATGGGTGCTGGCTGACAGATGGCCATTGGGGCTTTGCGCACCCTCTGGCCATAATGTCAGGTGCAGATGGAGGGATGAAGAAGATGGCGAAAAAGGCACTCACCCTAACGACCCGAATGAGGTCGTTGAACTTCTTCCTGCATTGCACAGGAGTCCTGGCCACCACGCTGGTTGAGGTGACTCTTTGACAAACTTCCCTCCAAGCCCTGCGGTACTCGCTCTGATGAGGCCTCCTGCCATTGTCGGGGTACAGCACAGCTCGCCGGCGCTCCACTTCACCAACCAAAGCATCCAATGCCCCATCGGTAAAATGCTCCGCTCTCTGCCTCACCCTCTCCATATGTTCAAAGTTTGGAACGCCACAGAAAGCACAGCGCCGATTTTGAGGCCTACAAGGCGCAGAGTGTGGCTGCTGCTCCTAATTGACCCGCCCCTTTAAGAGCTGGCCGGTGTTATGTTCATAAATAAATAGATGTTTTCATTATGAACAGTTAGCTTGAGCTAGTCATTTATTCAGCCATGTGGACTAGTGTACAGGCATCCATCTTGACTACTGTCTTGTGGGTAGCCCTCTACTAAACATACAGCTCCACCTAGTGTACCATTCTAGAATGACATGTTACTGATCATTACATCCCCCTTCCTTAGAGGTTAAACAAAATCAATATCAATCAATATCAATCAATCATAACGACATAAACATCTTCACAACAGTCAACACATTTTCAAAGCTTTACTTTATGAACTCTAAGCTTTTCATTCTTTTATTATAGTTTTCTTTGCACTCAAAGATTAAGTCTATCAGGCTTTTTTACTTCACATGTGGATCTTCTCAGCACAGGTAAGTCTGATGTGTTTTCATGAGAGCCTGTATGTGTGTTTGTGTTAGATTGTTCTGGTGGTGAGTGACAAGATTCAGTTGCGGCATTGTCATCGATTTGCTCTTGGATAGTTTCTTGTGTTTTCAGGAGGGAATGGCGGTTCCTCCTGAGAATCTGTCCTTCCTCAGTTCTAACGGTGTATGACCTTGGTCCTACTTCCTCAAGAACTGTAGCTTTCCTGTTCCATGCATTTGGATCCTCAATCCTGACAACATCATCCCTTGTCAATGGTTTCAGAGTTTTGGATGACTTGTCATAGTGTGATTTCTGTTTCAGCTTTAACAGTTGAAGTCTCTGTCTCAGTTCCTTACTCTGCTTTTCTTTTGCACAGCAGGGTAGCGTGGTGCGCAACTTGCGACCCATTAGGAGTTCAGCAGGTGAAGAACCACAGTCTAAAGGGGAGGCTCGGTAGCTCAGCAGGGCGAGATAAGGATCAGACTTGCTTTCTGTTGCTTTCTTCAGTAGCTGTTTGAGAACTTGAACTCCTTTCTCTGCCTTACCATTCAACTGAGCATACAGAGGACTGGATGTGATGTGTTGAAAGTCATAATGTGCTGCAAACTGTTGCCACTCCTTACAGTTGAAGCACAGACCATTGTCGCTAACGGCAATCCTGGGAATTCCATGTCTGGCGAAGATGGATTTAACATGCATTATGACACTGCTTGCTGATGTGCTTGAGAGCAGCGCCATCTCAGGATAGTTAGAATAGTAGTCAATCACTATTAGATAGTCTTTACCATTCAAATGAAAGAGGTCCATACCAACCTTTTGCCATGGTGCTGTTGGTAAGTCAGCTATTATCATTGGTTCCTTTGCTTGTTTGTTTTGGTGTTTCTGACATGTCTCACATTTGCCTATCATGTTCTCAATGTCCTTATTTATGCCAGGCCAATAAACAGTGTCTCTTGCTCTCCTTTTGCATTTTTCAATTCCGAGGTGTCCCTCATGAATCCTTTTGAGCATGTCTTGACGTAGAGCCTGTGGAATGACTATTCAGTTCTGCTTTAGTAATAGTCCACTTGCGACACTTAACTCTGACCTGATGTGATAGCACTTTGGACAGGAACCTTTTGGCCAACCATGATGAATGTTCTCTATTACTGTTTGTAACACTGTATCTTTTACTGTTTCTTCTGCTATTTGCTTTCATTTTGTGCCTGACACGGGCAGCGCAGCAGTGACCATACTCACATGAACATCCACGTCTTCCTCAGTAGAGCTCACATAACTCATTGTGGGTGCTCGGGATAGTGCATCTGCTAACACTATGTGTTTGCCTGGTGTGTAGATCAGTTCAAAGTCATATCTTTGCAGCTTCATCATGAGTCGTTGAATCCTTGGAGACATCTCATTCAGGTTTTTTTTTATGATGGCAACCAGTGGGCAGTGGTCTGTCTCAACTGTGAAGGTGGGAAGTCCATATATGTAGCCATGGAACTTTTCTAGTCCAACTACCAAGCCTAGACATTCCTTTCAATCTGGGCGTATCGACACTCAGAGTCAGTCACAGACCTGGAGGCATAGGCAACAGGCTTCCAATCTTCACCCTCTGCTTGTAGCAAGACCACGCCTAGGCCATCTTTTGATGCATCCGTTGACACTTTGATTCTCTTTGTTGGGTCAAAGAAGGTGAGTACAGGTGTGGTTGTCAGCACTGTTTTAAGGTTCATCCACTCTTGTTCATGTCTTTCTGTCCATGCGAACTCATTTGTTTTATGTAGCAGGTCTCGCAGACAGGCTGTCTTGGCTGACAAGTTAGGAATGAACTTTCCAATGAAGTTTATCATCCCCATGATGCGTAGCACTCCTTTTTTGTCAGTGGTTCTGGGCATTTTGAGTATGGCGTTTACTTTTTCCATATCTGGCTCTATTCCTTTACCAGATAGATTATCTCCTAGGAAAGTGACTTCCTGGACGCCAAACTGACACTTGGCTTTGTTGAGCTTCAGTCCATTCCGACGTATGCTCTGTAGCACTTTAGTCAGTCTCTCATTGTGTTCTTTCAGTGTGGAGCCCCAGATGATGTCATCAACATAGACCCGAACTCCTTCCAGACCTTCAATTATGTGTTCCATCACTCTATGAAAGATTTCAGATGCAGATATTATCCCGCAAGGCATTCTGAGGAAACAATACCTGCCAAATGGTGTGTTGAAGGTACAGTATTTGGTGCTCTCTTCATCCAGTTTTAGTTGCCAAAATCCTTGTGAGGCATCGAGCTTTGTGAAGTATCTAGCACCTGACATTTCACTGGTGATTTCTTCTCGCTTGGGAATCTGGTAGTGTTCACGTTTTATGTTTGCATTTAAGTCCTTTGGATCCATGCATACTCTTAGATCATTGTTCTTTTTCTTTACACATACCATGGAGTTAACCCAGTCTGTTGGCTCTTCAACTTTCCTGATGACTCCTAGTGTGGTCATTTTGTCCAGTTCATTCTTGAGCCGGTCACGCAGGGTTGCTGGAACTCTCCGTGGAGCATGTACCACCGGCTGAGCATCCTCCTTTAGCTGGATCTTGTAAGTGAATGGTAGAACTCCAAATCCTTTGAACACAACCTGGAAATTACTCACTACAGAATCCACTGAGTCATCTGGTCTGCTTATGGCACAGTTTATACGGTAGACTCTCTTGACCAGTTCTAAGTCCTCACAAGCTTTGTCACCTAATAGTGAATCAAGTCCTTCAGCCACAACAGAAAACATGAGATGATGCACTTTGTCTTTGACTGTCACTTTGAGTGTGCATACACCTAAGCTATCTATTTTTTGTCCATTATAGTTCTTCAGTAGTACTAACTTTTTCTGTATTTTGGGCTTTTCTTTCATATTTTTAATGTCACTCATACTGATTAAGTTTGCTTTTGCCCCAGTGTCTAGTTTCAATGTAACTAATGCTCCATTTACCTGCAGTGGCATTATCCATTTGTCCTCTTTTACTGCATTAATTTTACGTTCAGCATGGTCCATTCCTGAGGGCTGCACATTTTCTGTATCCTTTTCGATATTGTCACATGACACTGTAAGATTCAGGATCACAGGCTCACACAGATTACCCAACAGGGTTTTAGAAGTTGCAAGGCTTTTATTAAAGAGCTACAGTTTTAAAGCATAATCAGATATTACATATGGTTTAAGCCGAGTATAATAGACATACAACCCGTGGCAGTAGGAGCGATCTACGACTCCCGAATCGGAATGACACGACCGGACGGACGGGGAGGTAGCAGGGTGGTCTCGGATTGGGTGGATTCCTGCAGTCTGCTGCAGTGGTCACTTCCATTGGGTCATCTCTCAAGCTGCTGGAGGTGTTAGGCCATCAGCCACATCAGAGGCTAAACTTGACCAAGGTGTTAGGCCACCTTGGGGAAGCCTTCGCCCCTGACTGCCTGATTTCCTCTCTCGGTCGTCTATATTTATAGTTATTTCGGTGGGCTGGTAATCTCCTGGTGTCAATCATTTGATCCCCATCCTATTGTCCAATTGTGAAGCGGGAAGGCAACCCTCGCCGTCCCTTTCTGCATGGCTGATGAAGCCTCCCTCTTATCTTGCTGAGGAATGTTTTGTTATGTTTCTTTAAGGACATTTTATGACTTTTCGGCTTCATTTTGTCTAGCTATGGTACCACCACCCTGTGTTGTCTTGCATTTTACGATCCCCTTATCACTTTCAGGCCTTTCAGTGTTTGTTATTTGACCTTGCTGACATTTATGCTATCTTTTTCCTCTTGCCTGTTGTCAGTCTCTGTTCTAAGAATTAAAACCCATCTTTGAATCTAACAGCTATTTCTTACAATTCCCTTCTTTGAGAAGGAAATATCCTTATTGACTTCTCACAATCGGCTCTTGACTAATCTAGCTAGCTCTTATTGCTCTCTCAACTTGGGCGTTAGTTAGTAGGGAGTCTTGAAAATGAAGATTACCCCCATCCTTACAGTCCATTCCTTTGAGGAGAAGGAGCAACCTCTGACCCCTTACTCAAATTCAATTCACTGTTCCGGTGTTCCAATTCTGCCCCGCCTGGGAGATCCTCTGTTTCTTCTATCTTTCCTGATGTTACCCCGCCTGGGGTCTCCTCTACATTGCTTCGGATCTTCTCTTTCGGTGTGCTCAATTAATTTGTTAGTGCTGGTTAGTCATGGGCATGAGTACCCAATTGGCTTATGTATCAAAGTCTTACTACACACGTTATATATATCAAATACACTATCATTACAAGTTGGATAACTACCAGAGCATGTGAAATAATACGAACCTAAGGGTGTGCTGATGTATTAAGCCCAATATCCCACCAGTGTGAGTTGTCCCCTATGCTGTCAATTTCAATATCCATTCTCGAGTTGTCTTGCTCCAAAACATAAAAATGCTTTAGGGAGGAATTCAGTCACATCATGAGCTCACTGAAACCCTCAAACAACAGGGGAATGGCGTATCCGAGTATCCGAATGGGACAGGTCCTGTTAGACTCATAAAGCATGGTAGTTGCAGTAGTAGTGACACAGGAGGCACCACCAAAACCACCTCATACTGAATTCGTACTGGTTTTTCCCACGCTCTGTTACCTACAAAACACAATTATTACAGTCACAGTTAAATTCAGTCTTACAATCATTTCAAGCGACATTACAGTTTCACATCTAATCAACAAATCATGGACGTAAAGATTCTCCAGATCTCTCTTTTGCTCGTATCCATCTTGTGGATAATTCTTACTAAACATGGTTTCTCCTTAGCCCTCAATTGTACCAATCCAGATTCCATGTAACTCTCCACTTCAACTTCAATCCCTCTAACAGGTACCAGTGTGTTTAACTCTATTCTGATTGTTTCATTAATTAGATAGTTTCTCGATGGAGTATGTGTCAATGCTTTAAAAGTTGTCTCGCTCTCCTGAGCCACATTAACCATTTCATATCTTGCTGTTGTCAAGTAACTGAGCATGTCTGAGACCCATTCTTCGGTGCAGATTCACCATACATTCCTGGATGGTAATTGCTTCATACGTAACCAATCACATTTGCACACTCATATCAGTATCTCAATATTATGCCACACGTGCCATCCGATACAAGCCTTTCTCGGGCTTTCAGGTATCTTATCGAAAGATTGTAGTCATCTGGAGATCTTCCTCTGCATGGTCCCGATGTCTTGGGTAGTGGCCAGACTATCAAATTCAGTTTTCTTAAAAGTTCATTAAAGGCAGGGACACAAATGTCTCCAAGAGAAAGCTATCAATTTATTATTCTTAACTACACTTTCCTGACTTTCACTAGAAAATTTTGAAAATTCCCATTCAGTAGTGTAATTCTCCTGTTTCAATCTTACACCCTCAATCACTTTCCTTTAATTACCATTCATATCTCATTCATGTGTCCTGGAAAAACTTTACTGTCCAGTACAATATTTAAGATAGAAAACATAGATCAAACGTTCTCACTTGATCCAAGTTATTCTCAGGCTAGGTGGCTTACACAGTGTTTTAACATTAGAGACAGAAGTGCTGCAATTAGTTCACAAGGTAGCTTCCATATAACAAAAGAAAGAAGATAATCCATTGTGACTCTGCTTAGAGCCCAAGGGGTTAATTTATCAAATCATAATTTTCCTTCTGTCACTGTGGTGAAATATTAACTTAAAATTAAGAAACTTATATTTAATAATGTCCAATATCTTTAAATTTCATACTAAAGTTGTTGCTTGGTGAACTTAAATAGCTGTCAGTGGGAAGGGTTAACTCCTTTGTAGGTTTTTAAGAAGGTGGAGCAAAACATTATCAGGCGCACGCCATTACGTTACTTCACGTAAATTTTAAAAAACTTTCCCGATCGAAAAAGACAGTTGTGTTTTCACACTTTAACTAAACACGAACAGAACAGATAAAACAAAACAAAATAGCACATTCTTGCAGAAAACAGTAAATTACGTCATATTTCTTATTGTCCTTTCTTCAGATGTCTTTCCAAAATACTGTAAAAACATTGAATATAACTGGAGAAAAATTAGTTTTTCACATTTAAACAAATCAAATCAAACTGCTTTAGAAGATTTCACCATAGCAACCGCGACTCCAAGGTTAAATCTTAGACTGAAACCTAATCTTTTGTTAAACAAATTTTTTGTTGTTCTTCTCAGTTTTTACACACCAGCTTAATTTAAATTGTAATTCAAAGATTTTTTTTTAATTCTTGGGGCACAATCTTATTCGCACATTCTTAAAACTTCCAAAATCCAAGACAAGACAAAAGATTTAAACACTTTTAACACAGAGAAGTGGGTGGAGCTAAAACACACATAACAGAATCTTTCTTTTAAAGACAGATTTTTCAGACAAAAGAAATACTGTAACTTCTTAAACATTCATAGTCAGGAAAACAGTCACACTTTAACACACATTTTCATACAAACTGAAATTCTAGCATTTTTTAAGGTTCCTTTCACTCAGCAATCTTGTGTTTTATTTGTCTCGGCGCAGATGTTAATAACTTCCATGTCGGTAAAACTTTAAGTTTCTCTTTTTTTTCTCTTTTTACATCGGTGTCTCAGCAGCTTTTCCTGGCTTTCCAAATCCCTGTTTTTTCCCTTCCTTTGCTGAGTTTTCAGATTGGTTAGCCTGCAAATTAGATCTTTTTCCTTCTTTATCTCTCCCTCTCTCTCCTGCACTTTATGCTTTACCTCCTTCAGGCTATCTATCAACTGTTCCCGGTGATATGCCAACGTCATTGTATTTCTGGTTTTACTTTTCAACAAGCTCTTTCCCGCTCCCTTCTTTCAGAGAGAAAAAAAACACTATACACAGTCTAACCAACGATCACGTGCATTCGATTGTACCGCTCCCTTCTTTCAGAGAGAAAAAAACACTATACACAGTCTAAGCAATGATCACGTGCGTTCGACCGGACCGCTCCCTTCTTTCAGAGAGAAAAAAAACACTATACACAGTCTAAGCAATGATCACGTGCGTTCGACCGGACCGCTCCCTTCTTTCAGAGAGAAAAAAAACACTATACACAGTCTAAGCAACGATCACGCGTGTTTGACCGGTCCCTCCGGTCATCCCAACTGGAACCTTACAACTCCTAACTCCGTGATCCCACTTCTGACACCAATGTAAGATTCAGGATCACAGGCTCACACAGATTACCCAACAGGGTTTTAGAAGTTGCAAGGCTTTTATTAAAGAGCTACAGTTTTAAAGCATAATCAGATATTACATATGGTTTAAGCCGAGTATAATAGACATACAATCCGTGGCAGTAGGAGCGATCTACGACTCCCGAATCGGAATGACACGACCGGACGGACGGGGAGGTAGCAGGGTGGTCTCGGATTGGGTGGATTCCTGCAGTCTGCTGCAGTGGTCACTTCCGTTGGGTCATCTCTCAAGCTGCTGGAGGTGTTAGGCCATCAGCCACATCAGAGGCTAAACTTGACCAAGGTGTTAGGCCACCTTGGGGAAGCCTTCGCCCCTGACTGCCTGATTTCCTCTCTCGGTCGTCTATATTTATAGTTATTTTGGTGGGCTGGTAATCACCTGGTGTCAATCATTTGATCCCCATCCTATTGTCCAATTGTGAAGTGGGAAGGCATCCCTCACCGTCCCTTTCTGCATGGCTGATGAAGCCTCCCTCTTATCTTTCTGAGGAATGTTTTGTTATGTTTCTTTAAGGACATTTTATGACTTTTCGGCTTCATTTTGTCTAGCTATGGTACCACCACCCTGTGTTGTCTTGCATTTTACGATCCCCTTATCACTTTCAGGCCTTTCAGTGTTTGTTATTTGACCTTGCTGACATTTATGCTATCTTTTTCCTCTTGCCTGTTGTCAGTCTCTGTTCTAAGAATTAAAACCCATCTTTGAATCTAACAGCTATTTCTTACAACACCATTCCTACAAAAAATGTCTCACTTAAATCAGTGTCCTCAATCACATTGACTTGTTGCCCTTTCTTTGTTTTTACTTTTGAAAAGCATTGTTTGGCAAAGTGATTCTTTCCATTACATTTTGTGCACATTTTCCCAAATGCTGGGCATTGTCTTGACTGGTGCTGGTAACCACAGCATTTACAATTAAAAATTCCATCCTCTGATTGCTTTGCATTTCTGTTCTGCCCATGTTTCTTCCCCTCGTAGGACACAGCATCGACAGCAGCACAGTCACTCATTACAGTTGCATCATTATTAATTTCACTGAAAGTCTTTGCGTGCTGTTGAGCTAGCTCACTGGCATGGCATATTTTCACTGCATCCTCCAATGTTAGTTTTGTTTCTCTCCACAAACGTTCCCTGACTTTTTTTATCATGAATACCAAACACAATCTGGTCACGAATCATGGATGATTTCAGTTCAGAGAAATTACATGTCTGTGCTTTCAGTTTCAGATCGGTCACAAAGCTATCGAAAGTCTCATTTTGCTGTTGTGTCCATGAACGGAACACGTACCTCTCATAGGTCTCATTCTTTTTGGGAGAACAATGTGTATCAAACTTCTTTAGCACATCGTCCATTTTTTCTCTGTCCTCCTCTTGATCAAATACAAATGTATTAAACACCTCTATCACCTGTGGGCCTGCAACCGTGAGCAGTAACGCTATTTTCCTTGTGTCTGGCATCGTACTGAACCCAATGGCAGCAATATAGAGTTCGAATTGTTGTTTGAAAGTCCGCCAATTGCAATCAACATTCCCCATGAGTTTCAAACCCTCCAGTGGCTTCAAATTCTCCATGTCGTGTTTCACAATATTCAGCAGATATTACCACTTCTGGTACCATGTTATGTTCATAAATAAATAGACGTTTTCATTATGAACAGCTAGCTTGAGCTAGTCATTTATTCAGCCATGCGGACTAGTGTACAGGCATCCATCTTGACTACTGCCTTGTGGGTAGCCCCCTACTAAACATACAGCTCCACCTAGTGTACCATTCTAGAATGACATGTTACTGATCATTACAGCTGCCGCCAGCATGTCTCGGGGTAATCGATTATTGACAGCACCTGCGCTGCGCCCGGCTGCCAACATATTGAGTAGCGCCGCTGGGTTAGCACCTTAAGACTCCCGTGCAGCGCCAGAATCAACGCCGCAATCACCTTTAGGGCGCAGCAACACAATATCGCTCGAGGTGGCGATAAGTTGCGCCTGGTGATAAAATTTGCGCAGTGCCAATTCTAACGCCCCCAAACGGGGCTATACCCAATTTCTCCCCCAAAGAGTCATGTTTAGCCAGCTAGATATGAACTGAAGCAACAATGAAAATCCATGTACAATAGACATCCCATTAAATAAGTTGAGCATAATTCAACTCCAGATATCCATGTACTGACTTCCTATGTACAAACTTTCTTGTAAGACCCAGGAATTCTCAAACAGGCATACCAGAGACACAGCTGGATTTGAATGCTTATGGAGTACCCAAACAAAACAAGTTATGTACTTGCTGTGTCTCAGCCAAGTGAAAGTTCTCCCCATCCCATGTACATGACATTTAGGAAGGACAGGAAGGTGGGAAAAGGTGGAGGGGTGGCTCTGTTAATTAATGATGGTATTAGCACAATAGAGAGGGATGACCTAAGTTCAGGAAACCAGGATGTAGAAGCGGTTTGGGTAGAGATGAGAAATAGTAAAGGCAAGACCATAGAGCACATATACCAGAAACACTGTTTACAGAGGTCACGGACCATCATCAAAGACCCTACCCACCCCAGCCACAGTCTGTTCACCCTCCTGCCATCTGGGAGACGCTACAGATGCATTCGCACCCGAACGACCAGATTTAGGAACAGCTTCTTTCCCAGGGCTGTCATCCTACTGAACTCCACAAATAAACTCTAAAGCCTGCACATCTGCCAATGCACTTTATTATGGTTGTGTTTATGTTAATGTATTACAAGCCAAATGAATGTTGAATGTTTAAATGTCTTAATCTAAATGTACACTCTCGGGAGCCGCAAGCCTACATTTCGTTGTACTGCACTTGTGCACTTACAATGACAATAAAGTTGATTATGATTATGATTGTGGGAGTGGTGTACAGGCCCCCTAACAGTAACCACATGGTAGGATGGAGTATAAAGGAAGAAATAATGGGAGCTTGTCAGAAGGGTATGGCAATAATCATGGGGGACTTTAATCTGCATATAGACTGGAAAAATCAGATAGGCAAAGGTAGCATAGATGAGGAGTTCATGGAATGTTTTCAGGATAGTTTCTTACAACAGCATGTTCTGGAGCCAACCAGAGAGCAGGCTATACTAGACCTGGTATTGTGCAACAAGATAGGATTAATTAATGGCCTCATAGTGAAGGCGCCCCCAGATAGCAGCGATCATAATATGATTGAATTTTACATTCAGTTTGAGAGAGAGAAGAGTGGGCCCAAGACTAGTATTTTAAACTTAAATAAGGGCAATTACGAGGACATGAAAGCAGAGCTAGCTAAAGTGAACTGGCAAATTAGGTTAAAGGATAGGTCAATAGAGTTGCAGTGGCAGACATTTAAGGGGATATTTCAAAATAAACAGAATATATACATTCCAACAAGAAAGAAAAATTCCAAGAGGAGGACCCACCATCCGTGGTTAACTAAAAAAGTTAAAGATAGTATTAAACTTAAAGAAAAAGCATAAAATTGTGCAAAGATGGGTGGCAGGTCAGAAGATTGGACAGAATATAAAAACAGCAAAGAATGACTAAAAGATTAATAAGGAGGAAAAAATTAGAGTACGAGAGAAAGCTAGCTAGAAATATAAAAACAGATAGTAAGAGTTTCTATAGATATTTAAAAAAGAAAAGGGTTAACAAAGTGAGCGTTGGTCCTATAAAAAGTGAGTCTGGGGAATTAATAAGGGAAAATAAGGAGATGGCAGTTGAATTGAACAAGTATTTTGCATCGGTTGTCACTATAGAGGATACAAGTAACATCCCAGAAATAGCTGTAAATCAGGAAATGGAAGGGAGGGAGAAACTCAAGAAAATTATAATCACCAGGGAAGTGGTACTGAGCAAATTGTTGGAGCTGCGGGCTGACAAGTTGCCGGGTCCTGATGGACTTCATCCTAGGGTCTTAACAGAAGTGGCTAGTGAGATAGTTGATGCGTTGGTTTTAATTTTCCAAAATTCCCTAGATTCAGGGAAGGTTCCATTAGATTGGAAAATAGTGAATGTAACGCCTTTATTCAAAAAGGGAGGGAGACAGAAAGCAGTTAGCTTAACATCTGTCATAAGGAAGATATTAGAAGCTATTATTAAAGACGTTATAGCAGGGCACTTAGAAAAGTTCAAAGTAATCAGGCAGAGCCAACATGGTTTTGTGCAAGGGAAATCATGTTTAACCAATTTATTGGCGTTCTTTGAGGAAGTAACATGTGCTGTGGATAAAGGGAAACCGGTGGATGTACTGTACTTAGATTTCCAGAAGGCATTTGATAAGGTGCCACATCAAAAGTTATTGCGGAAAATAAAAGCTCATGGTATAGGTGGTAACATATTGGCATGGATAGAAGATTGGCTAGCTAATAGGAAACAGAGAGTAGGCATAAATGGGTCATTTTCTGATTGGCAAGATGTAACGAGTGGTGTGTCACAGGGATCAGTGCTGGGGCCTCAACTTTTTACAATTTATATAAATGACTTGGATGAAAGGACCGAAGGTATGGTTGCTAAATTTGCTGATGACACAAAGATAGGTAGGAAAGTAAATTGTGAAGAAGACATAAGGAGGCTACAAAGGGATATAGATAAGTTAAGTGAGTGGGCAAAGATCTGGCAAATGGAGTACAATGTGGGAAAATGTGAAGTTGTCCATTTTGGCAGGAAGAATAAAAAAGAAGCATATTATCTAAATGGTGAGAGATTGCAGAGCTCTGAGATGCAGAGGGATCTGGGTGTCCTAGTGCATAAATCACAAAAGGTTACTATGCAGGTGCAGCAAGTAATTAGGAAAGCTAATAGAATGTTATCGTTTATTGCGAGGGGAATTGAATACAAAAGTAGGGAGGTTATGCTTCAGTTATACAGGGCATTGGTGAGACCACATCTGGAGTACTGTGTATAGTACTGGTCTCCTTATTTAAGGAAGGATGTAAATGCGTTGGAAGCAGTTCAGATAAGGTTTACTAGACTAATACCTGGAATGGACGGGTTGTCTTATGAGGAAAGGTTGGACAGGCTAGGCTTGTATCCGCTGGAGTTTAAAGAGAAAGAGGTGACTTGATTGAAACATATAAGATCCTGAGGGGTCTGGACAGGGTGGATGTGGAGAGGATGTTTCCTTTTGTGGGAGAACCTAGAACTAGAGGTCACTGTTTAAAAATAAGGGGTTGCCCATTTAAGACAGAGATGAGGAGAAATTTTTTCTCACAGAGGGTCGTGAGTCTTTGGAATTCTCTTCCTCAGAGGGCAGTGGAAGTAGAGTCTTTGAATATTTTTAAGGCAGAGGTAGATAGATTCTTGGTAAGCAAGGGGGTGAAAAGTTATCGGGGGTAGGCGGGAATGTGGAGTAATCAGATCAGCCATGATCTTATTGAATGGCGGAGCAGGCTCGAAGGGCCGAGTGGCCTACTCCTGCTCCTAATTCTTATGTATGTTCCTATCCCATGTATTGCAAGGAAAAAGTAGACCCAACAGCATCTTAGCCTTATGCAAGCCCGTGACTTAAAGAAAATACCTTACCACTGGGACCAGCCCCTGGGTCATAATGCCTGCCTATTATAATATGATTTAATTATATAAATGTTTTGCTTTTGCAGACCTCATTTCACGATGGGCCAACATTTGCGATCAGAGGCTTCCCACGGGCGGATACCTCCGACCTGCAAAAAATCTACGAATGTACCTGGTGGCCCAGGAGATACGGAGGCTTGCGATCCTGGTCCTCTCCGAGTCCGCGCGGGCAGAGATCCCCGTATCCCAGGGATGCAGGTGGTTCATAGGCGCCCTTGGGATCACATGGGCCGGCCCAACCAATAAAAGACGGGAATCCCCATTCATACCGTATAGAACTCCAATAAGTATGAATAGGGATCACTTATACACCAATACATGAAATAATTTTTTTTAATTACATATTTAAAATTAATTAAAATGCCATTTAACTATATATTTTAAATGAAAAAAATATTTTTTGAAAAAAAATTACATGTTTTTACGGGGCTAAAAATAAACTTACCCTATTGAAGAGTATTTTTTATTTATAAATGAGTGATAAAATTTTATTTTTCTATTTTTTAAAACTCTTATGCTGGTAAAAGCAGGCCTTACATCTGCTTTTACCAAGCGTAAGAATTTGACAGGCATTCAGCAGGCAAAAAGCGCAACTCTCCACCCGCAGAGGCCCATCTCCCGGGGATGCGGATGATCGGTCAAGGGAATTCTTGTCAGATTGCAAGTGCCAGGTTTTAGTGCATGCGCTTTGCCTGCCTAAACCTGGAACTTGCGCGGCCCCTCGTACGCACCCGTAGGGGTCGCAAAATACAGCCTTATATCTTTAGCCCACAGTGTATATGGTATCCATAAATAAAAAGGACAAAAAATAGCTAAATGGGTAAATGCACTGTATGGTGTAGCACTGAGTCCTACAGACAAGGATCTTGGGGCCTAAAATCCACCAGAAGACAAGCAAGCCAGCCTTTCTGAAAACGAAGAATTCTCTTTACTCGAACTCCCTCTCAACTTGAGAATGCAATTTGCACACCTATCGAAAGTGTTCCCCTAGTTAATTTATTCAATTACTGCATCTACATCTTAGTTGGGACAAAATGGCTTCTGAGCAGCATTATCCTGAATTTCTGCATGCACTGGAGTCTTCTATGTCTCTCCCCCTGACAAACCAGATGAGTTAACTCCTAATTGGAAGTATTAAAAAAGGGGAGGCTCTGAAACAGCTTAAGGCTTTGAAAGTAGCTACAATTTTATATCTACACGATGAATGGAATTTAAGGTGACCAATCACTTTCCTGTCCAACAAGGAAAAAAACCATTGTGCAACATTCCCAATTTATTATCTGTTGCTGGGATTAATGGAGCAGAGGTTATCATGCTTTAGGCTTAGCAGTCCAAAAACAAAACTATTGACATTATATTATACCAATGTGAGACTGATCCTATATTGATTTCAGTCATGCCTACTTGATTGCATAAATGAAAGTAGACCCCCCAATAGATTTTATTCAGTTTATTTACTATTGCAGCTCCTCCATCTTGGAAAGAATGCATCCTCATTATTTATACAATGCCATGTGACATCATATTCTCCCCAGTATAATTCAAGCAAACTTACACAAAAGCATATTGGGCATTTAAAAAAATACTGACCAATTAAAAAAAAATCTTCCTGACAGCAGGTCTTGGCGAATTCAGCAACTTTACATTTGAGTTGCTGCATGTGTGCAAGACCTGCTAGTCGGGAGCTATGAGCACAAGCACCCCTCTAAAGCCAGGGTAAAACCAGCTTTGGAGGGATGATAACAGAAGGAGTGATCCATGGAAATGATGGGAGAACCATCAATCAGCAGGTGGTTCCTTCAAGTGCTCAGATCTGGATTCCAACTTGGTCTGAATATAAACAGACTATATCTACGGTTGTCGCCTAGAAAATGCTATCTCAGTCAGGGCTAAGCCTGCAGATACCAAGTGATGCCTAGGTTTGATTGCAGCACTGAGAAACAACGTGTTCAAAATACTTTTCATAAACTGCAGGAATAAAGGAGCCTTTTCACTGTCAGCTGGAGAATTTAATGAAATTACAATATCAGAAGATCTGCTTTTGGTTGAAGGTGAATGTAACATAGATGTTCTTTTAAATAAAAGAGGTGACACATCTCTCAGAAATGTAATTTTTTTAATGCTACCTACCTATTTGATTGATGATGTGTTGCTCCATGTAAAAATCAATACCATGAATCTTCAACTATAAAGCACCTTGAACCTTGAATCTTAAAGTAAGACACACTCATGCTTTGGCACTGAGGTCAATTGCAGCTACTACCCACCTGAGATTAGCCAATTCACCACAGAGTGGGGATTGAACATGGGATTATCTTGGTCTGTACGACTCAGTACCACACTAGATAATTCATTTACCCATTAAAACATTAGGTAATACCAGAAATAAAGTAACCTACTGAAATTCACTTACACATTGGCACATGATTATGACAGTGGGTGTATCCTACATAAACAAAAATGCTGATTATAGTTTACTGCAAATTAATAGATCGCAACAAGTTTTCTTAAAGGAGTGCACGCAGTCTTGAGGAAAGGGAAGTGAGATGGAGGGGAGGAAGGGGGTGAGAGGAGGGAAGGGGAGTAGATGAGGACAGAAAGAGAGAGGAGGGTTGGGGAGAAGAGCGGAGGGAAGGATGGGGAGGTTATTGAACAGAAGGAAGGGCAGGTTATTGGAGAGAAGGAAGGGAGGGGAAGGAGAAAGAGGGAAGGAACAACAACTTGCAATTATATAGCGCCTTTAACATAGAAAAAAGTTCCAAGGCATATCATAGAGGTGTAAGGAAAATGGACGATGAGCTAATGAACTGACGGGGGGCCGAGCAAAGCTTGGTCAAAGCAGAAGGTGTAAAGGAGGCTTTTAAAGGAGGAGGGGGAGGTGAAGAGGCAAAGGAATTTAGGGAGGGAATTCCAGAGATGGGACTTGGGTGTCTGAATGGTGGGGTGAAGGGAGAGGAGGAATACAGAAAAGGCTGGAGTCAGAGGAACGGAGAGTACAGTGAGAGCTGTATGGCTGGATGATGTTACAGAGGTAGGGGGATATGGAGGGATTTTAACACAAGAGTGAAAATTTTAAATTTGAGGTGCTAGGGGACTGGCAGCCAATATAGGTCGACGAGGGCAAGGGTGATAGTGCAGAATAAAATAAGGGCAGCAGGGATTTGGATACGTTGATGTTTATAGAGATTGGAAGATGGGAGGTTGGCCAGGAGAGTACTGGAGTAGTTGGAGCATTGGAGTCATTGGCTGCGATTTTGCCAATGGATGCGGCTTGGGAGCGGCTCAGCTGGTTTCCTGGTTCCAGTCCCGCCCCCAACTGCATCCAGTCAACGAACATGAGTTTACGTCGATTGGCCTTGTTAAGCCCGCCCTGCGGGCTTGCCGGCCAATTAAGAGGAAGCCGGTCAGATGATGTCATTTGATAGCACGTCATCTGTTGGTTTTCTTAAAGGGACCATGCATAATTTTTCTTTGACAGCTCATTTCTCAGTGCTTGACAGCATTGAAGTGCTGCAAACACTGACAATCACTGTACAAAGGTGAGATCTTGCACCCAGGCTCTCCAATGACTCCCTCCATAGGCTAGAACAGATAGCAGCTGCAGGTGAGGTTACAGAAGCGATCTGTCACTGGTGAGAGAGAGTCTCCCAATGAGGTGGGACTAGACAGCCAATTCAAAACCTGTTACCTACAGAAAAGTGTAAATGAATTAAAAATGATTTTCCCAACATTTTCTCACCTCTGAAACTCACCAGTGCACCATTGGATCCTTCTCACCACTTCTGCAGCTGTCATCAATGCAGAAACATTACAGCAGACTCACAACACACCACACTTACCTGGCGTGGTGTCCGGACGTCGGGGAACCCGAGGCAGAAGCAGCAAAATGAAAAAGAGCCTGTTAACAATTATCAAGTACCTGTTAACAGCCAGGTAAATGGTTATAATCCTCTTCCCGCCGCTAGGTGTCGGGTCCATGCGCAAATCGGGGACCCAGTACTTGGGAAGATTGATTGGAGGTGGGTTTCCTACCCATTGTCAATCTTTGCGATTTTGACAGCGGTCCCGCCTCCAATCCCGCACTCTGAGGATGGCAAAATTCAGGCCATTGAGTTTGGAGGTGACAAAGGCATGAATGAGGGATTCAGCTGTAGATGCACTGAGGCAGGCACAGAGGTGAAATTAGGCAACCTTTGTAATAGAGAGGATATGGGGTCAGAAACTCAGTGTGGGATCAAAGAGGACGCCAAGCATGCAAAGTGTTTGGTTCGGCCTGAGGCAATGGCCAGCAAGGTCAGTGGCAAGGGTACTGTAGTGTATGTACCTTTAAGAGGAACTATGTTTTTGAAGCCCCTGTATACTGTAGTACCAGTAGTGACCACTCGGGTATATAAGCCTGTGTAGCGTCTTGTGTTGTTAGTTCACCTCCAGACTTTGTTCAGTAAACACTTGTTAAATCAACTCCTGTATTCCGTGTCTCCATTAACACACGGATCTAACAGTGGCGACGAGTTAGAAATGAACTTACCTGCAATTCGGCAGCACCTCAAGGGGATCGATTCCTCAGATGAAGGTCGAAGCCAGAAGCAAGGAAAAAAAAAATAACCAAAACGAGGGCCAGGCTTGGTCTCCAGTCTGTGGTTTCCCCAGCTAAATGGGCTGGTGGCAGGTAGTGCACTGATCCTTCCTGGGCTGTGGCGGGCTAGAGCTCGATCGGGTGGCTCTGCGACGGGGCCGGGCAGCGAGTCGGGAAGCAGAAGCAAAGAGAGAGAGAGGGTGGAGCACTCAGGGCGCGGCCGGTGCTGCAAAGCAGGTCGGCGTTCAGACCGAGCAGAGGGAGGGGAAAGTCCCAGAGGGTCCGCTCCACGACGGGAATGGTTCTCCAAGTAACAGAGAAACTATTGAAGCGATATATTAAAAAAAATAGAAATACCGTGAAAAGCTGCAGGTCGCAACAGGAACCACGGAGAACAGCTTTGGCAGCAGCAGCAGCGGCGGGAAAGCACGGGAGGCGCCGTCTTAACTCGGCGGGGAAGAAAGAAAAGCGCGGGAAGTGCCATTTTAGATTTTCAAGATGCCGAAGACTGGCAATATTACTGCTTTCGATAGTGATATAGAAGATTGGACCACATATGTGGAAAGAGTGGAGGTATATTGCAAGGCGAATGAAGTAGCGGATGATAAAAAGGCATCGGTACTTCTAAATCTGATAGGCGCAAGGACATACGGGCTGTTACGAAACTTGATCACTCCAGCCAAACCGATGGACAAGAATTTTAAGGAGATTGTTGATACCTTACAGGAGCACTTAAACCCAACACCGCTGCTGATAGCGGAACGATTCAAATTCTTCAGGATGAATCAGCACAAGAATGAAAGTAACGCTGATTACCTCACCGAATTACGAAAGCTGTCAAAGCACTGCCAATTCGGGGCAGGACTGGCAGATTCTCTACGAGACAAATTCGTCTGTGGTCTCCTAAGCGAAGGAACACAGAAAAGACTACTTTCTGAGAAAGATTTGACACTGGACAAGGCTTTCAGTGTGGCTGTATCATACAAAGCAGCAGCAAGAGGAGCTGCAGAGATACAGCAAAAGCCACAGGACTTCGGCACCCATGAAATGACACGGGGTTTCGAGAGATGTTATTGCTGCGGCAGATCCACCCATGACCAGAAGGACTGCTGGTTCAAGGACAAAGCATGCAGGCAATGCGGAAAGATGGGTCACATTGCACGTGTATGCAGATCTGGAAAGAAATCCACTGACAATAAAAAGGTCAATAAGGAAAAGTACAGAAAGGTACAAATGATGATGGACAGTAGCTCCGAAGACCAGAAGAGCGATAGCGACTCCGGGAACAAGAGACTAAGCTGTCTCAAATTACATAATGTAATTGCCAAAGAAGATTACCAGATTACAGCGTCGGCAGGAATCTCGAGCGGCAGAGCGGGGCTATAAAAGTCCCAGAGACCAGGAAAGGCCTCACAGCGTCGGCGGGTGTTTCAGCGGCAGCAGCGGGGCTATAAAAGTCCCAGAGACCAGGAAAGGCCTCACAGCGTCGGCGGGTGTTTCAGCGGCAGCAGCGGGGCTATAAAAGTCCCAGAGACCAGGTAAGGCCTCACAGCGTCGGCGGGTGTTTGAGCAGCAGCAGCGGGGCTATAAATGTCCCAGAGACCAGGTAAGGCCTCACAGCATCGGCGGGTGTTTCAGCGGCAGCAGCGGGGCTATAAAAGTCCCAGAGACCAGGTAAGGCCTCACAGCATCGGCGGGAATCTCGAGCGGCAGAGCGGGGCTATAAAAGTCCCAGAGACCAGGTAAGGCCTACCAGTCTCCAGTCTGGGAACTCGGAGGGAAGGAGAGAGGTAAAAAGTAATCCAAGTGTGACGTCACCGGAAAGCGGGTAAGTGATTGGTTGGTAAGTATTTCTCCCTTTTTAAGCTTAAATCTCCTTGGTTTATAGTTTCTAAGGTGTGATATTCACCATCTAAAATCGGGGCAGAGGGTATTTAAGAATAATATTAATAAATTTAATTAATTACATAGAATGGGAGATCAGGTGATGTGTTGCTGCTGCAATATGTGGGAGCTGGTGGACACCATTGATGATCACGGTGGTCACATTTGCAGTAAGTGTTGGCTGCTCGAGGAATTCCGGCTCTGTGTTGAAGAGCTGGAGTCCGAGCTTCAAACACTGAGACACATCAGGGAGGGGGAGAGTTACCTGGACTCTGTGTATCACGAGGTATTCACACCAATTAGATTAATTAATTCAGATGTAGTCCGTGGTCAGGGTCAGGATGGTGTGACTAGAAGTGAGGCAGGTACGGGGATCCAGGAGGTAGTGTTGGAGGAGCCGCAGCCCTTGCACTTGTCCAACAGGTTCGAGGCTCTTACTCCCTGTGAGGATGGGAACAGGGACTGCGGGGAGGATGAGCAACCTGGCCACAGCACCGTGGAGCGGGGGGCCATTCAAGTGGGGGGAGTTAAAAGAAATGTTGTAGTGGTAGGGGATAGTATCGTTAGGGGGATAGATAGAGTTCTTTGCAGCCAAGAGCGAGAGTCCTGAAGGCTGTGTTGCCTGCCCGGTGCCAGGGTTAAGGACATCTCCTCTGGACTGGAGAGAAACTTGGAGTGGGAGGGGGAGGATCCAGTTGTCGTGGTCCATGTTGGTACCAACGACATAGATAGGACAAGGAAGGAGGTTCTGCTGAGGGAGTTTGAGCAGCTAGGGGCCAAATTAAAAAGCAGAACCACAAGGGTACTAATCTCTGGATTATTACCTGAGCCACGAGCAAATTGGGCTAGGACAAATAAAATCAGAGAGTTAAATGCGTGGCTCAAAGACTGCTGTGGGAGAAATGGGTTTTGCTTCCTGGGACACTGGCACCAGTACTGGGGCAGGAGGGAGCTGTTCCGTTGGGATGGGCTTCACTTGGCCAGTGCTGGGACTAGAGTCCTGGCGGATCATATAACTAGGGCTGTAGAGAGGGCTTTAAACTAACTAGTACGGGGGAGGTTCCTAGAGAGCAAATAATAAAAATGACAACAGAGAAGGTAATAGATTTAGGTAGCAGTGGGGAAATTAAAAACCAGAGCGTGTCAGGAAGGGGCAGAAGGTATGGAGTAAAAGGTAAAGTAATAAAAAGGGCAAAAGCAGGAACTAAGTGTCACAAAACATCTTGAAAGTTCTCTATCTGAATGCACGTAGCATTCGTAACAAAATAGACGAGTTAATGGCACAAATATCTACATATGGGTATGATCTTGTGGCCATTACAGAAACATGGCTGCAGGGTGACAATGCCTGGGAATTAAACATACCAGGTTATTTAACGATCAGGGAGGACAGGCAGGAAGGAAGGGGAGGTGGGGTGGCTATGTTAATAAAGGAAGGAATCACTGTAATACAGAGAAATGATATTGGGTCAAAAGATCAGGATAATGAAACAGTTTGGGTGGAGGTAAGGAATAATAAGGGGAAGAAAACACTAGTGGGCATAGTCTATCGGCCTCCGAACAGTGGCAACTCTGTTGGACAGAGTATCAATCAGGAAATAGTTGAGGCTTGTAATAAGGGAACATCTATAATTATGGGGAATTTTAACTATCATATTAATTGGACAAATCAAATTGGGCAGGGCTGCCTTGAGGATGAGTTCATTGAGTGTATTAGGGATGGGTTTCTTGAGCAGTATGTAACTGAACCGACCAGGGGGCAAGCAACCTTAGATCTGGTCCTGTGTAACGAGACAGGATTAATTAAAAATGTCCTAGTAAAGGATCCCCTTGGAATGAGTGACCATAACATGGTTGAATTCCATATTCAATTAGAGGGTGAGAAGGTTGGATCTCAAACAAGCGTGCTAAGCTTGAATAAAGGAGACTATGAAGGTATGAGAGCGGAATTGAGTAGAGTGGATTAGGAAAATAGATTAAAGGGTAAGATGATACACGATCAGTGGTGTACATTTAAGGAGTTACTTTACAACTTCCAATAAAATATATATTCCACGGAGAAGAAAAGGGTGTAAAAGAAAAGACAGCCATCCGTGGCTAAGTAAAGAAATTAAGGATAGTATTCGACTAAAAACAAGGGCATATAAGGTAGCCAAATCTAGCGGGAGGATAGAGGATTGGGAAAACTTTAAAAGACAGCAAAAAATAACAAAAAGATTGATTAAGAAAGGGAAGATAGATTATGAAAGTAAATTAGCAAAAAATATAAAAACAGATAGTAAGCGTTTTTATAGTTATATAAAAAGAAAAAGGGTGGCTTAAGTAAATGTTGGTCCCTTGGAGGATGAGACCGGGAAATTAATGGTGGGAAATATGGAGATGGCAAAAACACTGAATGAATATTTTGTATCAGTCTTTACAGTAGAAGACACTAAGAATATCCCAACACTGGATAAACAGGGGGCTAAAGGGGGGGGAGGAGCTAAACACGATCAAAATCACTAAGGAAGTGGTACTCGGTAAAATAATGGGACTCAAGGCGGATAAATCACCTGGACCTGATGGCTTACATCCTAGGGTCTTGAGGGAAGTGACAGTAGGGATTGTGGATGCATTGGTAATAATTTTCCAAAACTCCCTGGACTTGGCAAAGGTCCCGGCAGACTGGAAAACTGCTAATGTAACACCCTTATTTAAAAAGGGCAGTAGACAGAAGGCTGGAAACTATAGACCGGTTAGCCTAACATCTGTGGTAGGTAAAATTTTGGAGTCCATTATTAAGGAGACAGTAACAGGACATTTGGATAATCATAATTTAATAGGACAAAGTCAGCATGGTTTTATGAAGGGGAAGTCATGTTTGACAAATTTGCTGGAGTTCTTTGAGGAAGTAACATATAGGGTGGATAAAGGGGAACCAGTGGACGTAGTGTATTTAGACTTCCAAAAGGCATTTGACAAGGTGCCACACAAAAGATTATTGCTTAAGATAAAACATCATGGGATTGGGGGTAATATTCTGGCATGGATAGAGGATTGGCTATCTAACAGAAGGCAGAGAGTTGGGATAAATGGTTCATTCTCAGACTGGCAATCAGTAACTAGTGGTGTTCCGCAGGGGTCAGTGCTGGGTCCCCAACTCTTTACAATCTATATTAACGATTTGGAGGAGGGGACCGAGTGTAACATATCAAAGTTTGTAGATGATACTAAGATGGGAGGGAAAGTAGTGAGTGAGGAGGACATAAAAAACCTGCAAGGGGATATAGACAGGCTAAGTAAGTGGGCAGAGATTTGGCAGATGGAATACAATACTGGAAAGTGTGAGGTTATGCACTTTGGCAGGAAAAATCGTAGAGCAAGTTATTATCTTAATGGCAAGAAACTGGAAAGTACTGAAGTACAAAGGGATCTGGGGGTCCTGGTGCACAAAACTCAAAAGGTTAGTATGCAGGTGCAGCAAGTGATTAAGAAGGCCAATGGAATGTTGGCTTTCATTGCTAGGGGGATAGAATATAAAAATAGGGAGGTATTGCTTCAGTTGTACAAGGTATTGGTGAGACCGCACCTGGAATACTGCGTACAGTTTTGGTGTCCATACTTAAGAAAGGACATACTTGCTCTCGAGTCAGTACAAAGAAGGTTCACTCGGTTAATCCCGGGGATGAGGGGATGGACATATGAGGAGAGGTTGAGTAGATTGGGACTCTACTCATTGGAGTTCAGAAGAATGAGAGGCGATCTTATTGAAACATATAAGATTCTGAAGGGGTTGGATCGGGTGGATGCGGGGAGGATGTTCCCGATGATGGGTGAAACTAGAACTAGGGGGCATAGTCTTAGAATAAGGGGCTGCTCTTTCAAAACTGAGATGAGGAAGAACTACCTCACTCAGAGGGTGGTAGGTCCATGGAATATGCTGCCCCAAAAAGCTGTAGAAGCTACATCATTACATAAATTTAAAACAGAAATAGACAGTTTCCTAGAAGTAAAGGGAATTAAGGGTTACGGGGAGCGGGCAGGAATTTGGACATGAGACTAGGTTCGGATCGGTCATGGCCCTGTGGGTAGCGGAGCGGGCCCAGGGGCCGTGTAGCCTGATCCTGCTCCTATTTCGTGTGTCTAATTCTGTTAGATTCAGGAGATGGTTCTATGATAGTGGATTGGTGGTTTGGATCAGATCAGCCATGATCTTATTGAATGGCGGAGCAGGCTCGAGGGGCTGATTGGCCTACTCCTGCTCCTATTTCTTATGTTCTTATGTTCTTATGTTAGACCATTTGGGTTACCCTCACGATAGCGGGGTCCCCAGTCAAAATGGAGCTAGATACAGGATCAGCTCTGCCCATCATGAGTCGACGGGATTACGAGCGGCTATTTCCGCATATACCTTTGAAAGACACATCCATTGTCTTGAAGACATACACGGGGCAGAAAGTATACCCCAGAGGGAAAATAAGGGTGCCTGTTGTATACAACGGCAAGGAAATACAGAAGTTGTATTTATACGTTCTGCAAGATGGTGGTCCACCGTTGTTGGGACGTGAATGGATCAGAAAGATACGTTTAGACTGGCACTCCATTCAGGCACTGACGGTGACCAGTAAGAAAAAAAACGATGATGACGTCATACCTGGACGATTAAAAGAAATCTTGGCTAACGCCAAAGAAGTGTTTCAACAGGAACTAGGAACCCTGAAAGGCGCCACCGCCTCAATAAAAGTGGAAGATGCGGCAATTCCCAAGTTTTTTAAGGCAAGGCCAGTGCCATACGCAATTCGTCCAGCCGTCGAGGCAGAGCTGGAGAATTTGGAAAAAGCAGGCGTGTTATCCAAGGTAGATTGGAGCGAGTGGGCAACACCCATTGTCCCGGTCATGAAGAAAACGTTGAATAATGATAAATCTGAAGAACAGAGAAAAGTTCGCATCTGTGGGGACTTCAAGGTGACTGTAAACCCAATTCTTCACACGGTACAGTATCCTCTTCCGAGGATAGAAGATATTTTCGCCTCACTATCCGGAGGGAAACGTTTCACCAAAATTGACTTAGCACAGGCATATCTACAGATGGAGGTTGAGGAGGCCTCTAAAAAGTATCTCACGATAAACACACACAAAGGCCTGTACCAGTACAATCGACTGGTTTTCGGAGTGGCATCAGCTCCGGCTATCTGGCAAAGAGCTATGGAGCAAGTCCTGCAAAGGATTCCGGGGACTCAATGCTACCTAGACGACATCCTTGTAACAGGAGAAAATGACAACGAGCACCTTGCCAACTTGGAGCAGGTGCTCACGAGGCTGAGAACGGGGCCTACGAGCAAATCGCCCCAAATGCGAATTTTTCCAGAAACAAATATCATATTGTGGCCATGTCATTAACGAAGAAGGGTTGCATAAGTTACCTGAAAAAATTGAAGTGGTCATAAAGGCCCCAGCGCCTGAAAATGTCTCACAATTAAGGTCGTTCCTGGGATTAGTAAATTACTATCATAAATTTTTACCAAACTTGTCGACGGTTCTGCACCCGCTTAACGCACTGCTACAAACGGGAGTAGTTTGGAAATGGAGCGAAGACTGTAAACGTGCCTTCCATAAATGCAAAGGCTTGATCACGTCCAGGGAAGTGTTGGCTCATTACAACCCATCACTGCCAATCAGACTGGTGTGCGATGCATCCCCTTACGGCGCGGGAGCGGTATTATCGCATAGATTCCCTGATGGCTCGGAGCAGCCGATAGCTTTTGCGTCACGCTCATTGAACTCAGCTGAGCGTAACTATGCCCAGATCGACAGGGAGGCACTCAGCCTGGTGTGGGGGGTGAAGAAATTCAACCATTACCTACACGGACAAAAATTTACCTTGTTGACTGACCATCAACCCCTCGTCTCCATATTCAACCCTAAAAAGGGCGTTCCCATTATGACAGCGCAAAGGCTACTGAGGTGGTCCCTTTTCCTAGGGGCACACCAATATGACATAGAGTACAAAGGAACAAAACAGCATGGGAATGCTGACGGGTTATCGTGCCTACCATTGCCAATGGTGGAAGAGGCGCCTACAGTGGACCCAGTGGAGATATTCCACTCGACCATAGTGGAATGTCTACCGGTGACAAATTCTACCATTGAAAAGGAAACGCGAAATGACCCGACTCTCTCACGAGTCTACGATTTAACGGTGAAGGGATGGCCAGCACATGGCGAACCACTGTTGCCAGCATTCTCGCAAAGAAGAGAACAGCTGTCAGTGTGCCGAGGAACCTTGATGTGTGGATCCAGAGTGTTTATTCCACCCAAACTCAGGGATAGAGTGCTAAAGGAGCTTCACGAGGGGCATCTGGGTGGAGTGAAAATGAAGAACTTAGCCAGAGTGTTTGTGTGGTGGCCAGGTATCAATGGAGACATCAAAGAAATGACCAAGAGCTGTCTAGGATGCCAGAAGGTCCAAAACGCCCCACCACAAGCCCCTCTACATCCATGGGAGTGGCCCTCATCTCCATGGCAAAGGGTACATATCGACTTTGCTGGTCCATTTATGGACTCAATGTTCTTAATCGCGGTGGATGTACACTCCAAGTGGCCGGCGGTAATAAAGATGCCCTCCACCACCACGGAAAAAACCATCACAGTATTAAGGACTATATTCGCCAGGAATGGGCTGCCTGAACAGACCTGTTCTGATAATGGACCGCAATTTGTATCCGAAGAATTCAGGAAGTTCTTAAAAAACAATGGGGTTAAGCACTACACGTCCGCCCCATACCATCCCGCCACCAATGGATTGGCTGAAAGGTTTGTCCAGACCTTCAAGAAGGCCATAAAGGCCATGGGTAATGAAGACATAAATCTACAACATAAGGTAGATACCTTCTTGTTTGCTTACAGGAATGCAACACATGTGGTTACAAACCAAACCCCCGCCATGATGTTTTTCAATAGAAGACTAAGATGCCGGCTGGATTTGGTCAAGCCAAACGTCAGAAGGGACGTAGAGAACCGGCAATTTCAAAGCATGAATGAAAGGCCAACTAGAACCTTCCAGATAGGTCAACCAGTTTTGGCCCGGGACTACCGTACCGAGAAATGGCAGCCTGGAACTATTTGCACACGACTAGGACCGCTGATGTATACCGTGGACATTGGAGAAAGCATAATAAGGCGCCATGCTGACCAGATCATAGAGTCATCCAAAAAAGGACAACCTATAACTCTATACGCCTAGTGATGAAGCAGAGATACCCATAGTATCTACCTCCGATCCGGTGATACTGGAACCAGATAAACCCGACACTAGCATTGAAGCCGAATCGACCTTGCCAAAAGAACCTACTGCACCACCGAGGCGTTATCCGGACCGAGTCAGGAAGCCTCCAGAGAGACTGAATTTGTAATTGATTAACTTCAGCAAATGTGTATATTATTGTTCTTGTAAAAATGTTATTTAATGATTACTTAAAATGTTATGTACTATTTATCTAAAAGGGGAGGAATTGTAGAGTATGTACCTTTAAGAGGAACTATGTTTTTGAAGCCCCTGTATACTGTAGTACCAGTAGTGACCACTCGGGTATATAAGCCTGTGTAGCGTCTTGTGTTGTTAGTTCACCTCCAGACTTTGTTCAGTAAACACTTGTTAAATCAACTCCTGCATTCCGTGTCTCCATTAACACACGGATCTAACAGGTACAGAAGGAAGGAAATGGAGGTGGGAGAAATTCATTTCTTGACTACTGTCCACTGACTTCTGGTGGGCTGTGATTCCTAACCCCAACCTCTTAGCTGCCAAATAGCCTGCTGATACTCACTGCCTGGAGTCATGCCTATGAAAAATCACTATTTAAGCAAGATGCCAGAGGGTGGCTGGTGCCTGTGGAGCTTAACCTCAAATTACATCAGTGCTTTCTTAAGATGGGAGAAAATTGAACACCAGTAACCCTGGAGACTGGGTGTTGTAAAGACTTAGTATATTTTTCTTCCCTTTTTTATCCTGCAAGATTTAACCTGAGTATCAAAACTAGTTTTTTTTTGACGCATGTTCCATATATGTAATTCCTTCACAAAGAAAAAAGATTTATAGTTGCATGTCTCCAAACTATTTGCACCCTAGTGTCTGGACTCAGTTAATGTACATCAATAAGCTTCATTAGATCCTTTCCAGACTCTAAAGTATCTCTAGGCTTTGATGTCTGTTGCCGCTCATTTATTTGCTGCCATTCAAGAGGGTCTGTGTGCTTGTGGGAGAATTTATTTCTGTATATTAGACTCATAGAATCATAGCATCTTTTACATTTCAGATAAAAGGAATTCATCATAGAGATGGTCAGCTTGATTGTACCTGTGGGAACAAGTTAATTCTGGTTAATTACAGTGTTTTGTATGGGGGAAGCAACATCAGGTTTGGAGTTGGAATATACCACGTAGGTCAACGTGCAGAAGCTGATATCTCTAAATGGAAATTAGTAGAAGAAAGAATTTGATTTATACAGTACCTCATCATGCATCACAAATGCTTCACACAGTGAATTATTTTGAAAGGCAATGACTGGTGTTAAGTAGGCAAATGTGGCAGTTGTTTGTGCACAGCAACTTCCCACAAACAGCAAATGAGATTAATGACCAGTTAACCTGTTTTTGGAGGTGCTGGCAGAGAGAGAAATGTTGGCCAGGACAGAAGGCGATCTCCCTGCTCTTCTTCATGAATAGGCAGACGTGGCGGGGGTGGGGGAGGAGGCGCAGTGCATGGGGCTTTAGTTTAATGTCTCATACAAAGGATGACACCTCCAACAATGTAGCCTTCTCTCAGTAGTGCACTGAAGTAGCAACCTAGATTATGAGCTTACATCTTGAGTAGGGCTCAAATGCTAAACCTTCTGACTCGGGAGCACAAGTCTTACTAACTGGGCCAAACTGATACTATAAGTGGTATGTACAATTTCTCTGTGCCAGTGGGAGGAGTAAAATAATGGGCCAGATTTTGCAGTCAAAATACTGGTGAGGCTAACGGTGTTTTTTTATGCGCAAATGATAGAGCAACTCCAGGTGAGGGCAGATGCGTGGTTAAATATGAATATCCAAAAGTTGCTGTCTGAGTTGCGCTGCTGTGCCGTTAGCTTCGAGAAAATGGCATTTTGCTGTCTGCCTCACAATTGACATGCATTGAATGTCGTGAAGTTGCTGTATTTGCAAGGTAAATACAAACTAAACCTGCCGCAGATATTTAGGGCTAGTAATTACCAGGGTAAGTACCTTTTTAACGACGTGATAAGTGTTAATGACTGCCAATCAACCTCTTTGGGACCAAAAATTAACCCTTATAAGTGTGGAGTCTATTCCTTCAGGTTGTGAATTCTTTTAGGAGATTTTATAAATGTCAAATTTAAAATTTAAGTATTTTTCTTACTTTTCTTTTCTGTCTCTTTTTTTCTCTCTCTCTTAATCCAATCTTTCTTTCTCTCATTTTATTTATCTTTCTGTACCTGATTTGACATTGAATTCACCCCCTTTAATTCACCCTCCTCCTGCTCTTTATTTCCCAATCTTTAAATCTTATTGGTTGAGGAGATACCCTGTTGGATGCCCTGTTGCCCTCACTGTGCTGTTATCAGCTCGCACTTTCAACAACTTATTGAGCAACATTTTTGAGCTGAAGGGTGCAGGGGCAAATCTAACTAACGGCAGACACTGTTAGATGCCCTGCTACAGCAAAATCTGTGCCATTATGTATAATTTGTGTATATTGACTTAAACCTGGCAGCTCCTAGCTAGGCACTTTATTTCACTTCGCTGACTAAAATCTTCTTCCTCCAGGATCACTTTGTAAAATTAACTGATTGCTTTCCATAGGTAACTGGTAACAGAGGGTTCCTTCAAATGCCATTAACAAATGCTCACAAGACATCAATAAAGGCACTTTTTTATTTTAAAAGTGCAACTGAAGGCACACAAACGCTGTTCTCCCAATGTTGGATGCACTGGGAAATAGGAGGCACTTTCACTCTGCAGTTTCAATGCTGGGATAGTGGCAGTATGCTGGCTTTCTGGCAGCACTCTCCCTGTTTATATTTCCACCTGGTGTTGTTCTCTATCTGAAGCTGGGGGAAAGGGAGTTGAGGAATCTGGTGGCTACTCACAAGACTCAGGTAACTCAGTGTTTTTTGTACTACGAGTGCAGCCAACAGCAGTAGAGTGGCACTGGGGATGTCGGCTGCAATTTTATTATGCAAAAAGCACTGACTTACCTTGCTCCGGCAGTAGCAAAAAAGCCTTTTCATGGGTTTCTGCTTCTACTTAGCATCTGATCGACAACAGTGCCAGGTGAGAATGCAAATGGGAGAAGAACAGTTCCAGGAGACAGGAATAGTGTTTCAAAACTCAAATTTTTAAAAGGGTTGCTTATCGTGCAACCTGTAGTGCAACAATTTTATTAATTTAAAAACAAGGCTACACTAACTGAAACAATTGGGTAATTTGAATGAGATGTCAGTTATTCAGTCCATTTTGCGTTTAGTGCTCTGCCAATCGCAGCTGTGTGTAGAATAATTTGCTTGCACAGGCAGAAATCTGTCTGGAGATCAGTAAACAAACTTAACAAATTATTGAGGAATGCCACTTGTCCGTAATGAGTTAAGCTCTTCCAAACATCTCTTGTAAACACTGTCTGCCACTAGCCAGTAAAGTTTATGGAAATTCCAATGTTGGCAGCAGCAACTTTTCAAGCTGTTTAAGAATAAATGACATTTGGGTTAATCCATATTTAACAAACCATTACAGCCCCAAAAGCTATTTGAAAAATTACTTCTCCCCCAAACTCCCCATTCAGAGAGGATTTTTCTGCCACAATCACATGAACTCTCCTTCCCTCCCCACCTACAGTTTTCAAAAGGACTATTTTCCTCTTCTCCCCACACCCTAGTTTAGAGAGATAATCTCCCCCCCACCCCCACCACAGTTCACCAAGGCACTGTAACTGTAGAACTGCCACTTCTAGGGAAAATACAATTACACATTTGCACACAGTGCGTTTGCCTCGGTACATCAATGCACTTACTGCCTTAATCAGCTGAGTTGCCTGCAGAGCTCTTCACTATTGTGCAGTTTGATGTACAGCACTGTCATAATTTATGCCTTTTAAAACAAAGTTAAAGAAATGTAGAAAATTAACTAAATTCACTGGGGTAATGTCCTTATAAGTGCATTAAACAACAAACACGTGTAACATCTGCAGATATCTTGACTTTTATTCCATGGATACTTTTATAAAAAACCTGGGGGGAGAAATTGGGTAAGTAGTGCCACTTGTTAGCGCCTAAAGAGGCAGGCAGTGGCTGTAGCGCCACTGGCTGTGCCTCCCGCGATATTGAGTTGGGGCGATAATGGTGGCGTTAGTCTTTTGCGCTGCGCTGCCACCAATGACGTCATCAGTGTGCGCAGCGCCCCATTCGCGCCCCGTTTGCGATATTTGGTAGCGAACGCCGCAGTTGCGCCGTTCGCTACCCGCGCCCGGTTCACGGGGCCTTACTGTGCCGGCAGCGGCGCAAGTTAAGGTGGAGGTGCGGGGCGGCCGCCTTTTTTGGTGGCCGCCTGCCAGCACCTCCGTCCCCGGCCTCCTAACTCCCCCCCCCGCCCCCGCGGCATTGCCGGCTGTTTCCCGAGAGCCCGGCACTTCTCCTTGGTGCCGGGCTCGTTTGCCGGCACTCGCGGTCGGGATTCGCGCTGTTGCAGGCGCCTCCCCCTTAACAGTGGGAGGAAGGCCTGCAGTACCGCAGCGTGCCGTGCCGCAGTGTGTGGCGCTGCGGCACGTTGCGCTGCGATATTCAGTTTCAGCGCCCTAAGAGGGACGCGGAGCGCCTCGAGCCTCGCCCCGTGTCCCTCGAGGGGCAATGAAACTGAATATCGGACGATCGCTGAAGCCGCGAACGCTGCGCTAAAACCTGCGCTCAGGCGACTTTTGCGCCACTTTGGCGCCCCAACCCAATTTCTAGGCCCGTGTTCTGACTTTGTATGACCTGAATTTTGGATCCTTGAAATCTGAATGCAAAGTTCAAATTTACCCTAAAGCCAACCTTTCATACATATTAGCCATACCCACACAATTGTACTGTACATGACTTGGGCAGTAGCTAAAAATTGGTTAATTCTGAGTGCATGACCATGATTGGTTCTATGTTTCAAAAAATACAATTCTGCTGTTAAAAATAGCTGAGACCCCAAGCAAGCTTTCCAAGCTGACCTGCTCAGACTAAAACACAATTCCAATGAGCCAGACATCTCTGCAATATTGATGAGATTTACCAGACATATCCAGGAACTAGTAAAACTTTAGAACAGGATATCATCTCTGCAAACAAGTCTAATTACTACTTTTCCAATGGATACTACAGAAATTGTCACTTATGGAAAGTGCTTCTATGTCAGACATTTCAATCATCCAGCCTTCAATTCAAAGTCCTATCGAGACACTACAGATGTTTAAAAAATAAATCTGGATTCCATAAAAGACGGTGATGAAAATTAAATACAATGGGAAACTCGCTGAACAGAAGAGCAGGTTTGGTTATTTCTCTCAACCCCCTCTCCCAATCTTCCCTAATCCTTGCCCAAAACATTTGATTCCTGCTTGAGAACAGTTCTATAGATGCCAGTCAACAACCATTCAGTACATCACCTGATTAACCATTTAAAAAAATATTCGTTCCCAGGATGCAGGCGTCGCTGGCAAGGCCAGCATTTATTGCCCATCCTTAATTGTCCTTGAGAAGATGGTGGCGAGCCGCCTTCTTTAACCGCTGCAGTCTGTGTGGTGAAGGTACTCCCATGGTGCAGTTAGGGAGGGAGCGCCAGGATTTTGACCCAGCGACGATGAAGGAATGGCGATATATTTCCAAGTCAGGATGGTGTGTGACTTGGAGGGGAATTTGGAGGTGATGGTGTTCCCATGTGCCTGCTGCCCTTGTCCTTCTAGGTGGTAGAGGTTGCGCGTTTGGGAGGTGCTGTCGAAGAAGCCTTGGCGAGTTGCTGCAGTGCATCTTGTAGATGGCACACACTGCAGCCACGGTGCGCCGGTGGTGGAGGGAGTGAATGTTTATTGAGTTTTTTGAGGATGTAACTGGTAGAATAGATAAGGGAGAACCAGTGGATGTGGCGTATTTGGATTTTCAGAAGGCCTTTGATAAAGTCCCATATAAGAGGTTAGTGTGCAAAATTAAAGCACATGGGATTGGGGGTAATACACTGACATGGATTGAAAATTGGTTAACAGACAGGGAACAGAGAGTAGGAATAAATGGGTCTTTTTTGGGGTGGCAGGCGGTGACTAGTGGGGTACCGCAGGGACCCAGCTATTCACAATATATATCAATGATTTGGATGAGGGAACCAAATGTAATATTTCCAAGTTTGCTGACGACATAAAACTAGGTGAGATTGTGAGTTGTGAGGAGGATGCAAAGAGGCTTCAAGGCGATTTAGACAAGTTGAGTGAGTGGGCAAATACATGGCAGATGCAGTATAACGTGGATAAATGTGAAGTTATCCACTTCGGTAGGAAAAACAGAAAGGCAGAGTATTATTTAAATAGTGATAGATTGGGAAATGTTGATGTACAGAGGGACCTGGGTGTCCTTGTACACCAGTCACTGAAAGCAAACATGCAGGTGCAGCAAGCAGTTCGGAAGGCAAATGGTATGTTGGCCTTCATTGCAAGAGGATTTGAGTACAGGAGCAAGGATGTCATACTACAATTATACAGGGCCTTGGTGAGACCACACCTGGAGTAATGTGTACAGTTTTGGTCTCCTTACCTAAGAGAGGATATACTTGCCATAGAGGGAGTGCAGCGAAGGTTCACCAGACTGATTCCTGGGATGGCAGGACTGTCGTATGAGGAGAGATTGGGTCGACTAGGCCTGTATTCACTACAGTTTAGAAGAATGAGAGGGGATCTCATTGAAATGTATAAAATTCTGACAGGGCTGGACAGATTGGATGTAGGGAGGATGTTTCCCCTGGCTGGGGGGTCTAGAACGAGGGGTCACAGTCTCAGGATATGGGGTAGGACATTTAGGACTGAGATGAGGAGAAATTTCTTCACTCAGAGGGTGGTAAACCTGTGGAATTATCTACCACAGAAGGCTGTGGAGACCAAGTCACTGAATATATTTAAGAAGGAGATAGATAGATTTCTAGAAACAAAAGGCATCAAGGGGTATGGGGAGAGAGCGGGAATATGGTATTGAGGTAGAGGATCAGCCATGATCATATTGAATGGCGGAGCAGGCTCAAACGGCCGAATGGCCTACTGTTGCTCCTATTTTTCTATGTTTCTTAAGGTGGTGGATGGTGTGCCGATCAAGCAGGCTGCTTTGTCCTGGATGGTGTCAAGCTTCTTGAGTGTTGTTGGAGCTGCACTCATCCAGGCAAGTGGAGAGATTCCATCACACTCCTGACTTGTGCCATGTAGATGGTGGAAAGGCGTTGGGGAGTCAGGAGGTAAGACAATCACTGCAGAATACCCAGCCTCAGATCTGCTCTTGTAGCCACAGTACTTATGTGTCTGGTCCAGTTAAGTTTCTGGTCAATGGTGACCCCAAGATGTTGATGGTGGGGGATTCGGCGATGGTAATACTGTTGAATGTCAAGGTGTTGTGGTTAGACTCTTTCTTGTTGGAGATTGTCATTGCCTGGCACTTGTGTGGCACGAATATTACTTGCCACTTCTCAGCCCAAGCCTGAATGACGTCCAGGTCTTGCTGCATATAGGCATGGACTGCTTCATTATCTGAGTGTTATGTTCCTAAATAAATAGATGTTTTCATTATGAACAGCTAGCTTGAGCTAGTCATTTATTCAGCCATGTGGACTAGTGTACAGGCATCCATCTTGACTACTGCCTTGTGGGTAGCCCCTTACTAAACACACAGCTCCACCTAGTGTACCATTCTAGAATGACATGTTACTGATCATTACATCCCCCTTCCTTAGAGGTTAAACAAAATCAATATCAATCAATCATAACGACATAAACATCTTCACAACAGTCAACACATTTCAAAAGCTTTACTTTATGAACTCTAAGCTTTTCATTCTTTTATTATAGTTTTCTTTGTACTATCAGGCTTTTTTACTTCACGTGTGGATCTTCTCAGCACAGGTAGGCCTGATGTGTTTTCATGAGAGCCTGTATGTGTGTTTGTGTTAGATTGTTCTGGTGGTGAGTGACAAGATTCAGTTGCGGCATTGTCATCGATTTGCTCTTGGATAGTTTCTTGTGTTTTCAGGAGGGAATGGCGGTTCCTCCTGAGAATCTGCCCTTCCTCAGTTCTAACAGTGTATGACCTTGGTCCTACTTCCTCAAGAACTGTAGCTTTCCTGTTCCATGCATCTGGATCCTCAATCCTGACAACATCATTCCTTGTCAATGGTTTCAGAGTTTTGGATGACTTGTCGTAGTGTGATTTCTGTTTCAGCTTTAACAGTTGACGTCTCTGTCTCAGTTCCTTACTCTGCTTTTCTTTTGCACAGCAGGGTAGCGTGGTGCGCAACTTGCGACCCATTAGGAGTTCAGCAGGTGAAGAACCACAGTCTAAAGGGGAGGCTCGGTAGCTCAGCAGGGCGAGATAAGGATCAGACTTGCTTTCTGTTGCTTTCTTCAGTAGCTGTTTGAGAACTTGAACACCTTTCTCTGCCTTATCATTCGACTGAGCATACAGAGAACTGGATGTGATGTGTTGAAAGTCATAATGTGCTGCAAACTGTTGCCACTCCTTACAGTTGAAGCACGGACCATTGTCGCTAACGGCAATCCTGGGAATTCCATGTCTGGCGAAGATGGATTTAACATGCATTATGACACTGCTTGCTGATGTGCTTGAGAGCAGCGCCATCTCAGGATAGTTAGAATAGTAGTCAATCACTATTAGATAGTCTTTACTATTCAAATGAAAGAGGTCCATACCAACCTTTTGCCATGGTGCTGTTGGTAAGTCAGCTATTATCATTGGTTCCTTTGCTTGTTTGTTTTGGTGTTTCTGACATGTCTCACATTTGCCTATCATGTTCTCAATGTCCTTATTTATGCCAGGCCAATAAACAGTGTCTCTTGCTCTCCTTTTGCATTTTTCAATTCCGAGGCGTCCCTCATGAATCCTTTTGAGCATGTCTTGACGTAGAGCCTGTGGAATGACTATTCTGTTCTGTTTTAGTAATAGTCCACTTGCGACACTTAACTCTGACCTGATGTGATAGTACTTTGGACAGGAACCTTTTGGCCAACCATGATGAATGTTCTCTATTACTGTTTGTAACACTGTATCTTTTACTGTTTCTTCTGCTATTTGCTTTGATTTTGTGTCTGACATGGGCAGCGCAGCAGTGACCATACTCACATGAACATCCACGTCTTCCTCAGTAGAGCTCACATGACTCATTGTGGGTGCTCGGGATAGTGCATCTGCTAACACTATGTATTTGCCTGGTGTGTAGATCAGTTCAAAGTCATATCTTTGCAGCTTCATCATGAGTCGTTGAATCCTTGGAGACATCTCATTCAGATTTTTTTAATGATGGCAACCAGTGGGCAGTGGTCTGTCTCAACTGTGAAGGTGGGAAGTCCATACATGTAGCTATGGAACTTTTCTAGTCCAACTACCAAGCCTAGACATTCCTTTTCAATCTGGGCGTATCAACACTCAGAATCAGTCATAGACCTGGAGGCATAGGCAACAGGCTTCCAATCTTCACCCTCTGCTTGTAGCAAGACCGCGCCTAGGCCATCTTTTGATGCATCCGTTGACACTTTGATTCTCTTTGTTGGGTCAAAGGAGGTGAGTACAGGTGTGGTTGTCAGCACTGTTTTAAGGTTCATCCACTCTTGTTCATGTCTTTCTGTCCATGCGAACTCATTTGTTTTATGTAGCAGGTCTCGCAGACAGGCTGTCTTGGCTGACAAGTTAGGAATGAACTTTCCAATGAAGTTTATCATCCCCATGATGCGTAGCACTCCTTTTTTGTCAGTGGGTCGGGGCATGTTGAGTATGGCGTTTAATTTTTCCATATCTGGCTCTATTCCTTTACCAGATAGATTATCTCCTAGGAAAGTGACTTCCTGGACGCCAAACTGCCACTTGGCTTTGTTGAGCTTCAGTCCATTCCGGCGTATGCTCTGTAGCACTTTAGTCAGTCTCTCATTGTGTTCTTTCAGTGTGGAGCCCCAGGTGATGATGTCATCAACATAGACCCGAACTCCTTCCAGACCTTCAATTATGTGTTCCATCGCTCTATGAAAGATTTCAGAGGCAGATATTATCCCGAAAGGCATTCTGAGGAAACAATACCTGCCAAATGGTGTGTTGAAGGTACAGTATTTGGTGCTCTCTTCATCCAGTTTTAGTTGCCAAAATCATTGTGAGGCATCGAGCTTTGTGAAGTATCTGGCATCTGATATTTCACTGGTGATTTCTTCTCGCTTGGGAATCTGGTAGTGTTCACGTTTTATGTTTGCATTTAAGTCCTTTGGATCCATGCATACTCTTAGATCATTGTTCTTTTTCTTTACACATACCATGGAGTTAGCCCAGTCTGTTGGCTCTTCGACTTTCCTGATGACTCCTAGTGTGGTCATTCTGTCCAGTTCTTTCTTGAGCCAGTCACGCAGGGGTGCTGGAACTTTCCGTGGAGCATGTACCACTGGCTGAGCATCCTGCTTTAGCTGGATCTTGTAAGTGAATGGTAGAACTCCAAATCCTTTGAACACATCCTGCAAATTACTCACTACAGAATCCACTGAGTCATCTGGTCTGCTTATGGCACAGTTTATACGGTAGACTCTCTTGATCAGTTCTAAGTCCTCACAAGCTTTGTCACCTAGTAGTGAATCAAGTCCTTCAGCCACAACAGAAAACATGAGATGATGCACTTTGTCTTTGACTGTCACTTTAAGTCTGCATACACCTAAGCTATCTATTTTCTGTCCATTATAGTTCTTCAGTAGTACTGACTTTTTCTGTATTTTGGGCTTTTCTTTCATATTTTTAATGTCACTCATACTGATTAAGTTTGCTTTTGCCCCAGTGTCTAGTTTCAATGTAACTACTGCTCCATTTACCTGCAGTGGCATCATCCATTTGTCCTCTTTTACTGCATTAACTTTATGTTCAGCATTGTCCATTCCTGAGGGCTGCACATTTTCTGTATCCTTTTCTATATTGTCACATGACACCATTCCTACAAAAAATGTCTCACTTAAATCAGTGTCCTCAATCACATTGACTTGTTGCCCTTTCTTTGTTTTTACTTTTGAAAAGCATTGTTTGGCAAAGTGATTCTTTCCATTACATTTTGTGCACATTTTCCCAAACGCTGGGCATTGTCTTGACTGGTGCTGGTAACCACAGCATTTACAATTAATAGTTCCATCCTCCGATTGCTTTGCATTTCTGTTCTGCCCATGTTTCTTCCCTTTGTAGGACACAGCACCGACAGCAGCACAGTCACTCATTACAGTCGTATCATTATTAATTTCACTGAAAGTCTTTGTGTGCTGCCGAGCTAGCTCACTGGCATGGCATATTTTCACAGCATCCTCCAATGTTAGTTCGGTTTCTCTCAACAAACGTTCCCTGACCTTTTTATCATGAATACCAAACACAATCTGGTCACGAATCATGGATGATTTCAGTTCAGAGAAATTACATATCTGTGCTTTCAGTTTCAGATCGGTCACAAAGCTATCAAAAGTCTCATTTTGCTGCTGTGTCCGTGAACGGAACACATACCTCTCATAGGTCTCGTTCTTTTTGGGAGAACAATGTGTATCAAACTTCTTTAGCACATTGTCCATTTTTTCTCTGTCCTCCTCTTGATCAAATACAAACGTATTAAATACATCTATCACCTGTGGGCCTGCAACCGTGAGCAGCAACGCTATTTTCCTTGCATCTGGCTTCGTACCGAACCCGATGGCAGCAATGTAGAGTTCGAATTGTTATTTGAAAGTACGCCAATTGCAGTCAACATTCCCCGTGAGTTTCAAACCCTCCGGTGGCTTCAAATTCTCCATGTCATGTTTCACAATATTCAGCAAATATTACCACTTCTGGTACCATATTATGTTCATAAATAAATAGACATTTTCATTATGAACAGCTAGCTTGAGCTAGTCATTTATTCAGCCATGTGGACTAGTGTACTGGCAACCATCTTGACTACTGCCTTGTGGGTAGCCCCTTACTAAACATACAGTTCCACCTGGTGTACCATTCTAGAATGACATGTTACTGATCATTACAGTGAGGAGCTGCGAATGGAACTGAACACTGTGCAATCATCTGCAAACATCCCCATGTCTGACCTTATGATGGAGGGAAGGCCATTGATGAAGCAGCTGAAGATGGTTGGGCTTAGGACACTGCCCTGAGGAAGTCCTGCAGTGATGTCCTGGGGCTGTGAAGATTGGCCTCCAACAACCACAACCATCTTCCTTTGTGCTAGGTATGACTCTAGCCAGTGGAGAGTTTTCCCCTGATTCCCATTGACTTCAATTTTACTAGGGCTCCTTGATGCCACACTCGGTCAAATGTTGCATTGATGTCAAGGGCAGTCACTCTCACCTCACCTCACCTCTGGAATTCAGCTCTTTTGTCCATGTTTGGACCAAGGCTGTAATGAGGCCTGGAGCTCAGTGGTCCTGACGGAATGCAAACTGAGCATCGGTAAGCAGGTTATTGATGAGTAAGTGGCACTTGATAGCACTGTCGACGACACCTTCCATCACTTTGCTGATGATTGAGAGTAGACCGATGGGACGGTAATTGGCTGGATTGGATTTGTCCTGCTTTTTGTGGACAGGACATACCTGGGCAGTTTTCCACATTGTCTGATAGATGCCAGTGTTGTAGCTGTACTGGAACAGCTTGGCTAGAGGCGCAGCTAGTTCTGGAGCACAAGTCTTAGTACTAGTCCATGGGACAATTTTGGCACAAGTCCCCAGATAGAAACATAGAAGATAGGAGCAGGAGTAGGTCATTCGGCCCCTCGAGCCTGCTCCGCCATTCAATGCGATCATGGTTGATCATCCAAATTCAGTACCCGGTCCCTGCTTTCTCCCCCTACCCCTTGATCCCTTTAGCCTTGAGAAATATATCCAACTCCTTCTTGAATATATTTAATGAATTGGCCTCTACTGCCTTCTGTGGTAGAGAATTCCACAGGTTCACCACTCTCTGGGTGAAGAAATTCCTCCTAATTTCTGTCCTAAATGGCCTACCCCTTATCCTTAGACTGTGGCCCCTGGTTCTGGACTCCCCGACCATCGGGAACATTCTTCCTGCATCTAGTCTGTCCAGTCCTGTCAGAATTTTATAAGTTTCAATGAGATCCCCTCTCATTCTTCTAAACTCCAGCGAGTACAAGCCCAATCGACCCAATCTCTCCTCATACGTCATTTCTGCCATCCCAGGTATCAGCCTGGTGAATCTTCGCTGAACTCCTTCCATAGCAAGAACATCCTTCCTCAGATAAGGCGACCAAAACTGCACACAATACTCAAGATGTGGTATCACCAAGGCCCTGTACAACTGCAGCAAGACATCCTTGTTCCTGTACTCAAACCCTCTTGCTACGAAGGCCAACATACCATTTGCCTTCTTAAGCGCCTGCTGCATCTGCATGCTTACCTTCAGCGACTGGTGCACAAGGACACCCTGGGCTCGTTGCACTTCCCCTTCTCCCAATCTATTGCCATTCAGATAATAATCTGCCTTCCTGTTTTTGCTACCAAAGTGGATAACCTCACATTTATCCACGTTATATTGCATCTGCCATGCTTCTGCCCAATCACCCAACCTGTCCAAATCATCCTGGAGTTTCTCGGCATCCTCCTCACAGCACACACGCCCACCCAGCTTAGTGTCGTCTGCAAATTTGGAGATATTACATCTAGTTCCCTTGTCTAGATCACAAATATATATTGTGAATAGTTGGGGTCCAAGGACCGATCCCTGCGGTACCCCACTAGTCACTGCCTGCCACTCGGAAAAAGACCCATTTATTCCAACTCTTTGCTTTCTGTCTGCCAACCAGTTCTCTATCCAAGTTAGTACCTTGCCCCCAATCCCATGTGCCTTAACTTTACACGCTAATCTCTTATGCGGGACCTTATCGAAAGCCTTCTGAAAGTCCAAATACACCACATCCACTGGTTCTCCCTTATCTATTTTACCAGTTACATCCTCAAAAAATTCCAGTAGATTAGTCAAGCACGATTTACCCTTTGTAAATCCATGTTGACTTTGTCCGATCCTGTCACTGTTTTCCAAGTGCTCTGCTATTACATCTTTTAGGATGGACTCTAGCATTTTCCCCACTACCGATGTCAGGCTTACTGGTCTGTAATTCCCCGTTTTCTCTCTACCACCTTTTTTGTATAGTGGGATAACATTAGCTACCTTCCAATCCATGGGTACTGTTCCAGATTCCATTGAATGTTGGAAGATGATCAGCAATGCATCTACTATTTCTAGGGCCACTTTCTTAAGTACCCTAGGATGTAGATTATCAGGCCCTGGGGATTTATCGGCCTTCAATCCCATCAATTTCCTTAACACCATTTCCCTACAAATACTGATTTCTTTCAGTTCCTCCCTTTCATCAGACCCTATGTTCCCCGACATCTCTGGGAGGTTATTTGTGTCCTCCTTTGTGAAGACAGAACCAAAATATGTATTTAATTGGTCGGCCATTTCTTTGTTCCCCATTATAAATTCCCCTGAATCTGACTGCAAGGGACCTACGCTTGACTTCACCAATCTTTTTCTCTTCACATAGCTATAAAAGCTTTTACAGTCAGTTTTTATGTTCCCTGCAAGCTTACTCTCATATTATATTTTCCCCTTCTTAATTAATCCCTTTGTCCTCCTTTGTTGAATCGTAAACTGCTCCCAATCCTCAGGTTTACTGCTTTTTCTGGCCAATTTATATGTCCTCTCCTTGGATCTTATGCTATCCCTAATTTCCCTTATTAGCCACAGTTGAGTCACCTTTTTTGTTTTATTTTTATGCCAAACTGGGATGAACAAATTCTGTAGTTTATCCATGCGGTCTTTGAATGTTTGCCATTGCCTATCCACCGTCAACCCTTTGAGTGACATTCCCCAATCAATCCTACCCAACTCGCGCCTCAGACCATCGTAGTTTCCTTTGTTTAAATTCAGGACCCTAGTGTCTGAGTCAACAACTTCATTCTCCATCTTAATGAAGAATTCTATCATATTATGATCGCTCCGACCCAAGGGGCCTCGTACAACAAGATTGTTAATTAATCCTTTCTCATTACATAATACCCAGTCTAAGATGGCCTGATCTCTGGTTGGTTCCTCGATATATTGGTCCAGGAAACCATCCCGTAAACACTCCAGGAATTCCTCCTCCACAATATTGTTACTAATTTGGTTAGCAGTGACTACACTTCAAAAAAAAGCACTTCATTGACTGTAAAGCGCTTGGGGACGTCTTGTGGTCGTGAAAGGCGCTATATAAATGCAAATCTTTATTTTCTTTCATAAAATTGGGGGAAGGAGAGAAATCTGCCCTCCTCCTCCAACCAATGCAAGTTACAGTATCCCAGCAAGGAGGCAACGGTTTTAGGAGGCGAAGTAAAGTGAGAAAATTGGAGACAGAAGTGGGAAAATACACTCCTTTCAACTGTGGCATTTACAGCGCTGTCCTGCCAGGATCCAGCTGAGGTCATAGCCCCGCCTCTATCCAAACCCAGCATTGTGGACAAGGCAATCACCGGATTTCTGATTGGTCAATTAGCCTGTCTATCAAACCTCTTGACGCGACGCTCACCGTTTTCAATTGGTGGGCATGGTTGGCAGTCAAGCGACGTCAACAATGGCCGTTGCTTTCCGCCCTCATCCCGTCGCCTCGCAGTCTCGCGATTGGAGCTTGTACCGTTGGCGGCGCCGAATTTCAAATTTTTGAACGGTTTGGCGCAGCTCGGGGTTGTAGAGGCAGAAGCGCGAGAAGAGCCGAAGGAAACGGATCGATTGACAGGGGCTCAATCCGGTTGGAGCGACGCGGCACTCGGGCACCATGGACCCTTTCACTGAGGTAGGGCGGCAGGGTGTCCTCACGGGTAACCTGCGGTTGTTATTATGTGGGAGAGGCCGAGGGGAATGGAATGGCGGGGAGTGTTGAAACTATCCCTGTGACTCCCGGCATCCCCACAGCGCTGGGTCTGTCACTCGGTATTGACGCTGAGGCTCACCAACAGCGCTTCCCGCATCTCCCCAGCTCTGCGTTTCGTCCTTTACTGGTTTGCGGGGTGGGGGAAATGGACAGAATTGCAAAATAAGATCTCCCAAAACGGGAATTAGAAACTCCTAATCATGCAGAACAGGAACCCCCCCAAAAACCAGGATTAGAACCCGCCAATCAAGCAATAAAAATAGACTTTTACTTCACTCACAATAAACCAGTGGTCCTGATTATAGTGTCTTTATTATTATGGGTAAGATGGCCATTCTGTTGTGTTAAATGAATATTTTTGTTTCAACTGTTTTTGTCCATTCCTATGCTCTTGGAGAAGCCCAGAATGATGGGAGACACACTTTGTCTCAGTCATGTTCACAGTGTTACGAGATGGGGGTGTGGGGGTAGTAGGGTGGTGGTGATTGGGTGGGATGGGATGTAGGAGGTGAGCAGAGAGACACTCAATATCTGTAAACTGAAATGACGGGTGCACACACACCCAAAACTTCATAACCTGTCACCAGGACTGAACACACCCAAATGTCACCTATGTTTTTGTCATTGTAGATGCTGACTGACTTGTCAGTTTCTAGCATTTTCTGTTTTCATTCAGATTTTCAGCATTTGCACTTTTTTCATTTCTACTTTATCTGAAACTAAAGTCATCATTCTTGATTTCCACCACTCTCCAATCTGTGCCTGCCTTTTCATTAGTGGGGAAAAATTAGGGATTGTTGAGTTAGGATCACTAAGAATGGGTTTACCTCCTGAAATGTGCTGTGTTTTATAATTAGGAATTGTTGGGGACAACATTTTTAAAAATTGATTCTGTAATACAAAGGTATTCATTTGTTTCAGTCTTAATAGAGCATACCCGAATTGGGGTGTGAAAACTTCAAATTCTGGCTTGGCAAATGAGCAGCTAACAATATGTTGTCAGCAGACACTTGAAATTGAGTCATATTTCCTTACATGGACACAGCATGTTTGTTGGATCACAGTTTGGTTTACACTTTGGCTCAAACTGAAATTTCAGTTAATGTCTTGTGTCTGCTGTAAGACTTGGATCTTATCCAAAAGGTGTAATTGGAAAAACTATTGGTAGGCACTTTTGCATTACAATATCTAACGGACTCTGACTCACTGACATACTCTTACTGTAGGAATGCACAGCTGGCACTTTCCAACTAGTTTGAATGTAAATATTTCATTCTGATAATATAACCAATTTTAAAAAATTTACTGCAAGACATGTGACATGCATTAGAACAATTACAAATAGAATACAGATGTTCTAAAAAGTAGAGAAGCTGTTCACAGATTTGGAAAATAAACTATCTGTGTTCAGTGTTGGCTCTATTCTGGCTGCAGCAGTCCATGCTATTGACCGAACAAAATGGAAAAGCCAAATCAACTGTTTTACTGCTTGCATTTGCAAGATTGTGTTTCTAGTTAGTGTTTTGTTTCCCTTTATGCACTTGTACTTTCACTGCCGTTATTACAATAATGGTTGGCAGTGCTTACAGGAGTGTTTTCTCAGTAAACTGCTTTCCTTCCAGCAACTCTTGCAACTTTGGTCTGCTGTGCTAAGGTTGTATTCCAATAAAATCTGCAGTCATGATGTAAAGCTACATATCAAAGCTTGTTTGCCATAGATCAAGTTGTAGTACTGGATAATGAAAACTTCAAATATCATAATTAGGTTAATAAAAGGTCCACAACTGGAGATTGGTGGAAGTATCATAGCTGGGTCGAGTCTGTTATGTTAGTCCATTTAAACAGTTGCTTTTAAAATCTATAATGCTTACCTTAAATACCTAGAAATATGCAAAGCATCACATTTGTAGCTATTTCTACAGTAATAGTTAACTGCCAAGTATAGATATAAAGAAATGTGCTGGTCATAGTAAAAAATTATAGTGAAACATCTAATTTGTTTATGACTTATTCTTGAGTTACAGTTAGGCTCACTCGCGAAGGTACTTGCTATATTTTGGTGTTGGATATAGTGTGTGTTGGTATCACTACTCTATAGAAAAATAACTATCCTCGTGTTAACTAAAAATTATCTTTTTAATTTTTCACTTCCATTTACTCCCACCACTAGTACCTCACTCTGTGTTAAATAGCTCAAAATACTCTCTCTCTACAGATGCAACCCAATCTTGGAAAGACAAAAATCTATTAATTATTCCATTTTTTTCAAGTAGATATAGCCTGAAGGTTTTATACACTCCTTTACACTACTGAATTCATAGTGATACTGATTTGAGTTAGACAATTTGTGTTTCTGTACACAGGCACGTAATGTATATAAATGAATAATTTAGTCTGTACTCTGGAGAAAAAATACCTATATTTAAGAAGGGGGATAGAGCATGTCCAGGGAATTATAGACCAGTCAACTTAATATCGGTGGTAGGAAAAATAATGGAATCCCTACTAAAGGAGAGAATAGAAGAACATCTAGAAACGAAAAGTATAATAATGAATAGACAGCATGGATTTCAAAAGGGAATGTCTTGCTTGACCAACCTTATTGACATTTTTGAAGAGGTAATAGAGAGTAGACAATGGTAATGCAGTAGATGTAACTTATCTAGATTTTCAAAAGGCCCTTGATAAGGTCCCCCATAATAGACTAATAAATACGGTCAGAAAATGCGGAGTCAGGGGACAAGTAGCAGAATGGATTGCTAGCTGGCTTCAAGACAGAAAGCAGAGAGTGCGAGTGAAGGATAGCTATTCACAGTGGCAGAAGGTGGGTAGTGGTGTTCCTCAAGGATCAGTGCTGGGACCACTGCTGTTCACAATTTACATTAACGATTTAGACTTTGAAATCAAAAACACAATTTCTAAATTTGCGGATGATACCAAATTGGGGGGGATAGTCAATACTCCGGACTGCAACAAGTTACAGGAAGACATTAATAAACTTGCAGAATGGGCAAATAATTGGCAAATGAAGTTCAGCACAGATAAATGTGAGGTATTACATTTCGGTAGGAAGAATAGGGAGGTCACATCACTTGGAGGGTGGGAGTCTCGGTGGGGTAGAGGAACAAAGGGATCTCGGAGTACAAATACACAAATCACTAACAGTTGCGACACAGGTTAGCAAGGCCATTAAAAATGCAAACATAGCACTAGAGTTTATTTCTACAGGGATAGAATTGAAAAGTAGGGAAGTAATGCTAAACTGGTATCGAACCTTGGTTAGACCACACTTAGAGTACTGCGTGCAGTTCTGGTCGCCATATTATAAAAAGGATATACCGTAGAGGCACTGGAGAGGGTGTAGAGAAGATTTACAAGGATGATACCAGAAATGCGAGGGTATCCATATCAGGAAAGGATCTTATCTGAGGAATTGGCCTTCTACCACAGAAGGCAGTAGAGGCCAATTCATTAAATATATTCAAGAAGGAGTTGGATATATTTCTTAAGGCTAAAGGGATCAAGGGGTATGGGGAGAAAGCAGGGACAGGATGATCAGCCATGATCGCATTGGATAGCGGAGCAGGCTCGAGGGGCCGAATGGCCTACTCCTGCTCCTATCTTCTATGTTTCTAGGATGAACAGGCTGGGTCTCTTTTCTCTTGGAAAAAAGAAGGCTGAGGGGTGACCTAATAGAGGTCTTTAAAATTATGGAAGGATTAGAGTGGATACAGAGAGAATGTTTCCACTTGTGGGGAAGAGCATAACTAGAGGCCATCAATATAAGATAGGCACCAAGAATTCCAATTGGGAATTCAGAAGAAACTTCTTTACCCAAAGAGTGGTGAGAATGTTGAACTTGCTACCACAGGGAGTGGTTGAAGCGAATAGTATAGATGCATTTAAGGGGAGGCTGGACAAACATGAGGGAGAAGGGAATAGAGGGTTATGCTGATAGATTTAGATGAGGAAAGACTGGAGGAGGCTTGAGTGGAGCATAAACACTGGCATGGACTAGTTGGGCCGAATGGCCTGTTTCTGTGCCGTATATCCTTATGTAATATTGTAATACTTGTATGCCATATATCTTTAACTCTTACACAAGGGCCATAATTACTTTTTTTTCACCTGTTAGCCTCTACCCCATACTTACTCTTGTATGTACAATAAATTAGTATGGCCAAGAAAACTCTTAACTGTAATCTATTGGTCACAATGTGTTCTATTTTATCTGGCCCTGATTTTTGTTTCAGTTCAAATTGAGACCTGACTCTGAAGGTTATACAGTCTGAAGCGTGTCAGTGTTTCCTTTTCAGTTCTACCCTCTGCTGTTTCCTCTAAACCAGCTTTTGACCAACACTGAATTTGTTGTTTCCTGATAGTTTCACTGTCCAGATGTGGAGAACAGATAATTTCTTGCATAGATAAGTTGGATTTTGAGAAACCTTGTGATGGGGGGTTTTGTGAATCCAGTACTGTGGCTAACATGGTTTTTCCCTCGTCTCAGACCAGGCCATTGCTAGTATTTTTATATGGACAAAATATATTTTACTTTTTTTTTTATATAAGGGTGTGGAAAATCATTTTCACTACACAAGTCTAGTTATATTTTGCCTGCTACTGTAATAACATTCTACTCCTCCCCCCTCCCTACTGATGGTGCTAACTTGTGATGAGGTATGGGTGCTGGTCACATTCTATTGCATTACTGAATTGTCCTCTCTAAGCTTAGATAGGCTATTTTACTTGAAGGAATCCTAGCTGTGGCTGATCTGCCTTCACCTGATATCCATACACTTTTTCTACTAAGGGTCAGTAGATAGTGGGGCGGAGAGGGAACGCTCACTGATGTTTCTCATTGGCATTGAGCTGAATTATATCTGTTGTACTGCCACGCCAACTGAGACTGGCTAACAGCACGGACAGGAATCAAATGTACAACCATCTTGTCTGTGTGGTTTAGTTGTACATTGGCTTTACCCAATAAAATTCAGCTGTATCCCTAACTGATTATACTGTACTGTTAATGAGGTACAATTTTACATTTTTAAGGGAATGTTCTCCCTTTCCTCTTTCTGTTCCAACTTTTTTTAATTGAAGAGCAGGCAGTAACTTTGCTTTAAGACTTTTTTTCCTGTTTCCAGTAATAGTGCTTTTAATTAAATCTAGCTGTGGACTGCACCTAAAAGACTAACATACATCTCCGGTCTTTAAGGGATTGTGAAACGCTGCAGTGAATGGAACGTTTCAAATCTTGCATGTTGCCCAATGTGTTTGAAATAGTCGTACAGTATGTCAGTTGCTCCAATCGGATTTGAATTTTTAGTCACGTGCCGAACTGTACATTCTTGAGGAATGAGATCCAGCTGTTTCAACAAAAATATTCTGGTGCAGTGCAGTGCTGGCTAACAGACCTGGTATGTGTTTCAACATATTCAAACGGTGTCAATGCAGCCGATTGTTAGCTATCCTCCTGATTCAGTGGAAAATGGTGTGTACCAAATTGTAGAGTTGGAAAGTGAATGTTTCAAACTGAAGTTTCTTAACTTTCAAATATCAGATTGGACTTTACAGGAATGTTTAGTGTAGTTCCCAGTGTGTACTCCCATTTGGGGGAGTCCAAAACTAGGGGCCATAAATATAAGGTAGTCACTAATAAATCCAATAAGGAATTCAGGAGAAACTTCTTTACTCGGAGAATGGTGAGAATGTGGAACTTGCTACCACATGGAGTGGTTGAGGCAAATAGGGGAAGCTAGATAAGTACATGAGGGAGATAAGAATAGGATATGTTGATAGGGTGAGATGAAGTAAGGTGGGAGTAGGCTCGTGTGGAGCATAAACATTGGCATAAAACTGTTGGGCCAAATGGCATGTTTCTGTGCTGTAAATACTATGTAATGTGTGAGTAGGGAGCTGACAACATTTAAATAATGCATTCTGATCTGTTCAAATCATACAGCAGATGCGTCCTATGATATACTGTAGTACCAATTTTAAATTGCATGTAGCTTCTACATGCAAAAATGGAATTTGCATAATTCCTTTTCTGTATTGATTCTACTTTAACCCTTTAAGCACCACATTTACTTTAGACCACAAGAATATATTTAACTTGCATCACTTGGATAATTAAGAGTTGGCGTCATGCATCAAAACACATCAGACCTCGGGCACTTCGGTGGAGATGGAAGGTGGCTCAATATGCTTTAAATGCAAGTGACTTCTGGGTTAAAACTTAATTTTGAGTTAATTCGTTTAAACCTCAGATCAAACTAAAATTGGGATTCCAGATTTCCTCCCTTTTTAGCATTGATAATCAAGGATCTCTGATACTTGATTGGGAGAAAAGCAAATGGAGAGAGGGATGCATATGATGGTCATGGGTCTCTTGAGCTTTGCTTTCCCCAGATCCATTTTATCTATAGCCTCTGTCCCTCGCCAACCTCCATTGTCTCCCTATCATTACATTTCACTGAAATCCTAGTGACAACCCTGACATGATATAGTATCAGTGCAACAACATTACAGGGAGGTGAAAAAAATGGAAGCGCTTTGGGATGTCCTGAGGCCATAAAAGGTGCTACATAAATGTGAGCCTTTCCTTCCTTTTGTTAAAGTATGGTTTTATTTATGATTAGATGTTCTATCTATTCCTCAAAATCAATAAGGTTCTTGAAATGTTTGAGGTCAAACGTTCATGGGATTATTGAACTGCAATAATACCTAAACATACTTTAAAATATAGCACTTATTACCACACCTGATGGTTGGAGACTTGCATTAACGGTTCTGAGCACTGCACACAAGTTGATCAAACCATTACAAATCCAAATACTCATTACAGTCTGCTACTTTTTATACATTTTTCTCGTCTTGACTGCATGACAATTTGAACGTTTCTGCATTATTGATGATTATACTAAAAGTTAAAATAGAACTCCATATAAGGAGAACCTAATTGGACTTATACATTATCAGTAATTTCAGTTAATATGGTTGCCTTACGAACGACTTTTTCCGTTGGGCTAACATGATCAGTATAACTCCCGACTTTGTTATCATTAATAATTTTGCTTTTGTTACATATAATTGCTGTTCCACCAAGTAAAACCTTATGTCTTGATTGTGTACCATCCAACACCAGCTAAATCCCCAATTCTGCAGAAACCCTAATTAAAAAGATAATGGACCTGAATTTGCGGTCGGAGGCTTCCCGCGGACGGATGCCTCCGAACCGCAATAAATCTACGAACCTACCTGATGGTCCTGGATCCACGAGGACTCGGTTTCCTGGGCCTCTACGTGTAAGTCTGCGAAGAGGCCCATGTATCCTAGGGGCGCATACGGTTCGCAAGCGCCCCTGGGATCACGTGGGCCGGCCCAACCAATCAGAAAGGGGATTCGCATTATGCTTATAAGGATTCTATTTACATACGGAATCCCTATAAGCTTAATGGGAATCGCCCAAAAAACACGTACACAACTTTGAAATAAAAAAAATCATTGCATGTTTAAAATTCATCAAAATACAATTTCATTAAACATTTAAAACAAAAATTTGAATTGTTGAGAAATAAATTTAAACATTTCTTATGGGGCCAAAAATAACACACACTTATATTACAGGTTTTTGAATGTTAATGATTTAAAAAATGTTATTTTAATATTTATTTTCACCCTTGCACTGGTAAAAGAAGGCCTTACACCTGTTTTTACCAGGTATAAGAGTTTCATGGGCATTTGTTGGGCAAATAGCCCAACTCTCCACCAGCGAATGTCAATTTCCCAGGGATGCAGAGGATCTGTCAAAAAGATTCTTGACAGATCGCAAGTTCTGGGTTTTCGCGTATGCGTAGTCCATGCATAAACCCAGAACTTGCAAGGCACCTATGGCCGTGTACACGGTCATGGGCCACAGAAAATCCGGGCCAATATTTACCCAGATGTTTTCTTTTTGAAAGACTATCTTCTGTCCTTGCACCCATTACCAGTGGCTGCAGCTCCAGAAGCTTAGGAACGAGTATGCAATGGCACTTCTTTTAATTAAGTTCCATCATTTAAGTAGGTGATTACTTCATACTGAAACTTACCAGAGCGGCATGGGCAAAAGTTCAGTGATTGCTACTTTAAAATTGAATCATTTTTCTCCTCATTTTCTTTTTCATTCCTTTTCTTACTTTAAAGAAAATGCGTCTATGGTAGCGATGTATTGTTCATGCTGCATCCCCTCTCGTATGCACAAATGGAATCTTTAGGTGAAGGCACTCTCTTCTGGATGTGCACAAAATCCAATTCTACAGGCAGAATGTCATCTTGATAATAAAATACGTAACTCAAATCCAACCAAACCAGACTCCGCACATTTCCTTCTTGGACGAGCCCATACTAAACCCCAATGTAGGACAACTTCTGTGCTTCCTCCTCGCCACAGTTCAGCGATGCACCCTGTGGAAATGAACAGACCTGTCTCTCTACTCATTAAGGGTCAAAATGCTGTATTCACTTGCTCAACTAGAAGAAATTGAAGACTGGGTCTCTGCTGTTAAGGACGAAATGACATACACCTCCTACAGAGTTATAAATACTAAACCTGAAAAGTCCACACGATCCAAACCATTTGAAAGTAACCAAACTTTCAGTTGTTAGACCTAAGCAACTGTTGCAGTAGTTTTCTAACTGTTCCTGCCCTAGCTAATGTGTAGTCATTATATAGCGCAACTGACAAAAGTTGCAGATTGTGTGCAAGGAATGTAGTACACCATGACGTATCTGTAAAACATACGCAAATTAAAAAATATATTTTTGGAAAGCTGGAAACCCTTTGGCGACCTCCTTTATCGCTATTTGCTTTATAATGAATGGGGAGAGACTGAAAGAGATGAGGGAGTGAAAGCAGATTCAGCAGTTACCTACCATGCTCATTGCTGATCAATAAAGCAAATTAAATGCTGAGCATTCATGCCAAATCAGTAGCATACAAGATTTAGGCCATCCTGTTGAAACTAGAGTTTTCTGGTCAGATTATACCTTGAAGATTGTGTTGACTGCTGGGAAAATTCCAAAATAAAAGCAGAAAATGCTGGAATCACTTAGCAGGTGAGTTCCCTCCGCAGATGCTGACTTGCCTGAGTGTTTCTAGTGTTTTCTATTTTTGTTTCTACAGCTTTAAGAACATAAGAAATAGGAGCAGGAGTAGGCCATACGGCTCCTCGAGTCTGCTCCGCCATTCGATAAGATCATGGCTGATCATTCACCTCAACTCCACTTTCCTGCCCAATCTCCATATCCATTCATTCCCTTAGAGTCCAAAAATCTATCTATCTCTCAGCCTTGAATATACTCAAAGACTCGGCATGCACAGCCCTCTGGGGAAGAGAATTCCAAAGATTCACAACCCCCTGAGTAAAGAAATTCCTCCTCATCGCAGTCTTAAATGGTCTACCCCTTACCCTGGGACTATGCCCCCTAGTTCTAGACACTCCAGCCAGGGGAAACAACCTCTCAGCATTTACCCTGTCAATCCCCTTCAGAATCTTGTATGTTTCAATTAAGTCACCTCTCATTCTTCTAAACTCCAGTGAATATAGGCCCATTCTACATAATCTCTCATCATAGGACAGCCCTCATCCCAGGAATCAATCTAGTGAACCTATGTTGCACCGCCTCTAAGGCAAGTATATTCTTCCTTAGATAAGGAGACCAAAACTGTGCACAGTGCTCCAGGTGTGGTCTCGCCAAGGCCCTGATCAATTGTAACAAGGCTTCCTTACTCTTCTACTCCAACCCCCTTGCAGTAAAGGCCAACATGCCATTTGCCTTCATTATTGCTTGCTGTACCTGCATGCTAGTTTTCTGTGTTTCTTGCACGAGGCATTCCCTACATTATACTCTATCTGCCACCTTACTGCCCTCTGATTTAGTCTATCTATATCCCTTTCCATCGCTTTGTGTTCTCCTCACAGCTTACTGTCCCACCTAGCTTTGTATCGTTAGCAAACTTGGATACATTACACTCGGTCCCTTCATCTAGGTCATTCAATATAGATTGTAAATAGCTGAGGCCCCAGCACTGATCCTTGTGGCACCCCACTAGTTACAGCCTGCCAACCTGAAAAAGACCCGTTTATTCCTACTCTGTTTTCTGTCTGTTAACCAATCCTCTATCCATGCTACTATATTACCCCCAACCCCATGAGCCCTTATCGTGTGTAATAACCTTTTATGTGGCACCTTATCGAATGCCTTTTGGAAATCCAAATATACTACAGCCACTGGTTCCCCTTTATCTACCCTGCTAGTTACATCCTCAAAACTCCAATAAATTTGTCAAACACGATTTCCCTTTCATAAAACCATGTTGACTCTGCCTAATCATGCTATGATTTTCTAAGTGCCCTGATACCACTTCCTTAACAATGATTCCAACATTTTCCCTACTACTGATGTCAGGCTAAATGGCCTATAGTTCCCTGTTTTCTCTCTTCCCTCCTTTCTTGAATAGCAGTGTTACATTTGCTACCTTCCAATCCGCTGGGACCGTTCTAGAATCTAGGGAATTTTGAAAGATCAAAACCAATGCATTCACTATTTCTCCAGCCACCTCTTTTAGAACCTGAGGATATAGGCCATCGGGTCCAGGGGATTTGTCGGCTTTTAGTCCCTTAGTTTCGCGAGTACTTTTTCTCTACTTATATTAATTATGCTGAGGTACTCGCCCTCATTAGACCCTTGGTTCCCCAACATTTTTGGTATGCTTTTTGTGTCTTCTACTGTGAAGACAGATACAAAATATTTGTTTAACGTTTCTGCCATTTCCTTATCCCCCATAATAATTTCTCCTGCCTCAGCCTCTAAGGGACCAATGTTTACATTTGCTGCTCTCTTCCTTTTTACATACTTATAGAAGCTCTTAAAATCTGTTTTTATATTTCTTGCTAGTTTTCTCTCATTCTATTTTTTCCCTTTTTATCAATGTTTTGGTCATCCTTTGCTGGTTTCTGAAACTCTCCCAATCCTCAGGCTTACTACTATTCTTCACAACATTATAAGCTTCTTCTTTCAATCTAATGCTATCCTTAACTTCTTTAGTTCGCCACAGATGGATCACTTTTTCCGTGGAGGTTTTGTTTCTCAATGGAATGTATTTTTGTTGAGAATTATGGAATATTTCTTTAAATGCTAGCCACTGCTTATCTACTGCCATACCTTTTCTATTTCCCAATCTACTTTAGCCTACTCGCCCGTCATACCTATGTAATTGGCATTATTTAACTTCCTTTGGAAAATGCTACGTCCTGATACTGGTGCTGAGATGGCCCTGAAGCTGGTTTTCCATATCATAGGACTGAAATATAAGGGAAGATTAGAAAAACACATCAGTTTTGAAAGGAGGTGAATAAGAGATAACCCTTTATAGAGGATAAGATACTACAGATAATAGGTTAATTTAGAGCACTATATCAAGTTAAAACACTGCTGTGGGACATGGGGGCCATAGGTGCAAACTGGTAAAAGGCAAGTTCAGGACTTAAAAAAAAAAAAAAAAAAAAATTTGTTCATGGGATGTTGGCATCACTAGCAAGGCCAGCATTTATTGCCCATCCCTAATTGCCCTGAGAAGGTGGTGGTGAGCTGCCGCCTTGAACTGCTGCAGTCCGTGTGGTGAAGGTACGCCCACAGTGCTGTTAGGGAGGGAGTTCCAGGATTTTGACCCAGCGACGATGAAGGAATGGCGATATACTTCCAAGTCATGATGGTGTGTGACTTGGAGGGGAACTTGGAGGTGGTGGTGTTCCCATGCGCCTGCTGCCCTTCTCCTTCTAGGTGGTAGGGGTCGTGGGTTTGGGAGGTGCTGCCAAAGAAGCCTTGCCAAGTTGCTGCAGTGCATCTTGTAGATGATACACACTGCAGCCATGGTGCGCCGGTGGTGGAGGGATTGAATGTTTAAGGTGGTGGATGGGGTGCCAATCAAGTGGGCTGCTTTGTCTTGGATGGTGTCGAGCTTCTTGAGTGTTGTTGGAGCTGCACTCATCCAGGCAAGTGGAGAGTATTTCATCACACTCCTTACTTGTGCCTTGTAGATGGTAGAAAGGCTTTGGGGAGACAGGAGGTGAGACACTCGCTGCAGAATACTCAGCCTCTGACCTGCTCTTGTTGCCACAGTATTTATGTGGCTGGTCCAGTTAAGTTTCTGATCAATGGTGACCCCCAGGATGTTGATGGTGGGGGATTTAGCAATGGTAATGCCGTTGAATGTCAAGGGGAGGTGGTTAGACGCTTGCTTGTTGGAGATAGTCATTGCTTAACACTTGAGTGGTGCGAATGTTACCTGCCACTTATCAGCCCAAGCCTGAATGTTGTCCATGTATTGCTTCATTATCTGAGGAGTTGTGAATGGCACTGAACACTGCAGTCATCAGCGAACACCCCCACTTCTGACCTTATGATGGAGGGAAAGTCATTGATGAAGCAGCTGAAGATGGTTGGGCCTAGGACACTGCCCTGAGGAACTCCTGCAGCGATGTCCTGGGGCTGTGATGATTGACCAGCAACAACCATAACCATCTTCCTTTGTGTTAGGTATGACTCCAGCCAGTGGAGAGTTTTCCCTTTGATTCCCATTGACTTCAGTTTTACTAGGGTTCCTTGATGTCACACTCGGTCAAATGCTGCCTTGATGTCAAGGGCAGTCACCTCTCCTCTCACCTGGAATTCAGCTCTTTTGTCCATGTTTGGACCAAGGCTGTAATGAGGTCTGGAGCTGAGTGGTCCTGGCGGAACCCAAACTGGACATCAGTGAGTAGGTTATTGGTGAGTAAGTGCTGCTTGATAGCACTGTCGACGACACCTTCCATCACTTTGCTGATGATTGAGAGTAGACTGATGGGGCAGTAATTGGCCAGATTGGATTTGTCCTTCTCTTTGTGGACAGGACATAGCTGGGCAGTTTTTCACATTATCGGATGGATGCCAGTGTTATAGCTGTACTGGAACAGCTTGGTTAGAGGCGTGACTAGTTCTGGAGCACACATCTTCAGCACTACAGCTGGGATGTTGTCGGGGCCCATAGCCTTTGCTGTATCCAGTGCGCTCAGCCGTTTCTTGATATCACTGATGTCAGAAGCATACCTTCACACACATACCTGGAATAATGATCTCAGTAGGATAGTGGAAGCATAAGCTCTGAAAACAGTCAAGATGCTGTAATGGAGTCCATAAGTTTCTACGGAAGGATGGACTGAATAGCTTCTCTCATCTGTACTTTGAGTTGTCCTAGCCTGACATCCTGCGAATTTTGAGGTGACCTGAATTAGCGTGATTTTCAGGTAAATTCCCTGTAACGAATTAGCCTTAATGAATGAGTACTGAGCATTCTGTCCGCTCTTTGTTATTAAAAATCTGGCATTAAGAGGGTATTCCATACTTTGCGTTGTGCATAAATGTGTAGAGATTTGTCTTCTCCCATTCCCATTTGTGTCCACTGTTATAACTGCCACATCTGCTTGTGATGCTTCATAGTGTCCTTACTGTGGCATTTGAACTTTACTTTTGCCCTTTTGTATTGGAATTATAACCATTTAGCTTTTTATTGTCGTAATCTGTGAAATGCAAATTGTAAGAGTTTCCTTCCCGATTTATATTTCAGCATTTTTGAATCTGTCGCCAGAATCCTCCTTGTTTCACCTCTGGATATTTTGCTTTAACTGCTGGGACAGGGTATTTTAAGTCCTATAATAATGACATCTAGTGACTACTTAAGGTATTGTAGAAAAGTAACTGCAAAATAGCTGCATACATATAGCATCAGTTTATTTTCATAAAAATATTGCTCAATCAGCAGATCGGGCAGCAGCTGAAAGGGAAAGATAGGTTAATAGATTGGAAGTGATCTTCATTAGAACATACATGTACCCAGTGTTGCCACCCAGCTTATTTAGCATTTTAGTGCCAGTATGCTGTGAGAAAAATGGCATTGAAGCCAACCCGATTTAGTATGTGATTCTCTTTAACTCATCACCTCAACTTGCTTAATGACTACACTGCCGGGGCTTCACTCAAGGGTTAGATTGTGTCTAGAGAGGGCATTTTGAACTGGACATTCAGAAAGCCAAAATCTATAATTGTTGCTTTACATGGGCATAGAATGAAAATTTTCTACCCACCTTTGCGGTTTAGGGAATTTCCAGTGACAACACTGAATGTACTGTTACTTCATTCTTGTGTTCAGCATAAGTAGAGACTTATTCTACTTGTGCCACAGCTGTAATATTGTGTCTTTTCTTGACACTTGGCTGCAAGGGTGATACTAAGAGTAATCTGTATGCTCTGGCAGAGCATGACTTGTGCATTGATGCTCATTATCGTTTTCTGCCTCTGCTTCCTTTTGTACTTTGTAATAATTCAGTTATGCAGAGGTGAACAAATGCAAGACTGTTAGATTATCTACCCATTGGTATGGTTGATCATTTTCTAAAATTGCAGTTGCATGTCCCATTCACGTTTTCACTGCTCGTGTCTCTACTGTAGGGCGAAGAAAGAATTCAGTTTAATAAGTTATTTGATGTGCAAGATGTCTCTATGTTTTTGATGATTTTGTTGTAGTCTATAAAAAGCAGCGACTCTAAGATTAGTAGCAAGGCTTGTAGTCTGCAAGGCCTGTGAAGCAGTTCATGTACTTTCCCAGCAGAAGTGTATTAATCTAGGAGTAAAGCTATCCCTGTGATATTAATTGGCATGTTGGGAACACATTAAATGAGAAATTGCTATAGACCCACATGTTTAAAAACCATTTTAAATCCGAGATTGTACACTTTTCTGCACTGCATATAACATTAATACAACAGTGAAATCTGTGTAATTTTTTTCAGAATACAGGAAACTTTCTGGTATCCGGCACGGACGGGACCGACGTGTTGCCGGTTCATCAACAATTCCAGATAACCGAACGCTATAGTAAAAGATACGGAGCTCAGAGCTCCGTATAAAGCAACAAACCCTGTTGCACAGCTTCAAAACAATCGGCACAAGTTGCAAGCGTCTCTGTAGCTTAGCAACAGCTTCAGCTACACCCTTGCACAGCAACAAATGGAGTAAAAAAAGTTACCTGAACCGCCTCCTGAATTTTGCCGGTGGATAGAGCGTTCTGGTTATTTAGGGGCCGGTTAATCGAAAGTTTCCTGTATACTAATTCTAATCAAGCTGAAAGGCAATAAGTGGCCTGACTCATCACATAATCAATGATTCAATATTTTGCAATTCTTGATGTGCTTGAAGATTTTTTTTTCAAAACAATATCTATGCTTCAGCCTAGTACATCTTGGCTTTAGTGATAAAATCGTTTTTGTGCTCCACTTGTCTTCCCCTAATAAAAGCTTATTGTTTAAATTGAATGAAATGATGTAATTTGCTTAGTGTTTGTATTGTGTAATCCGTGATTTAATATGAGGCTGTGGACAATACACTGAATTGTTACCTATTCTAGAAACTACTTGAACGAACTCGGGCTCGGCGAGAGAATCTGCAGAAGAAGATGGCTGAGAGGCCCACAGCAGCTGCTCGACAAATTGCAAAAAGATCCAGGGAACCTTTGTCTGAGGCTAGCAACCAGCCATTGCAAACAACTGAGGAAGGTAAGAGCACCCTTACTGTGTGCTTGATTCTGAGGCAAGATGTCCTGTAGTCCACAAATGAATTACAACAGTAATCGTTTGTTCTGAAGTAGCAGTACTTTTCCTTGGTGTGCTACATGTCCCATATACAGGGAGTCTATACTTGCAACTTTAAACATGAAATTTGAAGGTACTCTCTGTTGTATGTAATATGTACATACCATTGGCTGAAATGCTGAACAATAGCTCTCTTTAATGCACTTGGCTAGAGGTAGTGCTCATCTTCACCTGGTATTTACATTTTCTGAATCATTTGCAGAGAATACTGAAGTTGTTGCACAGGTGAAGACAGTGACCACAGAACGATGAAGTTCAATATGAGCTGGGGATCAGAATTACCAAAAGAGCTGGGTATATAACTTTAACTTTATAAAGGCTAAAGCACCGGAATAATGGAGCAACTTAAACACATTGGGATAGAGTTTCTGTTCCTTTACGTCGTCAATATTAGCAAAATCTGGGTGATATCGGCCGAATCAGTGTAAAAGATTAGGGAATTTAAATCTTGTGAGTTACCTCCAAAAACACTTGTGCTCGAGCTACTGAAATCTTTGACGCTGGTTCAAGATTCAATTTGCTTGGATCAGACCCTGCCCACAAAATTGGCCACGCCCCATGTCGACATTGCGAGAATCCGACGATTGCGCTGGTTAGGGAAGGCTCTTCAAATAACGCTCATTTTCTTAGATGCACAGGCACTAGTAGGCACATTTTTTAAAGGTTTTTTTAATAACAAAAAATATTTAATTTACTAAGAAACTGACTAATGTACACCAATGAATGTTGTAAATGGTTCAGTGTAGTTTGTTTTGTAATTTTTAGTGATTTTTAAATCGGGTTACTCACAGGTGGAGCACTGGGCACTCAAAAAATGTGTTTTTTGTGATAAACCCATTTTCAGCTGTATTAAAACAGCCTCCGGTTACCACTCTTAAATACATCAAGGAATACTTTTTAATGGGGAAAATAATTGCATTCTATTATGTTGCCCGATTGTGCTGGTTTATGGAAGATTGTAGTTTGTGTTTATGCAATGATATTTAGTGGAAACTTGAACTGTAACCTAATCAATGCATTTTGGGTGCATTTTCGCGATTGTGCCAAAGCTGAAACTACCCCAATTGATTGGGGCATGCTGTTCAATGTTTTTTGTTGATTTCACTGATGGCTGACTATGGGGATGGCGGGGGGGGGCGAGTCCACGGTACAGCCAGTGTCTGAGCAGTGAAGGACTGACCGCAACTTAAGGATTTCCATGTTTAGATGCGCATGCGCTACATCCTGAAGTTGTGGTCAGTTTCAAAGTGATACTAACAGTGAACGCTGTTAGTTTGCCGTTATTACCCACTGCAAATTTCAGACCAAAAACTCCCCAGGGATAGATGGTATTTATCCTAGAGTGCTAAAGGAGAGAAGAGATTTCTGAGGCACTGACTCACTGAGGGAGTCATTGGACACTGGGGAGGTACCAGTAGATTGAAAATGGGTCAACATGGTAGCTATATTTAAAAAGGATGAAGACTTGGCCACTGGCAACTACAGACCCATTAATTTTATTTCAATGCCATCTTAAATAATCGTATCAATTATCAATTGTAAACTTAAAGGTTATCAGTACAGTAATAACTTGGTTAATAGCAGCCAACCTGGATTCAGAAGGGAGAGGTCCTGCCTGACCAATCTCCTTCACTGCATTGCGGAAATGACATTGTAGTGAACTGTAGAAAACCCTACAACGTGTTGTATTTAGACTTCCAAAAGTATTTGCCAAAGTTCCACATGAAAGGCTATTGAGGCTAAAGCTGTGGGGATTCAGGATAAACCTTGCGTGCGGTTAGAAAATTGGCTGACGGACAGATAACAGCTAGTACAGTACTTGCTATAGGAGTTGAGTCAGAGAGGGAGAAAAGCTCAAGTGGGGAACCCTAGGGATCAGTGTTGGGCCGCTACTGTTTCTAATTTACATTAGTGACTTGGACTCCGAAACCCAATGCAATTTTGTCATTAAATCTCCCCAAGTGTGGCTCTGGATTAAACAAAGTGCCCTATTGTAGCCCCACACAGTTGTATCTTTCTAGTTAAAATTGTGGGTTTTGAGCTCTGAGCCAGGGTTAGTGTTTGAGGCAGAAACTGTCAACGTTTATGATTAGATTGGATAGGTGGCTGAAGGGAGATGGGAGCAGGGTGGGTAACTATGCTTAGAGTTATTTGCTGGCATGAGGGTAAATGCTGATATGGACTGGTTGGGCCAAATGACCTGTTTCTGTGGTGTAACATTTTAAGTATTTATGCACCTTTTTAAAGGCTAGCTCTGTCTTTGGAAGGGGGAACGAACCAAAGCTTTTTTGTAGGTATGGGGAATGATATCCATGCTTGATGTAAAACACAGACTTTGAGTGATGGCACTCAAACTATTGCCAGTATTTACAGCTCCTGCATTAAGTCATGAAACTCCTTTTGCACAATATTTATAATTATAGGAAGTGTTCAGACAAAATGGTGCTGCACTGTGCGTAGTAAGATTACCAAGGGTGGACAGTTACCTACAGGGAGGGAGAGTTCATTGGAGGCATTTGTAGGTGGAGAAGGTGAAGTGGTTTTGGGAGAGAATCCCAGAAGGCAAGGGCACATTGACTGAAAGAATGGCTTCAGAGAGTGGGTGAAAAACAGTAATTAAACAAATGAGTATTCAAGCATTTGTAAGCATAAATTACAATGTTAAATTCCTAAATTTTATGCCATACTTAGTTCCTCTCCTCTTGCCCCCCCCCCCCCCAATTTATTGTATATATTCTCTACTTGAGTGGCAACATTCCTCAACATTATTTTGCAGACGTATACTAAGAATCTGTTTTGTTGTATGTAGCAAAAATATCGACCAAGCCTTCTCCATCCAAAAAACGCTGTTCAGATAAAATGGAAACCCCAATCCCTGAGATGGAGAATAAAGCGACAGAAACTCCTGTGTTTGCTCCTATTGCGCAACTTCCTCCAAATCAACCTGTACGGTTAGTTGGGGAGCAGGAAGAACAAAAGATGAACCAAGATAAACTCGCTATTACTTCTGTGAAGAATCGGATGCAAAGGTTGGCAGAGCAACTATGCCAAAGGGACTCTGGTATGATCTAATTGTGTTAGAATGTAATTGTATATTTTAATGTGATTTGTTTCTTGCTTTCTCTTTTAAAACAATGCTTCATTCAGATATTCAGAATTGCTCTACTGCAGTGGAAGTGGAGAGCAATTGGCCTTTCTGTCTTAATGTTCCAACAACAACTTGCATTTATTTAGCATCTTTAATGTAGTAAATCGCCCCAAGCTGCTTCACAGGAGCTTTATCAAACAAAATTTGACACAGAGCCACATAAGGAGATAGTGGGACAGGTGACCAAAAGCTTGGTCAAAGAGGTAGGTTTTAAGGAGCATCTTAAAGGAGGAGAGAGAGAGAGAGAGACGCGGAGAGCTTAGGGCCTAGGCAACTGAAGGCACGGCCGCCAGTGGTAGAGTGAAAGAAATCGGGGATGCGCAAGAGGCTTGAATTGGAGTTCAGTTTGGCCAGTAGCAAGGCTTGCAGGGCCATGGAAAGTCAGTAAAGTATTATACTAGCGGTCCTCTTTTCTCCTACAGAAGAAACTCCAAGAATTCAGATTGTCATCATTTTAAACATAAGTAATGGCTATGTACTTGCCTTTGAAATTCTATTCAAGTAGTCCAGACTTCCATGTTCAAATTTAGTGGTCTAATAATGGAATTGAAGTACTTAATTGTCTCATAATCTTAAATATTATTAAAAGAACATATCTACTGTTGTTGGTGTGTCCTGGTCCTATGTTAAAGGAAGAAAGAACTTGCATCGATATAGCGCCTTTCACAATCTCGGGACGTCCCAAAGCGCTTTACAAGCAAATTAAGTACTTTTGATGTGTAGTCACTGTTGTAGGAAATGAGGCAGTCAATTTGCGCACAGCAATGTTCCATAAACGACAATGAAATCTATATTTTTATAGGTGTTGGTTGAGGGAAAAATGTTGGCCAGGACACCAGAACCCCCCCCTGCTCTACTTCAAAATAGTGCCGTGGGATCTTTTGCGTTCACCTGAGAGGGCAGAAGGGATCTCGCTTTAATGTCTCATACGAAAGACACCACTTCCGACAGTGCAGCATTCCTTCAGTCTGGCACTGAAGTGCCAGACTGGAGGATGCGTTCAAGGCTCTGGAGCCGGGCTTGAACCCCACGACCTTCTAACTGGGTTAAAGTCCCACATACTGATCAGTTATGATATAATAATTGCAGGTTTATTGATTCAAAATATACATCTGATCCTCTACAAATAACACAACAGAAGAAAAGTCATTAGATGAACAACTTTTTTTTGATGTGTGTGAAGCTTGCATGACTGGTTATTGGGAAAGGTGAGCAAGAAAGATAAATGATGAGTGGCTCAAATGGAAGCAACTCTAGAAGTTTCTGAATTCAAAGTCAACAGGGAGATATTACTTACCTAGCGCGCCTGCCGTTGTGCTGTGGGCCCGTGTGGGATTCCAATCCTGGGCCTCCTTCAGCTGCCGGCGTGCAGTGCTTGCATATCCCAGGGGCACAGTTAGTTCGAAGCGTCCCTGGGATCATGTGGGCCATGGAGAGCCAATCGTAGCAGGGAATCTCTATTCATAGATTTGACAGGAAGACCTGTTAAATCTATGAATAGAGTTCACCCCCAAAACCTAACTAAAACTTCAAATAAATAAAAAAAAAAAAAAAAAAAAAAAAAAAAAATCACATTTTTAAAATAACTATAAATTACATAAATTTAAATTATTTGTTATTTTTTGAAAAAATTAATTACATTTTTTAACAGGGCTAAAAATAAACTTGCCTTCAAAGTATTTAAAAATAATAAACCTGTGGCAATTTTTTAAAAATTTTGCTTAATTCACCACTTCCCTTGTTAAAAGCAGGCCTTGCGACTGCTTTTTAAAAGCGCAGCTGCTAGAGACTTGCCCTCCCGGAGAAACCTGTGGGGGAAAAAAACCCGTAAGTTCCAGACGTATGCTCTGCTTCTCTGGCGCACACATTTGACCTGTGAACCCCTTCCTTCAAGGGAATGGAAGTTCCCGTTTCCAGCGCTTTTGCAGTGCATGCACGAAACCGGCACTCACCCGTGGAGATCTGAATTTCTGGCCCATAATACAAAATCCTTTTTTTTTAAGGTAGCAATACACCATTTTGGCCATTAGAGGGCTCTGTACACTTGCTACTACGAACATCAACAATTTGCACTTTTTAATGGTATCCCTCAAGTTGGGGAATATTGAAATCTTTACAAAGAGGAACACTGGGTGCTCCTTCGATAAAGATGGTAGGGTGATGGGGGGAGGCCACAAAGAACAGAGCACATAGTAAAAGGGAAAGTTAACAAGGACCACTTAAGGGAGAGTTCTGAAGAACAAGGGCATAATGACAGAAGGAATGATCATTGCTTGGCTGGGGGTTGGGGAGCAAGCAAGGGTATGCAACAGCAACCTGGTGAGGAGTTTCTCCTGGTTTCCGTCCCCAGATAATGCACATCCGACTGAGGATTAAGCTTGTATCTTGGCACACTGTGGCACTGTGTTTATGCTCCACAGTGGAACATCATGATGCCATCTGCAACAATATGCATTTTTTTTAAGGCTGCGAAGGCCTTTTGATGACTGGTTAAGCTCATCATTAACTTGGGCAAAATTAGTAGCAGAAACTTGAGGGAACTAACCTGTTAAAACTGTTACTTCTATTTGATCATGGTAACCAAGAGCTAAATACTTTCAGTTCCGATGTGTACTGTAGTAAATGGTCTCGTCAACAGCCACATAACAACTTACATTAATAAGGTGCCTTTAATATAGCAAAACATCCCAAAGCATTTCATACTTGAGGACCCAGACCTGAACTGGAGTAGGGGTGCAAAATTCCAGGAATTTTTAAGAGGAAATTTTCCATGGGAATTTTGAGTTTTTTTTGCACACTGATGGTTTTTGTCTCTGACCCTTATATTATCTTTGTTGTCAAAATAGACATACTGTTCCATACAAATAAAAACAGGCTTTCAAAACTTTATTTAGGTTATAATTTTGAACTTTATTGAACCCCCACAAAAAAGACCCATCTAAAATAAAATAAAAAGAGCGCCAGCTTATTTAGCCTGTATTTTGTCCCTTTGAGTCTTCTACTTATGAGTCTTCGACTCACCATTGCTCATCCTGATTCTCTGGCTCTGACATGTCCATTTCCTCCTCTGTGTCACTGTCTAGCTGTGTGGTGGACACTTCTGCATCTGGCTCAATAAGTTGTAGGTTTGCCCGGATAGCCACCAGTTTCTCCACTCTCTTGTTAGTCAGCCTGTTGCACACCTTTGTATGCATATTCCCAAAAAGTGACCAGTTTCGTTTAGAGGCCGCTGATGAAGGTGGGATTTGGAGCATCATTGATGCAATGGGTGACAGGGCCTCAGATGCACAAAGTCCCTTCCACCAGGTATGTGCACTGATATGCTTGCATGATTCCCAAATCCCGTCCCCATTCCAAAGACCTTGCTTGGTAGAGAACTTTGCCAGACTTCCCAGAACTTTGCCCACGTCCAGATTGAGGTGGCGTGAGAGGGTAGAAATCACACTAAGCGCTGTTGATCTGTTCTCCAGAAAGTATTGGTCTCCCAACATGCTTTGGGTCCAGCATGTATGCTGCAGCATGAATCGGCTTGACACAAAATTCTTGACGCGTCTGTATGAATTGAACAATTGCCTTCTCCTCTGCCTTGAGCAGCAGGGATGCAATGCTGATTTGTTCTTTTCACAGAAATCACAGAATCACAACAGTGCAGATAGAGGCCATTTCAGCCCATCAAGCCTGCACCGACACACATCCCACCCGATCCCCGTAACCCCTACACCAACACCAACACATATCCCACCCTATCCCCGTAACCCCATGTATTTAATCCCCCTAACACTAAGGGTCAATTTATCATAGCCAATCAACCTAACCCGCACATCTTTGGACTGTGGGAGGAAACCGGAGCACCCGGAGAAAACCCACGCAAACACGGGGAGAATGTGCAAACTCCACACAGACAGTCACCCGAGGCCGGATTTGAACCCGGGTCCCTGGCGCTGTGAGGCAACAGTGCTAACCACTATGCCACCGTGCAAATCAGCAAAAAGCCTGAGAACATCTGACAAGACAGCGTCGTCTCCTTCAATCTGAGCAATTGTGGATGCTACTGGTGAGAGTAGTTTAAGGCTGCTAACCACTCTCTCCCAAAACACATCATCCAGCAGTATTTTCTTGATGGTGGTTTCCATATCCCCAGACTGGGATATTGCCATTTCTTGCAGCGACTCCTTACCCTCCAGCAGGCTGTTGTACATTGTGACAACGCCACCCCATCTAGTGTTGCTGGGCAGCTTCAGTGTGGTGTTCTTGTTCTTTGTCGTTTGCTTGGAGTTGTAGGTTGCTGCAACTACCTGTTTTCCCCTGACATACTTAACAACTTGCTTGGCTCTCTTGTACAGAGTTTTCCATGGTTCTCAAACCCATGATGGGCTCAACCTGCGCCTCAAGGACATGAGCTGCGCACCCAATAGACGTAATATGAGGGTAGGCCTCCTCCACTTGAGCCCAAGCAGCCTTCATATTCGCAGCATTGTCAGTAACTACTGCAAAGACCTTTTGTGATCCAAGATCATTGATGACCGCTTTCAGCTCATCAGCAATGTATGTGCCTGTGTGTCTGTTGTCCTTCGTGTCTGTGCTCGTGAAGAATACTGGGAGAGGAGTGGAGACGATGTAGTTTATGATGCCTTCCCCTCATACATTTGACCACCCATCTGAGATAACTGCAACGCAGTCTGCCATCTCTATCGTTTCTTTGAGCTTTCCTTGGACTCTGTTATACTCAGCCTCCAGCAAATAAGTCGACAAAGCATGTCTGGTGGGAGGACAGTATGCAGGGTGAATAACATTGAAAAATCTTTTCCAGTACATATTGGCTGTGAGCATCAGGGGTGAGCCTGTCGCATATACAGCTCGAGCAAGGCACTCATCTGCATTCTTCTGGCTATGGTTATCCATTGTATCAAAGAACCTTCCAAGTGGGCCAGGAGTTGCTGCTGATAAGGAGCCTGATGCTGAATGAGAACCATCATCTTCTTGAATGGAAGCAGAGGAACTCTGGGCTGACTGCTATGAGCTTTGAGTGAAGTTGTTGCATTTGGATAAATGCTGCTGCATCTTCGTGGCATTCTTTACATATGGCTTTGTACAGTGTTTGCACATGTACACAGTCTTTCCATTTTTAATGCCTGGGATAAAATGCTTCCACCCATCCGACGGTAAACGTGGCATTGTTCTATGCAGAGAAATAAAGGGCATTCGTCTGTGTCGAACTGCGGTCGATCAGCACGATTGCAACAGGTGAGTAAATTTTTCCTGATGCTCCATGTGATGGAAGCATGACCTGTGCACGCATGACGCTACATCACCAATAGAGGGAGCTAATCGCTCATCCACTCATCCAACCAATCAGGACACATTTGTTCACAGCCACACACGTAACTTGTAATTATTAAAACGAGCCAAGTAAGAAGATAAACATATATTGATTAAGAAATTCCTTAATAATTAAGATTCCATCTCTGTTAGTAATTTTAAGAGGACCTGTGGGGGGAAAAAATGAAAGAAATACAAAAAAAAAAAAAACAATATTATGCTAGCATGTGCTTTTTGGGCAAAATTTCCAAGCTAAACTTCCCGTGGAAAATTTCCGGCAATTTACCAAAACTTTCCACCCCTTCGCAACCCTAAGTAGGAGACTAATTCAGAGAGGTATTTGAAGGTGCCATTTGAGGTAAGTTTTAAGGATGCCTTTGAAGATGGGAGTGGGGGGAGAATGTAGCAAGGTTTCAGGGAGTATTTGAGCTAAAGGCTTTGGCACATGGCAGAGCGGAAGGAGGGGAATGCACAAGCCAGCATTAGAAGAGCAGAGAGTGGCAAGCAGTGGCACAGGGTTGGAGGAGATTGCAGAGGTAGGTGCGAGGACATAGAGGGATTTGTAGATCGCGATTAGGATTTTGAAGTCAATGCACTGGGGGCGGCATCATAGGTCGTCAGTAGAAGTTGGCAAGGATGGATGATGTGTAAGCGGGACTTTACGCATATTAGTTTTTTGTTAATTCATCCTCGTGATCTGGGCGTCGCTAGTTGCCCTCAAAGGTAGTGGTGAACTGCCTTGAACTGCTGCAGTCTGTGGTGAAAGTACTCGCACAGTTCTGTTGGGTAGGGAGTTGCAGGATGTTGATGAAGCGACGATAAAGGAATGGCGATATACGTCCAAGTTAGGATGATGTGCAACCTGTAGGGGGAATGTGGAAGGGTGGTGTTCCCATAAAGCGGGCAGGAGAATTCTTGTTGCATTATAGTTCATGTAGGTTTGGACCTCACTGGGTTGCTGAAGAGGGGGGCTAGAAAAGTTGAATCTGAAGCTAACAAACAGAAAGCTTATTTCAGTGTCTGTGGAGGGGTAAGGTAGGTATGGACATGGGTGATATTTCAGAGGTGGAGGCAAGACTGGGTGTGGGGTTGAAAGATCAGCTCAAGTCAAACAAGGCTCTGTCATGCAGCTTGAGCTTGAGCAGGCAACCATGAAGGAGTTGGGATCTGGGGCTAAAGCAGAGTTTCTGATGGTAGCCAGACAAGATGGCACTGGACTTTGCAGTGTTGTGCTACAGAGAAGTTTTGTTTTGGCCATGACTTGATATCAGGCAGTCAGACAATACAGCAGCAGTTCTGGAATTGAGATAGACAGTGGAGAGGTAAAACTGGGTATGGTCAGCATACATATGGAAGCTGCCCTCCCTCCCTCCCCTCTGCTTATAGATCAACTGTAACTCAAAGTCCTGTGTTTTAACCTCCTGGTACCGCAAGGATCGGTCCTAGGACCCCAGCTGTTCACAATATATATTAATGATCTGGACGAGGGAATTAGATGTAATATCTCCAAATTTGCAGACGACACCAAAGCTGGGCGGGAGGGTAAGCTGTGAGGAGGATGTCGTGAAACTCCAGTACGATTTGGACAGGTTGGGTGATTGGGCAGAAACATGGCAAATGCACTATAATGTGGATAAATGTGAGGTTATCCACTTTGGTGGCAAAAACAGGAAGGCAGATTATTATTTGAATGGCAATAGATTGGGAGAAGGGGAAGTGCAAAGAGACCTGGGTGTTCTTGTGCACCAGTCGCTGAAGGTAAGCATGGAGGTGCAGCAGGCGGTTAAGAAGGCAAATGGTATGTTGGCCTTCGTAGCAAGAGGGTTCGAGTACAAGAACAAGGATGTCTTGCTACAGTTGTACAGGGCCTTGGTGAGACCGCACCTTGAGTACTGTGTGCAGTTTTGGTCACCTTACCTCAGGAAGGATGTTCTTGCCATGGAGGGAGTGCAGCGAAGATTCACCAGGCTGATACCTGGGATGGCAGGAATGACTTACGAGGAGAGATTGTGTCGATTGGGCTTATACTCACTGGAGTTTAGAAGATTGAGAGGGGATCTCATCGAAACCTATAAAATTCTGTCAGGTCTGGACAGACTAGATGCAGAAAGGATGTTTCTGATGGCCGGGGAGTCCAGAACCAGGGGTCATAGTCAAAGGATAAGGGGTAAGCTATTTAGGACAGAAATGAGGAGGAATTTCTTCACCAAGAGAGTGGTGAACCTGTGGAATTCTCTGCCACAGAGGGTGGTGGAGGCCAGTTCATTAAATATATTCAAGAAAGAGTTGGATATGTTTCTTGAGGCTCAAGGGATATGGGGAGAAGGCAGGGACAGGGTACTGAATTTGGATGATCAGCCATGATCTCATTGAATGGCGGAGCAGGCTCGAAGGGCCGAATGGCCTACTCCTCCTATTTTCTATGTTTCTATGAAGGCCTGGCATTCTCCTTACACACTTTTAACCCTTCTCTTCCCCTCCCTCCCCACTTGCTTTTTTGATGCTACAGCAAAAATTAGTTTGAGGAATATAACACTAAAGCATCTATAAGACTAACTGATTTTAGTGCTTTTATGAAGAGAAGACTTGGGATTAAATGTTTTGAAGACTCTGCTTGTGTATATTTGTAGTGGAGCTTTGTTGGACACGCTATTTGCTTCATTCCAAATCATATAGTGGATGCGCTCAGGTGACATCTGATTCATATCATTGATGTCGATGCTATTGGACTGGAGGATCTCAATTTAAAAAAAATACTGAATACCAAAATACAGGAAAAAATGTGTTGGTCGGGCCCGCAGATACAGCAAACAAATCAGTTGAGTGGATGTGCTCTAAAGGAATCCTTTGACGTGCATTTTTCACTGAGCAAGTTGATTACTTGTAGAACTCCACAGAGGACTTATTGGCCCGTAATTTCCGATAGGAGGCTTCCTGTGTGCGGATGCCTCCTATCGGAAAAAAATTACGCACTTGCCTGAGGGCTCCCGAGGTCCGGACACTTCCGATACTGAGCCTCTCTGCAGTTGAAATGCGCAGGGCCCACATATCCCAGGGGTGCATACGGTTCACAAGGGTCCCTGGGATCATGTGGGCCAGGCGAACCAATGAAAGAAGGGAATCCCCCTTCATACTTTTGACAGGTAGACCTGTCAAAAGTATGAATGGGGATCACTGAAAAAAGACGCTGAAACATTAATTTTTTTTAAAAAATCATGTTTTTTAAAATGATTTAAAATTAAATACATTTTAAACAACTATTTTTCAAAAAATTAAGGTTTTTTTAACGGGGCTAAAAATAAACTTACCTTTTAAAGTATTTTAAAATTATAAATGAGTGAGAATTAAAAAAAAAACTTTTTAATACTCTTACGCCTGCTTTTACCAGGTGTAAGATTTCTAAGGGTTTTCAGCGGGCGGAGGTTCTGCAGTAAGTGGAACTCTCCACCCGCAGAGGCCCTTCTCCAGGGCAGGCGTGCCTGAAACCGGCATTTCCCATACTCAGCGCGTACGCACCCGTAGGCGTCGGAAAATACGGGCAATTAAATCAGAATTGTAGGTGGGATTTTTATGGGAGGGGGTAGAAACTGTCATATCTAAGGGCATGTACTTAATTTGTGCAATGCTTCTACAGTCTGCTCTTTATCTCATCAACAATGACCCAAGGGTTAATGTAGTTTGTTGTGTCAGCTCCCCATAGCACTTGGCAGCCTGAGGAACATCAAAAGTTTGATTTAGTGGCATAGGTTTAATTTTAATTGGACAGAAAATTTTCCTTTTGGAACTAATTATTTAGGTGGTCAGGTCAGAATTTTACTTGCGTAGGTCCATTGTTCAGAAGAGGTGGCAGATTTATTGACAGCAAAGGAAAAACTTGTTGGCTTTATAAAAAAAAATATATATATTTTCTAAAAATTGAAGAACTAAGCTTAAATAAAAGTTCGAACAGTTAAGAAATACAGTCTAAATATATTAAATGGAGGTGAGAGAACAGCTTTTAAAATGTAGATTTTTTTTGTGTTTTTTTGTTCATTTATTGCAATATCATGAAACTATGGCTTTCAGTGGTATTTCTGTAATGGGAGATCTTTCAGTTTCATGGTGTGTGAACTACAGGAAACTTTGTGCTATATGGGACCGAGCTGTTGCCGTTCCCTCAAAACTGCCGGACACACCAGCGCTGATGTTGAAACATACGGAGATTTTCAAAAAGCAACGAAAAGAGAAAAAAGCAACGAAAAGAAAAAAACCTAACGAAACGGCTCCTGATTGTTGCTGGTGGCTCGAGCTTGCCGGACATTTAGCCTCTGGATAACACACAGTTTCCTGTAATTAATAATAAAATGCTGGCTTGGGAAGAACAGAATTCCCCGGAGGTGCTGGCACTGTAATGGTTAAAGGAGAAGGTAATTACTGGGAAAGTACTTCCAGCTTAAAACGGAACCGCTCCCTCATTGGAGACCCGAAACGACAGGTCTCTGCGGAACTAAGGAAATTATTTTAAATTGCAAATATTTCCTGATCTAGAGGACTTGACTTTTTAATTGGATGGGTATGGTTTACATTAGAAACATTCTTCCCTCTAAGTATTTTAAACACTGGTAGTACGCTAGAGTTATATAAATGTACTATCAATATAATTGAATATCTATTCTTCCAAGCATAAAGGAGTTTCAGTATAAACTGTGGTGATAATATTCCCATTTATTATGCCACCTTGGCATTTATAAAATATTTTAATTTAACATTTATTAAATGCTGATTGTAAGCACTACTGCTTAGATAAACTATCTGCCAAGAAGAAAATGCTCAGTAATTACATATTATAAAATAGAATTTGAACTTCCAAAGCAATTCTGTTTGTCATGGTTTGTGTTTTCTTCATAAACAGGTAATGACATTGATTCGCCTGTGCAGTCATGGAAGCCAGCTTCCCCTCCACCTCAGCAGACAGTGAGTACTGTTGAGTCTAAAACTCCAGCTGGAAGGAGAGGACGCTTTGCAAACCTTGCCGCAACAATTAACTCCTGGGACGACGACTTGAGTCACCCGACTATAAAGCGAAACAAGCCACCAGGACAGCCTGGTACTGCTTGTTTACCAGTTTCCCCCACAGCAAACAAAGCTACAGCTACTGGCGACAGTAGCAGTGTTAAACAGCAAGCTACAACGTGCCCTCAAAGGCTTGTAGAAAGCAAAGTTAATAAAGCAACTTCTACTGTTTCACAGGTAGGTGAAGACCTAAAAAATGACTCCAAAATTCTAATAGTGAATTGTGATTCTTGGTACCTCCTTTTTTTGTATTTTTTAGAATATGTATATTACCCGATCAGATTTTCTCGTGTTCCTCTAAATTACTTCTCCTATGGAGTTTGCCTTTAGCTGCTGTCATACCGAATCAAAGTACTTTGCTGTATGATTAAGAAACGGTATAGGTTTATTAGCTAATGTCTACGTGAGAAATATTTTTTTTCTGTTTGACTTTTTTTGAATAAAATAGGTCGCCTGTTTGTCTTTCTGGATAGGAAACATTTTTTTTCCCCAGCCTCTTGAATTTTCTGCAATGAATACCATGCCTTATGTTGAGGTGCAGTTCCATTGGCACCGACTGCCTTTCAGTTTATTCAGGTCATAGTTATTTTTTTTTAAATGCTGGAGCCTAAAAAGTGAGCGTTGGCAGAGTATTTGACTATGGATGAGTGGAATTGGGTTACCCACCACAGTTGAACCTGTATTTATCCTCACTGGGTGCCCACATATGCACTTTCTGACAGGAAACATTTGATAGTGATCAAGAGTGACATCACTAGCTTTTTTTATGTTCAACTAGGAAGCAGGCCATTTGTAGCTCCCTGGTTTAGATCCAATAACTTATCAAACCTGGGACCTGATGGCTGAGTTACATGGTGACTTTGGTAAATCGGCCACAAACGGAGCTCTGCTGCAATGTTAGAAGTATATAATGACTTGGGGACATTGGTGCAGTGCGTTGGGAGTCTGACTTGCTATCCACTAGAGTGGTAAAGTACAGTCGATGCCCAACAATCCCCAAGTGGTCAGCTCCTAGTTGCCCCTTTACTGATGAGCAAAGCACAGGTTCTTTACCACAGTAAGGGAAAATTAGAGGCTTCTTGGCTTAAGAGTGCCATATTCAGAGATTGATAGCAGGTCTCCAGACACTGCTGTGAAATGGGAAAGTAAAAAAGAAAGAAAATCAATTTACCAACAAACACTTAGAAACAATTGAGATTTCTGGAAGTAACGTGTAGCATTATTTGGAGGCAATAGCAATTTAAATTTGTCTTCCAAATTTGAATTAAAATTATGATGGCTTTTGCAGTGTCAGATTTGTGGATGTACATAAATTCTTCTGGCCTTAATTGTCCTGGTTAACCTATTTTGTCAGGGAGCAGTTCGGTCTGCAGTTCATTCACCCAAAGCGATCCCACCCAGTCCAAAGAAAACTGAAGGGCCCAAGTCACCGCTACCTAAAAGGACACTTGCCCAGGATCAAGTCCAGCCTAGTCCAAAGAAAACTGAGGAGGCCAAACCATTACCAGCGAAAGGGGCATTTGCCCAGCATCAGACCCAGTCTAGAGATCAACTAACCAAAGGGTCAGCAGCCCAGGTTCAGCCTAGAGACAATATAACTACTCCAGGTAAGTTGTTTCCCAAAGAATATTAGGATGTGGATGATGAGGACAAAGTTACTGAACCTAATATCCTTTTGCTTATGGAATGCAAAGAACAGCAAGATAAGGAAGATTATTTTGACCTTTTTACACTTGCGTACTTGAAACTGGTTTTCTGGCGTAATTGTTTGTTGTACTTTAACTATGATCTTCAAACATTTTTGTTCCCATCTCTAATAAACCAGTTGAAATGCCCCAATTGCTTCCCTGGCTGAGATAAGTTATCTCTGCATAGACTGGAGATCACATCTGAGACCATCCAATCTGTAGGACACTGGATAATGACTGCCTACTGTCCAATGTAGTTCTGTGCCATACAGACCATTGAGGAAAGGGGCAAGAAAGCTACAATACCTGATTTAAATAAAATAATTTCCTTTTTAATGTGGTTCCGCGCATAGCTAACTTCAGGATCGATACTACAAATTTCTAAAATGTGATCAATTACTTTTGAGCAAATATATGCTGTGCAACCATAGATTTTTTAAATTTTATTTTATAAAAAAAACCTTCACTAGTTCCTATACATTATAGTTTGATTCCTGCACTTGCAGTTAAATTATTTCTGTTTAAAATTACTATTTAGAAAACTAAGCTTAGAAGCAAGCAAAGTATTTGGAATATTGCCGCACTTGGACAATTGAGATGACTCCTTTAATCCCCAAATATGTTGTAGGTGGTACAGGGGTCAAGTCTTTCCTGGAACGTTTTGGTGAGCGTTGCCAACAGCACGGTGTATCAAGCCCTGCTCCATCCACTCCTGGACAGAGAACTTCCAGCGTTACTCCCAGCACAAAAGCAATTCAGGAGCAGCTTTTTAAACAGCAGGAACCTTCCGCTACAGCAAATCTAACTCAGCAACTTAAACAGGTCTGGACTTGAACTTTACCCCAAGATCCATTCTGGGCTCCTAGATAGACAACCTATATTTTGATCTGTCTCTGGCTCTGCTTAAAAAGAAAGACTTGCATTTATATAGCAACTTTCACGACCTCCGGACATCCCAAAGCACTTTACAGCCAATGCAGTACTTTAGAAGTTTAGTCACTGTTGTTAAGTAGAGTCCCACAAACAGCAATGTGATAATGAGCAGTTAATCTGTTTTAGTGATGTTAGTTGAGGGATAAATGTTGAGCGGAATACATGGGAGAACTCCCCTGCTTTACTAAAGAGTGTCATGGGATCTTTTGCATCTACCTGAGAGCAGACGGGGGTCTTGGTTTAACGTCTTGTTTGAAACATGGCACCTCCAACACTGGAGTATCGGCCTAGATTATGTGTTCAAGTCTCTGGAGTGGGACTTGAACCCACAACCTTGTGACTCAGAAGCTGGTAAGTATATGAACAGCCCCACAGTAAATTATTTTACCCTACCCTTCCATTCCTGTGGGAAAGTTCCAACTCTCCCCTTGTTGCATGGAGAGTCACAGGTGCCAACTTGTGCTTTTCTAGCAGGCTTTAATACTGCCATATCTTAAGCTGGAGTAATTATGTTAACTAATTTCATGCTTATGGTTCTGTTAATACAGACTGCCACTATAGTGAGTAGTTGCAACTTATTTGCACCACAACTAAATTTTAATTAATTTGTTTATTTTAAACTAGAATTATGAGTTTGAGTGGTATCATTATATCCTATCCAGCTTGTATTCATTTCTGAACTTAAAGGACCATTTAAAAAGAAAAGTCTACATCAGGTTTATGTATTGTTGACATTTTCATTATCCAAAACAATATTTGAAACCAAAACTTTGAATTTCCTGCTTCACTCATTTCCCCCTTCTTCCTTACCTTCAGTCTTGTGTTATTTTCCTGTTGTGATGAGCTTCTCAATTGCACTTGCATTTTGATTAATTACTTCTTTTAGAAGTTCAGTTTCTAAGTGGACAAATGTAATAGTGCAGTGCCAGGCATGCTCATGTGCTAGAAGGGAAAGAATGGGTTTGACAAGCTTAATGGGAGATTGATGAAGCTTCTTACCTCTACTTTCAGTGTAGAATGAGTACTTGCAGTGTAATTTTGGGAATTTAAGGCAGAAGATTGCATTAGTTGATAAAAAATAAAATATACCTCTTTTTTAAATTCTGCTTTCTTAACTCATTAATAACTCAAACTTGGGTTGTGTTTTATGAATTCTGGCTGTATAAGTAGTCACGATTTCCTTAATTATTCAGAAACGGTTTTCAGTTCAGTACACAGCATATTAAATATACATTTTGCCAAGCCAGAATAATCCCTTTTCATAGTTTTGCTGTTGTAATTGTGTTTCAGGAGCGGGAAAAAGAGCTGGCTAATATTCGCAATCGTTTTCAGAAGGGCAACTTGTGGAGTGCTGATAAGAAAAAAGAAAATTGCTCCTCCAAGCTGCCTGAGGTATGTATTTCTCCCTAATAAACTGTAATAATATAAACTAGTGACTTCTTTAGAAACCTGCACAGTGATGAGAAATGCTTTGAATCTTGTTTCGTTCCACTCCACCACCTTCCCTAGAAAAGAAAAACTACATCTCGTAGCCCTCAATGTAGTTTGAAGTTGGGAATAGTTTGTGCAAGCTAAGTAAGAGGGACAAAACAGCATAATAAGTTCAATTGAGGCAGTTTACATAGACTAATTTAGTCGTGTATCACATCTAGGCATTTGAAGCTTGTTGGGTGTCTGTAATGCTTGTTTGCAATGCTTATGGATGCTTGTTTTCAATACGATGATTAGATAAAGGGATTGTTATCTCTTAAGAAATTTGTGTATATGCTTAGAAACTTGTTCAAATTCAAGATCAGGACTCTTATGGTTCCAAAAAAAGTCTGCATAACAGAACTGAAGGATTTTATACTTTGTTTTAAACAACAATAACTAACTTGCATTTATATAGCACCTTTAGCTTAGTAAAATGTCTCAAGTCACTTCACGAGCGTTATCAAATGAAATTTGACACCAAGTCACATAAGCAGATATTAGGACAGGTGATCAAAAGCTTGGTCAAAGTGGTAGGTTTTAAGGAGTAGCGAGGATTAGGGAGGTAATTCCAGCGTCTAGGGCCTAGGCAGCTGAAGGCACAGCCGCCCATGGTGGAGCAATTAACATTGGGGATATGCAAGAGGCCAGAATTGGAGGAGCATAGGGCTCGAGGAGGGTACAGAGATAGGGAGGGCCGAGGCAGTGCAGGGATTCGAAAACCAGGATGAGAATTTTAAAATCAAGGCGTACTGAACTGGGAGCCAATGTAGGTTAACGAGCACAGAGGTGGTGGTGAACGGGACTTGGTGCGAGTTGTGCAGCATAATTTTTGTTGAGCTCAAGTTTATGGATAACAATGTAGATTTGTGAATATTATATGCTTTATTTTGTCTCAATTACTTTCACTAGCTGAAGGTAATAACTTCCAAATCAGTTTTCATTAAAATTGGTCTCTTGTCTCTCCATCCTGCATAACTTGCATTTCAAAAAATTAATTATCAGCTGTAGATTTAATTGTAACTTTCTATTAAAATGTTATCTAAAATTAACAGGATCCCTGTTCAATTTTCATTGTTACCCAATTGTCTGCTTGGTGACGTCTGACTTTTGCTTTTAACTTCAGGCCTATTCAAGGCAGATATCATCTGATGTAGTAAGAGCGCCAAAAACCCGTTGTTGTCTTCTAGCAAAACAGTCACATGAACATTGCCACTCTTAACTCCTTTTCCTAGCACAATAAATCCACCGTATTGAATGGTTTATATAAATGAGCCAGTAGAAACATACAGCATACATCACCTGGTTTGGGGTGGGGTGGGGAAGTGTATATATTGTGATGCACAAGGTATCACAATTGTATGGGACAGGCTGGATGGACCAGAGGGACTTTTCCTGTCTGTCATTGTTCATGGCACTGATCTCAGTTTTGAGAAGTTGCCATGTATTCCTCACAATTGGAATAAACTTGTATTTCATTACTTCTCGCATTATGTTCCTAACCTTTGTCGTACAGATAATGGAAACGTACAAAGAAGCTAATCACCCATCCTTTCTTTAACTTCAAAATAGAATTCTAGTGATCCTATCCTTAGCACCTCTGAGCAAGAGAGTGCAGAAGTTCACAGATCCCAGATGAGTGCTCTACAACGCCCGCCTCAATCGACATCAGAACCAAATACAAAATCGCCACTGAAACCTGCATTAACAGAGGCGCTTGAACCTTCATCTGTGAAAATATCTAACACCGAATCTGCAGGTACAAAGGTCTTATTCAAAGAAATTAGTTGTTTTGTTACATATTTAATTTAATTTGTGCTGAGAAATGGCCAGTGAAACTATTGGGCACGAGGAACAAACCCCAATCACATCCTTGTGCTCACCCCAGGATTTCTGCCACTTAGTTAAAATACAAGGCTACGAAATCTGGGAAAAACAAATGCACGACTTGATGATTGTGACAGGGTGTTTTAAGAAGATAGAGACCACTGTGATCCATCTGGCCAGTCCCAGTGTCTAAGGAGTATCATACCCCACGATGACTCTCATTCCCTTCCATCAAATTTTTCGCCAGCTATTTATCCAATTCTGCCTGATCCTATTAGTCCCTGCTGCCTCCTTGGGCAGTTCATTTCATGCATTCGCCACTCTCTGTAAAGTCGCTAAATCGAAACTGTCTTTTCATCATCATCCTTCTAAGTTTGAGGCTATACACTCTTGTAGAATCTGACTGTGCTAAACTTAAGGACATTTATCTTGCCTATACCCTTTAGAATCTTGAAAACTTTCAATAAGATCACCAATGAGCCTTCTCTTTTCTGGTGTAAACATTCCCAATTTCTCCACCTTTTGTAACTCGGGTGCCTGACAATCACCATCATTTTACTTGTCATTTGCTGCACGATGTCCAGTGTCTGGATGTTTTTCTCAAAGTACGGTGACCAGTATTGTAATCCGTACTCCAGGTGCGCTCTGTAAAAACTCAGAATCCATTCTGAAGATTTGTACTCTGTTCCTTTAGCTATGCAGCCCGAGTTCCTGTTTGCTTTCTTTACTGCTACCTAACACTATGCTGATAGCTTCAGAAATCTGTTCATCAGGACCTTCAAATCTGTCTCTGGTCATGTCCTGTAGAACAATACCATGTTGTTTATAAGCACTGCCACTCTTTTTTTTTCCTTTCCCAATCTCATTACTTTGCATTTGCCTACACTGAATGAAATCACTTCCTTGTCAGCCCAGCTCCCTAAGCTATCCAGATTTCTGTATTTGATCAGCCTGGTCCCTGTTTGCAGTTTTTCCTGTTTTGGTACCATCTGCAAACCTGTAGAATTTTGTTTTCGCACACCCCTCCAAGCCATTTGTGTATATTTTAAACAGTAGTGACACCTGAGGCACTCCACTAGTAAACCTCATTCATGGATCCAGATATTTAACCATGCTTTGCTTCCTCTACTTCAACCAGTTATTTAACCATGCTTTGCTTCCTCTACTTCAACCAGTTATCGATGCATTTCAGAGGCACTCCACCTATCCTTTACCTTCCAATCTCTGGTCCAAGGATTATCCCCACCTCTGCCCTCTTGATTCCTTTTCAATTGGAGAGTTGAGAACTTCAATAAATATCAGTTTTATACTTGCATGCAATGCCTTTTTAAAGTTTTAACAAAAAATTGCACCCAGTCATAGTTACCATTTTTACTCTATTTTTGAAGTTGAGATGCTGAAGTATGACCTTTTCATGCTTCTTGCTGCTCACTGAGATGAATGGGGCATTTCCTCTTCACTGCTCAGGCATAAAGTGATTTTTATGAACTTAGAAAGCATATTGCATTAGCATTTTTTTTCCAAGGAAATCCCCAAGGTGATGATTCCCCTTTATAGCTAGTGATTTTAAAGTTTCTTGTCTATATATTCTAAAATAAATGTAAAGTGGATACATTTAGATCTAGATCCCAATTAAGCCATTTAATGTACAGAAAAATGGAATTCCCTTTGTGTTTCAAAGAATGATGAAACGTGCATATGTGCCCGCAGTACTGTCCATACATTTGAACACATGCACACGCCCAGTTCCCAGTCTTTGGGAGGTGTTGAGTAAAGGGTTGGTGCTTTTTTGCATGGATAAATTGATGAATAAGGCTTCATACTTGCCAGAGCATCATTGGCAGAGATATGAAATCAAACAGCACAGAAGGTGGCCATTGGGCCCATTATGTCTGTGCCAGCTCTTTGAAAGAGCTATCCAATTAGTCCCACTCTCCTTTTTCCCCAGAGTCCTGCAAAATGTTCCTTTTCAAGTATATATCCAATTCCCTTTTGACATTTACTAGAGAATCTGCTTCCACTACCTTTTCAGACCGTGAATTCCAGATTGGAACCGCTCGCTGCGTAAAAAAAATTCGGAGAGTATGGAGATTATTTATATGGACTTCCAGAAGGCATTTAATAAAGTCCCCCATAAGAGACTGTTCACCTAAGGTTGAAGCCCATGGAATTGAAGGCAAATTATTGAGCTGGTTAGGAAATTGGCTGAGCTGCAGGAGACAGAGTAGGGATAATTGGCATGTACTCTAATTGGCAGGATGTGACTAGTGATGTCTCACAGGGATCTGTGTTGGGGCCTCAGTTATTCATTGTATTTATTAACAAATTAGATGATGGGATAGAAAGCCACATATCCAAATTTGCTGATAACACAAAGAAGGGACGGCATTATAGGCAGTGTAGCTGAAAGCATAAAATTACAAAGAGGTACTGATAAATTAAGTGAATGGGGGAAAAACTGGCATTAATTTCAGCATGGGCAATGTAGGCACTTTGGACCTAAAAGGGATAGAACAGTGTACTTTCTAAATGGTGAAAAGCTAAAAACAATGGAGGTCTCTCTTTGGGGTCCAGGTGCCATGAGCAGGTACAGAAAATAATCAAAAAGGCTAATGGAATGCTGGCTTTTATATTTAGAGGACTAGAATACAAGGGGGTAGAAGTTACGTTGCAGCTATACAAAGCCCTGGTTAGACCACGCGTGGAGTGCTAGGGGGAGTTTTGTGCACCACACCTTGAGGGAGTGCATCATATGTTTACCAGAATGATACCTGGACTCCCAGGGTTAAATTACAAGGACAGATTGCATAAACTAGGGTTGTATTCCCTGGAATTTAGAAGGTTAAGTGGTGATTTGATCAAAGTTTTCAAGAAACCCTCACAACATTTAAGAAGCATTTGGATGTGCACTTGAAATGCCATAGCATACAAGGCTACGGGCCAAATGCTGGAATATGGGATTAGATTAGACAGGGCTTGATGGCCGGCGCGGACACGATGGGCCGAAGGGCCTCTATCCGTGCTGTATTACTCTATGACTCTACTCTATGACTCTATTAAGGGGAACAGATAGAGTAAATAGAGAGAAACTATTTCTGCTGGTTGGGGAGTCTAGGACTAGTCTAATAATTAGAGTCAGACCTTTCAGGAGTGAAATTAGGAAACACTTCTACACACAGTGATAGAAGTTTGGAACTTTCTTACGCAAGCAGCAATTGATGCTAGATCAATTGTTAATTTTAAATCTGAGGTTGATAGATTTTTGTTAACCAAAGGTATTAAGGGATATGGAGTTATATCGCAGATCAGCCATGATCTAATTGAATGGCGGAACAGGCTCGAGGGGCTAAATGGCCTACTCCTGTTCTTATGTTCATCTCCCCTCTGGTTCTTTTGGCAATTATCTTAAATCTGCAAGCATTTTCCTTCCCCATCTTCTTTTGATCTGGATAGTCCATGATGTAAGACACCAGGGGAAGGAGATAAAGTGGAAAAATCAGTAGAGCTTGTTACTTGACTTAAATAATTTAGGAACTCTTGTAGGGTTTTACAAACTGATCTTTCAACTTGCCTAGGATTTTGTGCCTTTTATTTGGATCTCAACGTATATTTTATTTAATTCTGATAGTTGCTTCCAGTGAACGAAACATGAAGGAGGTTCCAAGTAGTCCTGCCAAATTAAGCCCTTTCAAAAAGGTGACCGTTGTCTCTGAACGACTGAATGTCACAGAGAGTACCTCAGTTAATGAAGAAAAGAGAGGTAATGATGAAAGAAGTACTGGTACGCCGCTACCATCTAGCCATTTCTGTTTGAGGCTGTAGTATTTTGCCTACTGATTGCTAAAAATGACTTCTGGGATTTTGAGTAAAAACAGTTCCTAGCAATCAGTTGCACTAACCTATATTTTGATAGTGAGCTGTCAGTACCAGTTACTGAAATACTTAAATTGTCTGCAAAACATAAATATTGCTATAGTATAATGAAAAGTGGAGTGATAAGGAAAGAAAAAGACTTGCATTTATATAGTGCCTTTCATGACCTCAGGATGTCCCAAAGCGCTTTTCAGTCTAATGAAGTATTTTTGAAGTGTAGTCACGATTGTATTGTAGGAAATGTGGTAGCCAATTTGTGCACAGCAAGGTCCCACAAACAGCAATGAGATAATGACCAGCTAATCTGTTTTTAATTGTTGGTTGAGGGATAAATATTGGCCAGTACACCACAACTTCCCTGCTCTTCTTCAAAACAGTGCCATGGATCTTTTAGATTCACCCGAGAGGGTAGATTTGGCCTCCGTTTAACATCTCAGCCGATACACAACACCTGCAACAGTGCAGCTCTCCCTCAGTACTGCGCTGGAGTGTCAGCCTAGATTTTGTTCTCGAGCCCTGGAGTGGGAATTGAACCCACAACCTTTGACTCGGGTGAGAGTGCTACCACTGAGCCACAGCTGATTCGCACTTGAATAGGTACTTTCAGGTACTGATCTAGGCCACTCAGTATGTTTCTGGCCAGACAACACCCATAGTAGTCTTGAAGAAAATTAGATAAGCTTGCGCACTATTGCCTACAAAGGAAAGCCTCATCAAAGTAAATAAAATATTTTAAATGCCACAGATAAGATCAACCCAGAGTATTAAGTAAGCCAGGTAAGTAGGACCAGATGACTAAAGTTAAACAGATATTGGGAAGAATTTCTTCATTCAGTCTTAAATATTTGGAATAATCTGTGAGACATGGTAGTAGAGGTAAATGTTCAAAATCTGATATATACTGTGATGTGAGAGTTAGAGTACTTGGATGTGTTTTGATGGGCTTTAATTTTTCTTTATTCTTGTGTTTCTTTACAAAACACTGACGAATATCAGAACATGATACTGATTGGTTGTTGACTTAAAATGCTTTTACATTAAAGGCACTAAATATGTATGTTGGTGTGGGAACTTTACCAGTATAATGATGCAACAGCTGATTACTGAAATGGAGATTATGTTCCTGCCTACCCCCACACTTACTTTACTTTCATGAAAACATTGATTCATCTGGCCTCCAGTAATTTGCCCCAAGTAGCAATTCTTTACATGTGAACCTAGTGAGTGTGGGCAAGCTATTAGAGCCGAGCCTTATCCAATTTGGCTGACATCCTCAAAAGCATGCTTTTTCAGCAGATGCATGCTTTTCCTCAGTGGTCATTGTATAGCAATTGAGATTGGAAGCCTTGTGAATTCCCCATCCTTTCCCAAATCCATGCCCACCTTTCCCGGAACTCCATGTTTGAATCCCTCCAATCAGGTTTCCGCCCCCTCCACAGTACTGAAACAGCTCGTATCAAAGTCACTGTGACCGTGGTAAACTATCCTTCCTCATCCTTCTCCACCTATCTGCAGCCTTTGACACAGTTGACCACACCACTCTCCTCCACCGTCCAGTTGAATGGAACTGCACTTGCCTGGTTCCATTCTTATCTATCGAATCATAGCCATAGAATCACTTGCAATGGCTTCTCTTCCCACTCCTGCATCGTTACCTCTGGTGTTCCCCAAGGATCCATCCTTGGCCCCCTTCTATTTCTCATCTACATGCTACCCCTTGATGACATCATCTGAAAACACATCAGTTTCCACAGTATGCTGATGACACTAAGCTCTATGTCACCACTACCTCTACTGACCCCTCCGTTGTCTCTGATTTGTCGCACTGCTTGTCCAACATCCAATATTGGATGAGCAGAAATTTCCTCCATCTAAATATTGGGAAGACTGAAGGCATTGTCTTTGGTCCCCACCACAAACTCTGTTTCCTGACCACTGTTTCCATCCCTCTCCCTGGCAACTGTCTGAAGCTGAGCCAACTGTTGTGTTTGACCCTGAGACGAGCTTCCGACTACATATCCGCTCCATCACTAAGACTGCCTACTTTCACCTCCGTAACATCACCCGGCCTTAGCTCCTCTGCTGCTGAAACCCTCATCCATGCCTTTGTTACCTCCTAAATTTGACACTTTCAATGCTCTCTTGGCCGTCCTCCCATCTTCCACCCGCCATAAACATGTGGTCATCCAAAACTCTGCTGCCCGTATTTTCCGCACCAGGTCTCGTTCATCCATCACCCCTGTGCTTTCTGACCTACACTAGCACCCAGTCTGACACCGCCTCAATTTTAAAGTCTTCATCCTTGTTTTCAAATCCCTCCATGGCCTCGCCCCTCCCTATCTCTGTAACCTCCTCCAGCCCTACAAGCCTTGGAACTCTGCGTTACTCCAATTCTGGCCTCTTGCGCATCCCCGATTTTAATCGCTCCACCATTGGTGACTGTGCTTTCAGCTGCCTTGGCCCTAAACTCTGGGATTCCCTCCCTAAACCTCGCTACTTCTCTCTTTCCTCCTCTAAGGTGCTCTTTAAAATATCAACAGGATTAGACAAAGTCAACATAGATTTTTGAAAGGGAAATCGTGTTTGACAAACCTCCTGGAGTTTTTTGAAGATGTAACTGGTAGAATAGATAAGGGAGAACCAGTGAATGGTCAGAAGGCCTTTGATAAGTCCCACATAAGAGGTTAGTGTGCAAAATTAAAGCACATAGGATTGGGGGTAATATACCGGCATGGATTGAAAATTGGTTAACAGACAGGAAACAGAGAGTAGGAATAAATGGGTCTTTTTCGGGGTGGCAGGCGGTGACTAGTGGGGTACCACAGGAATCAGTGCTTGGGCCCCAGCTATTCACAATATATATCAATGATTTGGATGAGGGAACCAAATGTAATATTTCCGGAGACACTGAGCCCTCGTTCTAGACCCCGCAGCCAGGGGGAACATCCTCCCTGCATCCAGTCTATCTAGCCCTGTCAGAATTTTATACGTTTCAATGAGATCCCCTCTCATTTTTCTAAACTCTAGTGAATACAGGCCTAGTCGACCCAATCTCTCCTCATACGACACGAAACTAGGTGGGGTTGTGAGGAGGATGCAAAGAGGCTTCAAGGCAATTTTAGACAAGTTGACAAATACATTGCAGATGCAGTATAACGTGGATAAATGTGGGCAAATACATGGCAGATGCAGTATAACGTGGATAAATGTGAAGTTATCCACTTCGGTAGGAAAAACAGAAAGGCAGAGTATTATTTAAATGGCGATAGATTGGGAAATGTTGATGTGCAAAGGGACCTGGGTGTCCTTGTACACCAGTCACTGAAAGCAAACATGCAGGTGCAGCAAGCAGTTAGGAAGGCAAATGGTATGTTGGCCTTCATTGCAAGAGGATTTGAGTACAGGAGCAAGGATGTCTTACTACAGTTATACAGGGCTTTGGTGAGACCACACCTGCAGTACTGTGTGCAGTTTTGGTCTCCATACCTAAGAATGGATATACTTGCCATAGAGGGAGTGCAGCGAAGGTTCACCAGACTGATTCCTGGGATGGCAGGACTGTTGTATGAGGAGAGATTGGGTCGACTAGGCCTGTATTCACTAGAGTTTAGAAGAATGAGAGGGAATCCGATTGAAACATAAAATTCTGACGGGGCTAGATAGACTGGATGCAGGGAAGATGTTTCCCCTGGCTGCGGGGTCTAGAACGAGGGGTCACAGTCTCCGGATACGGGATAGGACATTTAGGACTGAGATGAGGAGAAATTTCTTCACTCAGAGGGTGGTGAACCTGTGGAATTCTCTACCATAGAAGGCGGTGGAGGCCAAGTCACTGAATATATTTAAGAAGGAGATATAGATTTCTAGATACAAAAGGCATCAAAGGGTGTGGGGAGAGTGGGAATATGGTATTGAGATAGAGGATCAGCCATGATCATATTGAATGGCGGAGCAGGCTCAATGGGCCAAATGGCTTACTCCTGCTCCTATTTTTCTATGTTTCCTTAAAACCTACCACTTTGACCAAGCTTTTGGTCAACTGTCCTAATATCTCCTTCTGTGACTCAGTATCAAAAATATTTATTAATAAAGCTCTTAAGTGCCTTGGGATGTATTACTACATTAAAGGAGCTATAAACGGAGTGATTATTTGCACGAACATGGGGGCGGAGCCTAAAAACTATATCTTCCCCCACTGGAGCCGCGCATACGCACCCAACGTTGTGGCTGCGCATGCACTCTGGAGGGCCCTTGTCCTATCTGGGGGGAGCAGTAGGCCACGGCCTCTGGGTGGGAGTCTGGGTGTGGGGACCAGACTCGGGCTCTGCAGTCGCGGGGCCGGAGCTTCAACACCACTTGCTGTCTGTGTGGGTATTTCTGGAGTGATCGTTTTTCCCTCCCCACCCCCAGACGGAGATGCCAGGCCGAAGTTTCGGCCTGTTTGTGCTGCATGTGTTTTGGGAGGTGGTGGAGTTAGGGAATCGGAGTGGGGGGAGAGGAGAGGGGGGAGTCTGAGCGGTGGAGAGGGAGTCGGGGGGTGGGAGAGAAGAGGTCAAAGGGGGGGTGGGGGAGGGGAGGGGGGGCGAGAGGAGAGGGAGTTGGAGTGGGGTGGAGAGGCTGTTGGAGGGGGGGGAAGAGGAGAGGGAATCAGAGGGGGAGAAGGGCAGGAGCTCTGGGTGGGAGGTGGGGGAGAGAAGGTCAGTAACTCGGCGGTGGGAGGAGGTGGTCAGGAACATGGGGGGTGGGGGCCAGGGAGGGAAGAGCACAGAGAACAGTGGGGATGGGGGAAGAACGTGATCCTGGTCTAAAGTGCAGGGAATGAGAACGGGAACCAGATGGGAAGGTGGATCACGTTCTCCCGCCCCTTAGATGTGGATCACATTCTTCCAACCGCATCCCCACCCCCTTTACACTCACCACGTTCTCGCTCTCCTCCTGCCTAGACCTGGCTGATTGCTCGGAAAGCCCAGCGCGTGTGCGGCAAGTGACATCATTAGACTGGACAAAATCCGGAACTCATGACACAGTCACTATTCACTTCATGCCCAATAAACCTGTTAACAATCCGTAACCCCCACACAATGCCCCATCTATGGAAGGGGGGAGACGGTCCGGAACTTGTTGGGGGTGGGGAGAAGGCCAGGAACTTGTGGGGGGCGGGGAGAGACTGTCAGGAATGTGTCGGAGAGAAGGTCAGGAACTTGTTTGGGAGGGGGGAAGTCGGGAACTTATTGGGTGGGGAGGGGGGAAGGAGAAGGTCCTAACCTGGGAGGGTGAGCCCTGTCTGTTCTCTGAAAACAGTAGTGTTGAATACTCTCATGTATAGCAAACTGCATATGCCTGCTTAATACATGTATTCATGTTGGGGAGGGCTGGTGGGGTGGGAACTGGATAGTAGAGTGGGCTACTCTACCATTATTTCACCCTTAGATATAGATATGAATTTAGGCAGATAGATAGGACTAGAAAGTCATCTCTGTCTGCTGGTTGTAAGGTTTGAGAATGTTCACAGTACACATCTGTCCACAATTTGACACTGCACTGGCAACCCCACTCCAACCATAATGTTGGGTGGTATGAGAAGAGGAGAAATATGTTGTGGTGGTGTTCTGAGACTGGTTGGAGCAGACTAGAGGGAGCTTTACTCTGCACCTGGCTACAGTATTATGTATGAAATTGTTTCTAATCAGTAACGCATTATAAGTGTTCAAAAACTAAGATGTTTAAAATGTTACCTTTTTAATCTTGCACCTGCCAGATAAAATTGAAACAGTAAGTGTAATTGAGATGAGTGTCGACAATTATGATGAGATGAACAGTTCTGAGGTCATTAATGAACTGTTTGACGGTGTCCTGGAAGAAGAGGAATATGGAGATGATGAGTTGGATGAGAGAAAAGTGTACGGTAAAGAAACTGAAAGTGAAGTGGAGGAGAAAAATGATGAACTGAACATATCCTCAATGTCGCTGCTTGCTCCATTGGTGGAAACAGTTGATGCTGTCACAAATACAAAGGTGAGATTAGTTTTGTAGAATCCTGTGCATTTATGTATATAGGATATTTTTTTCTCTCCTGGTGGACTTGTATGTTCATCAAGGTAACGATTGTTATTGCTGGAAACTGGAACATTGCCATTTTGGGCATTCAGTGACTGCATGTAATACCTAATATGGGAGCACTCCATACTGCTTAAGCCCCTTCTGCTCTACCCCATTAATGTACCTTAACCCCAGCTTCAGAAGAGCACCCCTGAATGCACCAGTGTGACATTTCCATTTCTCACTGCAACTACCCTTGTAACCTCTGACTGCCAGTTTAGCACCAAATTATCTTTGAATCCTAGAATTGTACCATACAGAAAGGGGCCATTTGGCACTTGCCTGTGTCGGCTTTCTGTCAGAGCTATCCACCTAGTCCTGTTCACCTGCCCTTTCCCAATATTCTTTAAATTTTTCTTTGCCAAATATTTATCCACTTTTCTCTTTTTAAAAGCTATTATACTTCCACCACTGATTTCTGCTAGGACATTCCAAGTTCTAACAGTCCTCTGCACCAAAAAAAAATCCTAACCTTTCCATTCTTTTGGGATGATAAATTCATGCCCTGTAGTTACGAACTCACCACCCAGTAGAAATAGTTTTTCCTGAGGTACTTTATCAAAACCTCTTAAGGATTTTGACCATCTTTGTTCCAAAGAAAAGATCCCTATTTTCTCTACTCATAACTAAAGTAGCTTGTCCTTGGGATTATTTTAGTGTCAGCCTTGTCTTCGTGGCAGCACTCACTTTTAAGTCGGACGGTTGTGGGTTCAAGCCCCACTCTAGTGATTTAAATGCATAATCTAGGCTAACGCCCAATGTTCCCTCTAATTTTTTGGGGGCGCGCATGCGTGGTTTTTCCATTTAAAAGCTGGTGAGTCGGCTGCCGAGACCTCCAGACCGCTGCGCAGCTTAACAGGAATATTGCTGACACCTCAGTGCAGTACTGAGGGAGTGCTGCAGTGTCAGGTGTCGTTTTATAGATGAGAGGTTAAACCGAGGCCCATCTGACCTCTCAGCTGGATGTAAAAGATCCAACGGCAATGTTCAAAGAGCAGGGGAGTTCTCCTGATTTACTGGCCAATATTTATTCATCAAACAACATGACCAAAGATACCAGGTCATTTATCTTATTGTCCTGAGTGGGCCCTTGCTGTGCACAAATTGTCTGCCTATTTCCCTACATGACAACTGACTCAACTTCAAAAAAGTACCTAATTGACTGTCTTTCTAACTCTGTCCCTTTCTTTCTCTCTTTCTCTCTCTTTCTTTCTCCCTCTTTCCTTCTCTCTCTTTCTTTCTCCCCTCTCTCGCTCCCTTTCTCTCTCGCTCCCTTTCTCTCTCGCTCCCTTTCTCTCTCGCTCCCTCAATTCAATTCAAATGCTTTATTGGCATGAAAGTTTACAGGGAACCATATTGCCAAAGCTTACATAACAAAAAGTACAGTTTTCCAACATTCTGTAGGTGTCAAACAATTTTGACCTTCGTTGGGTACATACAATATTAGTTTAAACAATATTAATTTAAAGTCGTTGAACATCGTTGGGTACATTCAGTATTAATTTTAAACAGTCCTCAGGTTGTGACATGTTGTTACATATTTGGCACCAAGGTATGGTCTGTCTCCTTCTCCCAGGACTAATCTTAATTTTGACAGGTCATCCAATTCTTTGAAATCTGGGGTTGTTTGGCTGAGCTTGTCAAATAATATGTTTCTTGTTGTGTTGAATTTTTTGCATTTTAGGAGGAAATGCATCTCTGTCTCAACCTCGCCGGCCAGACATTGATCACATATTCTATTCTCTCTAGGCTGCCAGGATTTCTTGTATCTTCCTTTTTCAATTGCCAGTTGGTGGTCGCTTAGTCTGTACCTGGTGAGGGTCTGTCTCTGTTTTGTGTCTCTGATGGTCGAGAGATAGTCTGCCAGTTTATATTCTCTTTTTAGGGCCCGGTAACATTCTAATCTGCTTTGGCTTTTGGTTATTTTGTTCCAATGTTCCAGGTAGGTTTCTTTGCATTGTTTAATGATTTGGTTCACTCGGATTGGTGTTTGGACGGCAGTGTTGGTCTGGGACTGGTCAGGGTCCGGCTGAGTAGGAGTACTTAGTTTCAGTAGCAGCTGACTCAGGGGACTCTTTTTCTGGGTTTAGCTCTTGGGTCTGGAAGGCTTTAAAATGAAGGGTGTCTGGGGAGCTAGATTTGAGGTGATTTAGGAAGTTTAGTGCTCGTTTGTGGATGTTTATTATCAGTGGGTATCTGCCTAGTTCGGCTCTGCATGCATTTGTTGGTGTTTTCCTTTGGGTGCGAAGAATGCTTCGGCAAAATTCTGCATGTAGGGCTTCTATTGTGTGTTTTTCCCATTTAGTGTAGCTATGGTGATTGAGCGGGCCCCATACTTCACTACCGTACAGCGCAATGGGCAGGATTATGCTGTCAAATATTTTGAGCCAGATTTTGATTGAGATTTGGATGTTGTAGAATTTTCTTTTTATTGCATATAGGGCTCTTCGGGCTTTTTCTTTTAGTGCATTCACTGCTATGCTGAAGCTCCCTGATGCTGTAATGGTTAGACCAAGGTAAGTGTAGCTCATAGTGTGTCCTATGATGGTATCACTGAGAGTAAACTGGTATTTGTTTTCCTGACACCTGGGCCTTTTCTGAAAAATCATGATGTTGGTTTTCTTTAGATTTACTGTTAGGGCCCAATTTTGGCGGTATTTGTCGAGTAGGTCTAGTTGTTGCTGTAATCCCTGTTCTGTGGGAGACAGCAGAACCAGGTCGTCCGCATAGAACAGGGATTTCACTTCTCCATCCAGGAGACAGAGACCCGGTGACTCGCTTTTTTCCAGCATGTCTGCTAATTCATTTATATATATATGTTGAACAGGGTCGGGCTCAAATTGCAGCCCTGCCGGAGGCCTCTTTTCTGGGTGAAGAAACCGGTGCGTTTGTCTCCAATTTTGACACCCGCATTTATTTTTCAGATACATCGATTTAATAAGGTCATAGACTTTGCCCCCTATTCCACACTGAAGAAGTTTATAATAGAGCCCTTCGTGCCAGATAGAGTCAAAGGCTTTCTTGAAGTCAATGAAACAAGCGAATATTTTCCCATTTTTTGTTTGGTGTATATGTTTTTCAATGAGAGTGTGAAGGGTATAGATATGGTCGGTGGTGCGGTGTTTTTGGAAGAAAGCCTATTTGATTTTTTCTAAGGATATTATGTTGCTCTTTCTTTCTTTCTTTCTCTCTCTCTCTCTCTCTCTCTCTCTCTCTCTCTCTCTCTCTCTCCCTCCTTCTCTCCCCCCCTCCTTCTCTTCCCCCCCTCCTTCTCTTCCCCCCCCTCCTTCTCTTCCCCCCCTCCTTCTCTTCCCCCCCTCCTTCTCTTCCCCCCCTCCTTCTCTTCCCCCCCTCCTTCTCTTCCCCCCTCCTTCTCTTCCCCCCCTCCTTCTCTTCCCCCCCTCCTTCTCTTCCCCCCCTCCTTCTCTTCCCCCCCTCCTTCTCTTCCCCCCCTCCTTCTCTTCCCCCCCCTCCTTCTCTTCCCCCCCTCCTTCTCTTCCCCCCCTCCTTCTCTTCCCCCCCTCCTT